>NC_044586.1:10877761-11187511 GCF_901933205.1 Camarhynchus parvulus
ATCCGGGCAAGTGGCCACCACTGAAACAAAAAAAAATAGCTTGAAGAGACCCCCTGGAATGTGGGCCTATGGAAGGGGGAGACTGAGGAAAGGAGGGAGCAGGAAGGCACAGATTTTCCTGCAGTTAATTAACAGTGTTCCCTTTAGCCAGGCAGCTCCTGAAACAGCCTGTCAGGGTGTAAATACAAGTGTTAACAAGCAAGCTGGCTGTCAGCCCCCAGAAATCTCCCTGGCTCCTTGCCCACCAGTCACACCATTAGGAACTACTTATCCAGTGAAAAGAGAAGGAATCCCCTGCCAATCCATTGTACCTGCCTGCTGATTGCTAGTGCTGCCAGAGGGCAGGTCTGAAACTGGTCAGTCCCCATGAGGGCCTAGAGAAAGGGCCACAAAGGGAGGGAAGCCAGGATGCTCCTGAGAGTCCCCCTTCTCCTCCCTGCAGCTGCTGCTCTCATCTTGTGCCAGCTCTGTTCATTTAATTCACTGCAGAAACACAAATTCAGTGTCCTTTTTATAACCCAGATACACACAAGCTCATGGAGGGTGTGACAGGTTCCAGGGCTGGTGGGCAGCACCACTGGAAACACAAGAAATTATATGAGGAGCAAGAACTCCCATTCTCAGGAGCAGTGAGCTCGTACACTCACAGATCTGCACCAGGGATGTTCTGGAAGAAAAACGGATAAAAACCATATAGAATGGTTAATATAAAAATATTCTAATAAACCAAGACTTCTGAGTCTGAATGGAGATGGAAAACAGCATAGTTATTTGTGACACTAAGTGGGTGAGGGGTACAAACTTCAAAGTATTTAATTTTTCTCCAGTGACTTCTGAGAGCTGCTAATTATTCCAACCAGAATTGGATGGGTATTTTCCCTCTTTTTCCATTCTGAAAGGACAGAAAAAATATCAAACCTGGTTTTACTACTAAGCATCATATAACATTTCTAAACCCATGGCATTGTGACCGAATAATCAAGCAGACATTGTGAATGGAAGGAGTTAAACCAGAGAAACTTTAGGATGTTGATGCTTCAGTCAGAATTCCCACACTAAAAATAAATGTTAGCCTTGCCAGGGTGAATTCAGCATTTCAGGGATCAGTTCTTCACATCTGGTCGATTTACCCAACAAAAGTAATCAGGCAGCAAAAGGGTAACAAAAATTTTAAAATTTAAAAAAATTAAAAAAACCCACAAAACACAGAAGGCAATTGTGGGTCCCTCCAAATTTGTCAAATATCCATCTAATTCAGCAGGGCAAGTCCATCTCCCCCCAGTGCTGTATACCATAATAATACATATCTTAGACTAAGAGGTGAAAAGACCTGAAAAGCACCATAAGCATAACAAGTTACTTACAATTTGAGTCCACTGCAGGAGAGGGAAAAGAAGTCATAAACCAAGCACACACCAAACACAGTGACTCCAGTTTCTTTCACCAGCATTGCACACGTCCCAAGGAATAAACTAAGCAGCAAAAAGAATGGGGAGGCAGTGGGAGGGAAATGTTCCCCGACATAAAGCTGATCCACACTCCTGAAAAACAGAATTGACATTAAATATCTTAACTTTTCTGCTATTTTCGTGTTTACTACAGTCACACGAATACTGAGACACTTTTTCCTTAATGCCTTAAGATGGATGACACAAACATGTCAAGACATGAACAATCTAAAATGAATAAAGGCTTAGCCACAGGACAGGAAGGGAAGATGAAAATATGGGGAGCTGCTGCAATTCTTGGTGCACGAGAGGTGAAAAAAAGACAAGCAGAAAAAGAAAGAAGACTTGAAACAGTCAGGGGAAGGCAAAGTACAGGGAAGGCAGGAAAACACCTGCTTTCTGTCATGTGGAACACACATGCTTAATTCTCCTTCTGGGACAAAAAGCACTAGGCAAGCAAAAATCCCTCCATCCCACCCAGAGTCCCCTGAGTCAGAGAAGTGTCCTAATCACTAACAGACTGGGCAGCAAGCCCCTATCACATGGGAGAAGGCAGGAAAGAACTGAAAGCAAACAGGCAGATTCCTGTGGGGTCACTGTGCTTCACACCTTCTGAAGAAAACAGCACAGTGGGTTTGCAGCAGACAGCCCCAGAGGGATAGCAGCAGTTTTTCCCTGTGGCTGTGATGACATGGTGCTATTTCTGAATGCAAACAATGTTATTTCAAACTGCAAATAATGCAAAAGGTGCAGAAACCCCATCCAAGGCAGCTATTTCTGTATCTATACTTGTTCAGTTACAGTTTTAGAACACAGAGCAGCAAGCAGTGCCAAGTTTTCACCTGAAAAGGATGACTAATGGTCTAGACACACTCCTTAACTCTCTCAGACCAGGTGTTCCAGAGTCCCACAGGCACAGCATGCATTTGAAAGGCAGGCATGTGTCTGCCTGCTCTTCACTCTACACACAATTTGCCTTCCATTGAAAACATTTCTTTACCATTTTTACAAGCCCTCCTCTGTTGTATGGTCAGCAGCAATGTCAGTGAAGAGGGACTGTCAATGTTGACTCCTGGTTTAGTGGTTTTTTTGTTCTCATAAGCATCACCATGGCTGCAAGCAGGGGCCAGGACACTTCCATACAGCAGAGCTGTGGGAAGCACCTCTGCCAACAGCCATGAAACACTGACAGCTGCCTCTGGTCCCCTCCTCAGAATAAAGAATCTCATGATGTTACCACGTACCTATTATAGGAGAGAAAAGCCAACAGAAAGAGTAGACAGGCAAGGACATCTGCTCTGCCTACTATACCTGTTACCTGAAAGGAAATGAGACACACAGGTGTAAAAACACATTTTAAAAAGTAAAAACACTCAGTGACTGCCTCAATAATCCATGCTCAAAGCTACTATTTTTTGCTCTTTCAGTGTTATCCTCCCTCAGCATACCAAAATGTTATTTGGACAGTGTAGGGGCACAGACACAATTCATGAAAAATCCCTTCCTTAGGATTTTTTCTCCTGAGAAGCTGAGAGGTCCCAGGAACAATATGTAAACAATGATTATCTGCTGCTGTGGAATGCAACGGGTGGATCTGTGATTGGTCTCATGTGGTTGTTTCTAATTAATGGCCAGTCACAGTCCAGCTGGCTCAGACTCTCTGTCAGTCACAAGATTTTATTATCATTCCTTTTCTATTCCTTGCTAGCCTTTTGATGAAATCCTTTCTTCTATTCTTTTAGTATAGTTTTAATATAATATATATATCATAAAATAATAAATCAGCCTTCTGAAACATGGAGTCAACATTCTCATCTCTTCCCTCTTCGGGACCCCTGTGAACACCACCACACTGTAGGGTATGCTCAGTTTTGTCTGCTGCATTTCTAGCTTGGCAAAACAAATGAGTAAGCCAACAGTAAAGTCATTCCTTACTTAATAAAATATTAATTAAGCTATATAGAAAATGCCAATTTTAAGGATTTGCTTTAATTTTGTATAATAAGGCTTAGATGAGAAATGCATCCAACTCCCAGTGCTGAAATTTGTTAAAGAAAATTACTTACTATGTAAGCAACATTGGAATGAACTTTTATCACCAAAAAAGGATAGGATAGAATTTACAGAATTTATTCCTCCTGAACAATCTGAGTTTGCAAGAGTTTCTTCCTACAGATTAATGAACAAAATATTCTTATAAAAGAGGGAATACTGAAGAAGAATAGATAAACACTCTTTTTTACAGTTATTTCAATATTCTGTTTCACAAGGATCTAAAAATCACCCATAAAGCAAATAAAAGGCCCTTTGAAATCTCACCCATTTTGAGATGACATAATTAAGTTATATTCAGAGCTCTGGCATTTATTTTAACCTTTTAAAGTTCTGACCCAGACAAAAATAAATTCCAAGAGGGCCTCATCTAAAACCTCCCTTAAAATATAAATCTGTATTATCAAAAGGAGCCTAGCTGATTAGTTCACACAACACAGCACAGGGAGTAACTCCAAAGCTTGTGGCTTTTTGTTATTAAGGTAATCTCTCCTCAAAAGTTCTCAGCCACAGGAGCTGTTTCCCTCCCCCATTTACAAAGGCTTGGAATGAGAGCAGCCTGATGTCAGTGGTATCTCAGCTAATGAGAGCATTTCTTTTTTACAGTGTGGAGAGCTGGACATTACCTTTCCTTCTCCAAGACAGCAAGACTCCTTTTAGCTATAGGAGTGTCTGCTAGTGCTAACAGACTGCAGTTTTGGAATGATTACGTCTTTAAATGTTTCCTTGTAACAAACAGAAAGATTTCCAATATGAGCTGCTGTTCTTTAAACTTACGCTGGTGTTTGTGAACAACTTTTTTTCTGAAAAGGATTCTCCTAGCTTCTAATTGAAATAAATATAAATTAATCCATGGGTCACACCACCTCTGTCTGAGAGAGCTCCTGCAGAATACACAGCAATGCTGCCTTCACTTTTCCTCCCTAAAACCGATGGCTATAGGAGATGACTGAAGGCATGCAACAATATCCCAGCAGGAGAGCACAGCCTCACTGAGGTATTTGGTTTCAGAAAACTCCTGACTGTCCATTTATTCCCAGCAGGGCTGATTAGGACCACCATTTAGAATTCAGTTCCAGAGCACAAAGACTGCAAGTATGAATGCGCTTTTTTCTTAATGACTCCTACAAATTATTTTAAATAGAGTACATTCCCACCTTTGCTCCCCCACAGCAAAAAAATCACAAGTACAACATTCTGTACGACTCAGAGGTTTCCTTACCAAAAAAAAAAATTAGAATTTTGAAGAATGAATTTATTTTTGGGTTTGGTGGCACATACTTACAGCCTCGGTGTGAATGGGGTGCACAGCGAAGAAGAGCGCCGTGACAAAAGCAAGCCGACAGTCCTTGAACACAGCTTTGTCGCAAGTGTACATCAGCACAAGAGTCACCAGACAGTGTAAAATGACATTCACTGCGTGGAAATACAAGGGGTTCATGCCAGCCAGCAATATGTTTAACCTGTAAGGAAACAAAACAAAACCACTGCTAGATTTGGGAGATCTTCTAATAGCAAGGCAACATTCAAATACTCTAAATTATGCCTTTTGCCCCCTTTGCAGTCATCTAATGTTAGTGCTATTAACCTAATTACTGCAAACCGCTCTAAACTTTGGTTTATTTGATTAAAGAGAATCCATTTCCCCAATTTTTCTGTTATGTGGTTGTGTTTGGCAGCCTTTCTGACAGAGATGGGAGAGTGCTGTGCCCTCCCAGCAGAGTTTCCTGCAGTGAGACCACGCCTGTGCTTCCTTAGCAGCAAATCGCCCTGGCCAGCATCGTGGCACTCGTCCTGTCTCCCTGCTGGCACCTTCTGTGGTTCTGCTGGCCACGTGGCAGCTTTACAACATGCCTAGTTATTTTCTGCTCCAGAATAGATTCTTCTGCTCAGGAGCAGCCATGACAAGGATTTGGTAAGGTGCTGGAGCATCTGCTTAGCATAACAGGGGCATTTATTCCCATTTAACTTTCAAAACAGTGTCACACACTGAAGGTTAAGCCTTTATTTAAATGCTTTACTGGCATAAAGAAGCCTGTCTAATAGTCCACATCATTTTTATAAGGACATTGATAGCAAAGATAAGTTAGCTAACATCACCCTAGACTCAGTGAGACAATTAGGGTTCATTATTTGTGTCGATCATAAAAAAAAAATAAAATGTAACAAGCTGTTATGACATTTGTTTGACAGCATGTATTAATACATTCTTCTGGTTACTGTTTTTTACAGCCAGCTTGCTTAACAGCTGCTGACAAGCCTTGCCTAACACACAGTTGAAGATAATTCTCTTAAATATTAACAACATCTGTACATTTGGACAAATATATATATATATGTATCTACAAATATACACACATACACATGGTGCCTATCTAGGGAAGACTCCATATATGAACAAGGAATCTGGAAAGCTGTCTAACTAATGTTGAAGGATTTTTTTTTCCTAAACAAAAGACAAGATAACCAGTGAAAAGAAGACTCAATCTAAATATTTTACATGCAGTTGTAAATATGCTGTAGGGTCAATAATCCTTCCTGTTGTTACTAAAACACTCCAGGTCTCCCATGACAAGGATGATGTGACAGCAAGGCCACTGAGCTGTTGCTACTATAAAAAAACACCTTAGGTGTTTGTGTGAGACAGAGGAGGTGTGAAGAGGTCTGTGAGAGCCAGACAACTTTTTTTTTTTTTTTTTATAAATAACTCTCTACATTTCTTATTCATAAGCAAGGAAGTGCTAGCTGTCCTGGGTCCAATTTTCCAGGCCAATCCAATTTTACCAGACCAAGAGTCTCACTTGTGCATTCCTGCTGTGCTGCTACTGGAGTGTTTGTGGAGGCAACAGATGAAACCCAGAGAGTTTGTGAAAAAGTGAGATTTTGGCATGACTTGACCTTTCCCTTTGAAGTATGGGTTGATGCAGTTACATTTTGACAAGACATCAGTCTGTGTGATTCAAGAATACACAAAGAGTTTGGAGGTTTTTCTTTTTTTATCCCATTTCTCCTGCAAGCCACTTCAGGGCAGCAACATCCATCACTTTCCCTTATTTCTACCAGCACTGAATGACAAACCACAACAAATGGCAGTAACACACACCCAGCCAGAGCTTCAGCTGCAAATACACTGCAGCAGCAGCAGGAGTCCCCAGGCCAGAATCTTGTTTTCAGCACAGGGCTGAGGGGGACAAGGGGCAGCACGAGGCCACTAAAGGAACCACAGCTCAATCCAAGGCACCTGCAGATGTGCACAATGACAGGGACCCTCTGCAGGAGACATTCTTTACTCAAATGAATCACTTCTGGTTCTATATCCACTGAAGCAGAGTCCAATGGTCCCCCTCAAATGCCAAAGTGTGATCTGGGAACCTGATTTCTGGAGAAAGCAGATGCAGGCAGGTGAGGACAAGTGCTCAGGATATCAGGTGATATGAACCCATGCACCAAAAGGGGAGAAATTCTCATTTAGTTGGCCAAGTTGTGAGAACCAATCACTAAACTCATGACAAGTGGCAACACTCTTGAAAAATCTATCATCATTCTCAATGGATCATATCTGGTCACTTCCCATCCTGCAAAACAGGTCTGCTGGCAGGAGAGGCAGAACTTTACAGGTAAAGGATCTTCCTACCCCTATCAGGTTCCCCTATCCCAAAGGTGGGGTGAGTCCTTCACACCCCTTCTTAGGGTGAACATCAAGTCAATGAGGCTTGTAAGCTGTGAGTTACCTGATGTAAATTATTGAGAACAGCTCTGCAAAAGCATCAGCCTCGCAGCCTGGCTGCTCCCCTGAGTGTTCTTTAAATAAATAAAAAACAACAGAACAAAATACAAACATAATACCATGCTGTTCAGGTAACTCTTCCACTAAACAGCAAAATCAGCCTGCAAGTGTGTTTTAAATACCATCTTTGGTGGTCCATGAACACTAAACATGAGTGTGTGCAGGTGCTATATTCACACCAGTGCTTTTTGCTGCTAAAGCTCTTTGTCATAAGAAATTAGGCCACATGGCAATGAAGGAAACATTCTTCAGTCCTGAAACAATCCCAGCAGAACGATGTTGAAATGTTAGCAGTGGTTAAATTTATTGTATGTCAAAAATCTGGGTCTTCAAACAACTCTAATCCAAGTCACAAGAATTCTGCAAAGCTGCCCAGCTCACACAGCCATGGGGGAAAAAAGGCAGCCTGCTATGGAATGCCAAATTTGCTCCTCTGCAGGGGAACTGGGGAGCAACTTCTGGGCAAGGGAGACAAGAAGGGGATGGGTAAATAAAAAATTACTTCTCCCCTCTTAATCTTTAATATCCTAACAGAGAGAGCCAGTCTTGTTTACTGGCAGCAGCATGCAGCAATTATACACAGCAGACTCTTCAGCAAACAAAGGAAGTAAAACAGAGATATGAATCTCAAAATTAAGGAAGAAGTGGTCTTTCTCCAACATAATGTTCATAAACAGAAGTTCTAGCAAGCAAAAACGGTGCTACACTGGAGGGAGGTGGTGCTGTCCATGTACTTCCATACTTACACCACCCCAAAAATGGGGAAAATGGTATCATGGAGCCATTTCTGTATGAAGATCATAACCTTTGCCTGAGCTGCAGCACAACTTGTAAGACACATCCTATAAAGAGATTCCACCCTGCACTGAAAGCGGGTATTACTTTGCATAAACTTTGCCATATTTAACACACAATTTGAACAGGAAAAGATCATCACCGGAAACTTAATCCATCCTTATGTACTAAATTAATTGATATAAATCTGCATGTGAGCCTTCCTTACAAAAACTGTGGGGGTTTTATGAGGTATGTGATGCTGTGAGACTTCCCATTAAGTGTTGCTTCCACATCTTGTGGCCTTGGTAGAGCACACAGTGAGGAGTGGAGGTGCTCTGGGCTGTGTGAACAGGCTGCTCCTCAAAACAGAGACGTGTTTGCAAACAGCATCCTCAAGGTCTGGGGCTGCACACAGCAAGTGATAACACTGCTAGGAATAAAGACCCTCAAAAGAGGAGATACAACCATCTCAGACATGGAGGTCGTTCCTCAGAGGAGCCACCCACTAAACACTTGGAGAAGAGTTTTTACTGCTTTAGCATCTCTGCTGGAAGAGTCCCTGGAAGCAAAGATTCTGCCAAACCTCCTGCAAAATGGCAAAGGGCAGTTCAAATGCAAAGGCCCTCAGAAGACCCAGGGAAAGGAGGAGAAGAGCACCAAAGATGCACCAAAGATACACCAAAGTGCAGTCTCTGAGTACTAGGTGACATTGACAGGTATCTTCTAATAGAGCTGACCAGCATCATCCCTGCCACCACCAAAACAAAAACCTGAGTACAGAAATCTCAGCATTGATCACACGTCCCAGCAGGGCAGAGAGGTTGCACTGAAACACTTATTCAAGCCAAGATCAGCCCTGGTTTTGTGCCCAAGTGTTGCAGCAAGTGTGGCTCAGCATGTCACACCCAAGGCAGAGCACTGCCCAAAATACACACCCATGCAGGAGGCACACCAAAATAAGAAATCCCTTGGTTTTGTTAAAGCTGATGGATGCTTTCCAGGAGCAGTGGAAATAGCATAGCTTGCTTTGCCACGTGCAGCAGTTTTTCTACCATTCCTCCACCATCCACTCTCAGCAAAGGAATTGCACAGCTCCACTCTCAAAAAGAGAGGCTTCCACAGGCAGCACCCTTCTATTGAAGGTTCACTGAATAGAGGCTGTACAACAGGTCTCCAAAAGGAAGCAAATCATTCTTATAACCTCCATCAGTACCATCAGATGTCCTGCAGAGAAGTTGTCAGGGACACATCAATTCTGGGTAAGGAATTCCCCACAGAGAGGGCCTGGAAATGGAGTGGGACTCTGGGGCTTCATCCTCACAGACTCAGAATCAGAGGGGCCCATGCTGCCAGAGCACAGGCTCACAGACAAATTCCATATACACACAGTTATGGTACATAATCACCAGCACCCCCACCCCAGCTCTAATATAGTGCTTTTCATCCACTTGTACACATGAAGATCCATTCAACCTTTTTTAAGGTCTCTTATGATTTAATAATATTGTATACCATAATTGGAGAGTTTCTCTTTTTATAGACTTTGTTATTATCCCTGAGCAGCTCATGTTTAGTTTAATCTGTTTTATTATTTTCAGAAGACTAACAATGAAACACAACATGTTATGAAACGGAAATGCACAGGATAATAATGGTAATTTGTTATAGCAAGTAACACTTAATGGAAAGTCTCACAGCATCACATACCTCATAAAACCCCCACAGTTTTTATAAGGAAGGCTCACATGCAGATTTATATCAATTAATTCAATACATAAGGATGGATTAAGTTTCCTGTGATGATCTTTTCCTGTTCAAATTGTGTGTTAAATATGGCAAAGTTTATGCAAAGTAATAACCGCTTTCAGGGCAGGGTGGAATCTCCTTATAAACTCCACAGATGCATGGACTTCGTGCCAGGAAAATGAGCATCTGCACTCCAAAAGAGGTGCAGCTGGATCTGTGGCAATGATGGTAAAGGCTCTATGTGGAAACAGCTCAAAGATTAATGAAAAACCTGTAGCAGCAAACAAAATAAGCCCCTTTGCACTGGTGTTCCTGCAATGGCCAGTTTCCACCACAAAGTGCAAGAGCATTTGGTGCTGATTTGTGCTGATAATCTTCCCACAGCACAGTACAATGCCTGAGAATTAAATGGACAATAAGGCTTAAAAGGCTTGGTCCTCGATGTGCTGTGATGGGGATGGGTGACAAAACAGAGGCTGCATCAATTCCCACCTACAGCCACTGCCTCAGAGCACAGGAATCATCACTTACAGAGCAGAGTGCAGGCGTTCAGAGCAGCTTATTGCCTTCCAGCAGGGGTAGGGAAAGAAAAAAGAAATCACAATTAGACTGGGAAGAAGCAGCACTTGAAGGTGGCAAATGTGTCAGGGCAGAATTTTCTGGTAAACTCACAGCAAGTGTGGTTTGATGATCATTCCTGTGTTACAAATAACAAGAACACCACTCACACAGCTTTAGGTGTGCACCCACAAGAGGCCTTGGGAAACTAGAGAAGAAAAAAGTCCAGATGATGGCAAGCAACAAAATTACAAACCAGGTGTCATTTTATCTAGAGAGTGAACAAAATGCAGTTTGTCTTAAAAAAATATTCTTCAGTAGCACCTCAGCAAGAACTGAGGAAACGAACATCTCATGAATCTCTTCAGCACCATCCATCAAAGTGTGGAGAGAAAAAGGGATGAGACGTGATCAAAACCAAGCTAAGACAGTCACTCATCAAGAAGGAAAGCAACAGAAACCAAAATCTAGTATAAAGTTACTAGTCCTAAAGACAGTGTTTCAAACTGGATGTAACAGTTCTTCACCAAATATGAAGTAAGTTTGAAATAAGTTGAAGATCATGAAGGAAATGCCATTCTAACTTACAAAGAAGCAAAGAAAAAAGGTTAAAAAAAGATATAGTGAGTGAAAAGAGAACATCCTTTTTTTCTTTTCCCTTTCTTTCTTTAAGACTGTGAGACAATAAAGAGAAAGCCCGGGAAAGCAGTCAGAAACAGCAAGGAAATGCAGAGAAATGCCTTTAGGTAACCAGCAGCAGGCAGAGTACTTTATTTTCATGGACTCTAAAGAGTATTGACAAGGATGCTCCTGTGGGCAAGAAGGCTGGTCGAAAGCTGAGACGTTTAGGTAAAAGATGGGCAAAGAAAATTAATGGTGACACTGGAGCAAGAGGAACAGAATGCCCAATGAGAGAAAATCTCCAGGAATTGGTTTGTGTTAAATGGAGACAAGACCCCACTGAAGCAAGCAGCAAAGATAAGCACGACTGCATCCACCTCAGCCAAGTCATTCAGGAGAATTAGAGAGCTCCTTCTCTCATAAAAGGCTTTAAATTCAAGAGACAGGAAAATTTTATTCAGGGTTGACAAATGTGAAGGCAGACTCCTTCACGCTTTGTACACACTTCTCCCACTGGGCAAATCCTCACCTCTGCAAGCAGCATGACAGCAAGGACCCCAGCCAGGTCTGCACCTCCACCCCTGGGCAGGGAGCTTCCCCTCACCCTCCACAGGAGCCTGTCCTCCTTCCAGGGAGTGCAAGCAACCCCAGAGAAACACAGCCCAAACTTCAGACCACAAACATCAGACACCTGCTGCAAAAACTTACATTTGTGAAGGAGACTTTTTGTGCACCTGAAACTGGGGGAAAAACCCAAGCTTTGAGGCACAAAGCTTTGGAAGACACCTAAAATCACAGCCAGGCATTCTGCTCTGGGTCAAAAGAAATGCTTATATGCTTAGAGATGTGTCTGTATATTCCAGCTATAACACAACCAGTTTTACAAAAGTATCTGCTTTTCTTCACCAAGCCCACCTCATCCAGTGTGGCTACACCAGCACTACATCAATTTCATGGCAGGTATCACAGCAGCAGTGTGGAGAGTGACTGCCACAGCATGAGTAGAAATAGTAGTCTAAGCTGTACAAGAGAAATACTGACACAATCTTAAACATTGTGATGTTCAGAGTGAAGAAAATACTTGTGCACTGTGTATTTAACCTGACACATTATAGCTCCACTATATTACCCTGCACTGTCAAGCTGTAATATAGCATTAAATCAATAAGAAAGAAAATGTAAGGTCTTTTTTCCTTCCCCAGGTTGTTTTAGTTCTCTTAAGCTCCCTGTCCTTGAAACTTATTCCACTGATACAGCTGAAAAAACAGAAGGATCAGCTGTAAACAACCAGATAGATCAGAAGGCTGACAGTGAGTTATAGAATCAGTTCTCTCTTTGGCTATGTATTTACCTTTAACCCAAGCTCACATTCACTTAAGGCTTTGATCCAAAGCCACTGGAGCCTCACATGAGGCTCTCAATACCAACCCAGAACACTGAGCTGCTGCTGAAGGGCCCTGTTTACTTCCCAGGCAGGTACACACCCAGGCCATCACTGGCTAGCAGCCTTGGAGGGCAGACCTGGAAGGTTACCCATTCTTCAGTCAGCACCCGAGCACAGCCCAGACTTTCTAATTTATATTTTTCCTCATTTTTTTCCCCCAGCCAGAATACTAGTAGGATGGCTCTCTGCACAAACTGTGTCTTTTCTTGTCTTTTCAAATTCCCTTTTGCAGCTTACTCCTTCTCCAGCTCCTCTCCTCCAAGGAGTGGAGTGCACACTGACACCCTCCCCACAGAGCCAGGCACACTCCCAGGGAACACCACTCCCACCTCCTTTGAGGAAGGCCAGGTATCTGCTGTGCTTCCCTGCCATGCCATCCTCCCAAGCCTTTGTCACAACCATGTGCCCTAGATGTGTCACCACCTTTTTCTTCTGTCCCTGGTGGGCTGTTCCCTGAGACATCCCTCACCAGCATCTGCCTTGGCACCACCAACGAGGCTGAGCACACAGGGCCTTCACTTCTCAGCCACCTGCAAACCAGGAGGCAATATCTGATTAAATGTCTTTACATCTTGGCATACAGGGGATTTGAAAGGCTTCACTCTAACCATTTTGTATCACTGTGTACCTTCACTGTGCTGCTGACTACACCAAATCTTCATCACCTGTGTTTCTGGGTTGCAGAATATATCTAATTGGGGATTTGGCAGACAGAAAGAGAAAGAGGAAGGGAGACAGCATTGAGGATTGCACCTTCTGCTTCAGCAGCTGAGAAACATTTCTGCAAAACCACTGGAAACAAGGAGTAGCTGAAGTGCTACTGAGGGAATAAATGATTCAGTGAACTTCTGTTAGTGGAGGCAAGGCGTAAGACAGAAAGCACCCAGTTTAAATATAAAATCCTGATTGAATTACAGAACTGGCAGTTCTCTTTTTCCCTTTTTTTTTCTACCTTTCATCTTAACATTTTATAGGGAAGACACCAAAAGATAGTATGTTCTGAGTCCAAGAAGTTGCCTTCTTTAGAAAGAAGTGGATTGAATCACTTCTTAGAGAAGAAAACACCTGCAGGTAAGTAAGTCAAAGTGATAGCAGCTGGAGAAGAGAGCATGAAGTAAGTTTTTCTGAAGGACTAAGCAAAACCACTGCCTACCATCTCAGCTCCTGTGCAGATGAGGAGTTCTGCTAGACCTGTCACCTAACAGTTAACCATGTGTAATAGGAATGCTTCTGAACCAACTCATTCAGCATTCCTTTATTTTATAGAAGTCAAGAGAAAAGGCAAGAGGAGTTCAAAGACACAAAACAGATATTATTTAATTCAACAGTCCATATGGAGGCTTTTTTCCCCCTTCTGATGTTAACCCACACAAAACAGTGCAGCAATTCTGTGAATATTTTAAGTTTTCCTTAATGGTTCCAGTGGGCCACTCTTTTTTTCCTCTGATCATTCATACTGTCAGATCCAGTGTGAATAATGTCAAATACTTGAGCTCTTTTCACTGTTTGGCTCCAGAGCATTAGTCTACGGGAATGAGGACTGTCACTTATGATTTCCAATTCATCAGGGACACTGAACTACTGTTACACAACTTCAGCAATGTCTGCTTCAGATTTTTCTGACAGATGGGTGATAAATTTTTTTAATTGAGATCATTTCAGGAATATGTAGCTTATATGTAGGATATGTTCTGCCTAATGAGAAGTCCACAGGGCATTTTGAGTCCTGCCTCTTACTTCCACAGCCACAAAAGGCAGAAAAGAGACTGAGACAAAGTTTCAGTAGACTGATGAATCTGTAGATATAAATTTCAGCCCACCTTTCACATCTGTTCTGTACAGGCAGTTTGGAGATCTCCCAGATTCTTTAATCTTAATACAGCAAGATGCAAAACAAGCCTTTAGAGATGAAAGTTTCATGCAAGAGAAGCAGAGCCACTAGGCTGATACAAAGATTCATGCTGCTATTGAAATGCCTTGGATTTGACCAAATTAGCACCACAACAAGATAAATTAAATAAAACAAGCAAATCCACAAACAATAAAGATACCAGGATACTTTGGTCCTCTCTTCCCCCCTTCCTGCACGCATCACACACTTTTCTCGAGCATCTTAAGTGGGTGGAGTAAATTCTAACAAAAGTATCGGGTAACAGAATGGAAATGAATGTTGCTATCTGTTTCTGCTGAGCTTTTTACAAGAATCTGGGTAAATTCTTTTCTTCGTTCTGCAGGAAGACAGAGAGCAAGCAGCAACCTCCTGCTGGGCAAGGCAGGGGCGGGTGCCTCAGGCAAGCAGAGCACGGCTCAGCCACAGGTTCAGCGCTGCTTGGCAAAAGCCGCCCCAGGCTTCTTTGGAAGCGCTGGGCTTCACTGAGGATTCACTCCACCCCGTTCTCAACATCTTCCTCGGACACCCTACTGGTAGAAATGTAATGGGAAGAGCGTGGAAACTGGAAGGCTAGAAGGATAATTGGAACAGAGTGGATATAATCTCCCTCTGCAGCCAGGGAAGATAAACGATTCCTTCCCTATTCCAAATGCAATGCCAAGTGGTGAACAAATGACTCTGCCTTTGACCCAATGTCTTGGCTGTATGGTTATTATAAGCATAGAGGATTAAATCTTGTTCACAAAATTAGTGTCATTTCCCTTCTAGAAAGGACTAGGCAGACACAGCACTTCATCCTTTTTTGACACACCCCCTTTTAAACAGCAAAGGCAAAACCAGTTCAAGTACATTCAAATGGGAACTAGAACATTTAGTTTCCATTTCATTATTAAAGTTTAAGTTCCTCTTGCTCATTAGCATCACAATCTCAATCCTGCAACCTGATCTAGGAGGCCAAGTCCAGCACTCCAGTGCTAATATTGTGTGCAACGAGGTCAGTGGTGACACACACATGTTCTCTCGTCCCTCCAATTACCCCCAGGTGTGTTGCTGGAGGAATGGATTAATTACATAGACCTCCAAACTACAAGAGTGTGGTTGGACACACGATGGAGAGAGAAGGCACTCTGTGTGCACAAAGCCAGCTCTGCCTGCAACTACCTACTCCCACCTCACTCTTAATGAAATGGTCTGAGATGCCCTTCAAGGAGAAGGTACAAAACCTGTTCCAAAAACTCCAGCTTACAAAGGTCTGTGCTATTCAGCTTTCCTTTATGAGGAGCATGCCAGCCTGTGCCCAGACAGCCACTACTGATGGCTCTTGGCCCCAAGTCCACCTTTACAACCAAAGAGCAGCAAGTGCTCTGCGGGAGTGCCAAAGGGCCGTTCTATTTCCCAAAACTGCTCCCGCTTCACAGAAACACTCAATTTCCAGATATTCATGAAATTCTATTTATATATCCGGTGTGCTAACGAGTTAATCAGCAGAGTGAACCAGGAACCGGTAACACATCCCCCTGGCAGACTTGCCAATGCCCACACCCTTTATTCCCAACACCTGCTGTAGTTTGTAATGAGCATCTACCGATCACCCAGCACTAGACATCACTCAGCCACAGTGCCAGCTCTTCAGCACAGCTCTCTGCAAACACATGCATCATTTCTAAATGCTAAAATGTGCTAAATATGCATCATCGTTAATGTTCCATCAGAATAAATTAAATAGAGAACAAGCTAATGGAAAGAATGAGAAACTGTAGGGGCTGTAACTGAGCTGATTTGCCACAAATTCTTCTCCTGGGGGAGAGAGGCCAGCGAAGGTTTTCTTTCTAGGATTAGCGAAGGTAGCTGTCACTTTACTGCTGCTCAACTTCCCTTTATTCCTGTAAAACCGAAACTCCTCCTCAACAACTTTGCCCGGTACAGGGAGAAGGAACATCTGAAGCAGGGAGGCTGCAACTCCGCGACTGCCAGGAGGGATGCGCGGAACCCGCGGGGCTGACCCCTCCACTTAGCGCTAAGAACAAAGGCAGGGATAACTACAGGTCTGTTTCAAAACACAACGCGGGAAGTTTCTGGCACGATCACTCAATTGCAGAGAAAAGGTACTCGAGATAAAGCACAGGAAGAACTCACGAGGAATTCATGTGAGCACCTTCCCCAGCCAAAAGCGCTTTCTGAAACGCTCCGTTTTCCCTTTTATCCCTCCCGCAGCCCGGGGAAGAGGCGCCACCTGCTCCCAAACGGCGGGCAAAGAGAGACACTCGCCGGGAGAGCGGCGGACTCCTCCGGAGCGTCTCCTCATCGCTCCCCTTCTCCGGCAAACTTGCCCCGGGCCGGCCCGCGGGACCGCACGGGCGGCGGAGCCCCTGCCCGCCCCCGTCCCGCAGCGCCCCGGGCAGAAATGCTGAATCACCAAGCCGAGGGCGCGGGACCGGGGGGCTCTCCCTGACCCCCACCCGTGGCCGGCCGCCCCCGTCCGCCCGGGCACGGAGCCGGGAGAGGCTCTGTGCGGAGGGGAGCCCCCCGCCCCGCCGACACTCACTTGAAGGTGAGGACGCAGAGGGGCCGGTAGGACTTGTGGCTGGTGTTCTCCGCCATGCGCTTGCCCCAGAAGTCGTTGGCGAAGGCGGCGGACACGGGGGCGGCCGCCCGCACGTCGGGGTTGTTCACGATGGCCCAGACGTCGTCGTGCACGAACTCGCCGCGCAGGGAGTTGCCGTAGCACAGGGCGCACAGCCCCGCCAGCACCGCCGCCGCCGCCGCCCCGCCGCGCCGCCCGCCCGCCGACGGGCACGGGGCCGGCGCGGCTCGGTCCCGGCTGCGGGAGCCCCGCGCCGAGCCCGTCACCATGGCGCGGGGCTCTGCCCCGGCTGCCCCGGCTCCGCCGCCGCCGCGGCGCGGAGAGGCAGCGGCGCCCGCATGGTGCGGGGCGGGCAGCGGGACCGCCGCCGGCCACTCGCGCTCTGCCGAGGCGCAGCCCGCCCGGCTGCAAATAAACAGCGGCCGCCTCCCCGCGCCATCCCTTCTCCTCCTCTTCCTCCTCCTCCTCCACCTCCCCCCCGCGCCCCCTCCCGCACGCATGCTCCTTGCCGCGCTGTCACACCGCCGCCACCTCCTCAGCCCGTCGGCGCCGTGCGCTCTGGGGCGCTCTGCCCGCGGGGCGCGCTCTGCCCGCAGTGGCTCCGCCGCACAGCGCGGAGGGGACGCGCCCGGCACGGCCCGCGGGCGGGGAGCGCAGTCCCGCTGCGGCGCTCGGGTCGCCGCTGTCCCTGCTGTCTCGGGAGACGCGTGCAGGGCTGTCCTGCTGCCTGGGGCCAGCGCTTCCTCCGATCCCCCCCTGCGGGCAGCTCCCCTGGGGACCGTGCTCACCTGGCAGCGGCAGCATCCCAGCCGGCTGCACGGCACCCACGCTGCACGCTGCTGCTCCACAGCATCCACAGCGTGCATGCTGATCCGCTACCGATGCTGCTGCTGCTGCACCGCATCCACGCCGCTCCACGGCATCAGTGCTGGGCCACATCCTCCACGCTGCGGCGTCGGCTGTGCCAAACAGTCCCTCACTGTGTCCTGCTGGAGGAAAATGCATTTTCGTGCCACAGAACTTGTTTTCTCTACCCTGTCCATTTCCTGTCTTTATTCCAAAATCGTTTGAGAGCTGCAATGTGTCCATACCCTCCCACGGATGACCTTTCCTGTGTTAGTGATAAGCCTCAATAACTTAAGGAAAGGCCATGATCAGATCATCTATTCACCCATTTATGAAAACTACATAGTCACAGATTTTTCAAAAACCAGAAAAACAAGGACTCTATTAATGGGCTTTTACCCTTTAGAAAAAACCTTCTGCTTTTAACCAAACAAAGCAATAACACTGCTTGGCAAAGAGGCTTCGATTCAATTAGGTGAATAACAAACTGGACGCACTTTGAATTTGTTCTTGAGAAAAGGTGCACTGAGCAGCAGCCTGAGCAGCTCCCAGCTGCTCCCGTGCGAGCGTGCCTGCTCCCGTGTGGGAAAGAGAGGAGAGCGGAAGCCTTGGAAAGCTCATGCAGGCTGTCCAGGGCAAGCCCGCTCCAGGAATGCTTTTTCCCCCAGCCTGTTTGGCACTTGGAGTGATCTGGTATTTTCCAAGTGCAACAGAACAGGCTTTACAGATGCACTTTTGTTATAGCTAAAAATAACAGTTAACTCTGCCTAGGACAGTGTGTTTATATCCGGGACAGAAGGAAACTCCACCACAACCAGAGCCATTAATTCAAACTTTCTCTTTAAGCAGCTGATGAGATTTAGGCAGTTGGCTGCATGGAGTTTTCATCAGCAGTGGGAGACCACTCATGATAATATATTGGTCTTCATTTTCATCAAAGTTTCAAAGCCAAGCTAGACTCCAAAGTCAAAGCATAGGCACAGGAAGAGAAACAGCCAGGTATCCAGAGGCACTCAAGTACCAGAGCCCACGAGGACCCAGCAGCTCTGGAAACAACTTCATTATTGTATGCATGCCTAAGAGGTGGGATCAGGACTTTTTGTTGACATAAATTAAAGTAGTGTTTGGGGGGGATGGTAGAGAGGAATAGACTGTCATGTTGTTGAAAGCAAAAACAATGTGTAAGACTTAAAGGTTGAAATTGCCTTACAGTAGACTGCAGGTCATATTTGAAATTCTAAGTTACTCAGCTGAACAAAATCTGCAGTCCTCTAGCCCAGCTGGGCCTTAGCAGGCTGTCCCTCCCAGCAAGACCCCTGTACCTCTGGTCCTTCACCTCCAGGGATCAGAGTCCTCACAGCCTTTCTCATCAATGCCTTGCAGCCTTCTGTCATTCCCCATCACCTCAGGATGGGGGCAGCCCACTGACAGCCTGCTCCTGCCACAAAACAGGGCCCAGGGCTGCCACCAGGCACCTTGGCAGAGGGGCTGGGACAGGTCACTCCATTTGTTATCCAGGGCTGTGGGATGTGTCCCTGCTGTGTCACAAGCTCTGCTGTCCACTCCTTCAGCTTAATTAGTTCTTTACAAAAAGCTCACCAAAAATGCAGAGTTCTAAACCAGCAAAAGATGAAGAGGTGATAGAAAATAATTTTCCCATTAAGGAATTTGCTGACAATATCTTCTGACAGTATCATACACAGCCATCTAACATCACATAGTACAACAGGCACACTCTATGGAATAAATAACGTTGTTTCTCATACAGAGCTACAATATCCTGCTCTCTTCCATGAGATATAATTTGTTTGATTAACACCAAAAAGAGAGAGCTGGCAGTCCTGACCCGCTCAGGACTCCTTCCCCTCACACTCTTTAGGAGGACACCTACACAGACCATTGCCTTTTGTCTGGCACAGACCTAGACTTTGCAATGGAGAAAAACCCAATGTGTTTTTAAACTGTTTCTTATGTGCTTATTGAAATGTTATGCATAACATGTAGTCAACGCTGATTTGCCAAGTCCTCATATGACAAGAAAATCTTTTCTCACTTCTCCAAGACAGACCAGTTCTTTCTTCACTCAAGAAACATCTGAAAGAGACAAAGTGATGCTCCAGCCAGCCAGTGAGGAAGACCTCCTGTTCTTCACACAAAGACCCACTGAAATACTAACACATCATTTTCTACTTTCTCCACAAAGGGAAGCATTACCTCTTCGTGCAGCAGTCACCATCACAGATTGAATTCAAGATGTTGTCTGTTGCTAGAAGTCCTGTCCACCTATAAAGAAAGTAACAGCAAAAAGAATTCAGAGAGCAGAAGAAATACTGAACACTGCTGTGTTTTGGATGTCAGATCTGTACAGATATATGCAGTCATAGACACAGAGGGAGATGAAAGAGAGAGAGAAAGAAGAGAATACAGAGATGGGATGATTTGCTCCGAAGTTGCTTTGTCACTTCCAAAAATATGTTATCTTATAAGATGTATTTCCTTCTTCTACAAGCCTTGGTTCTTTCTCTACCTAAAGTAACCATGCCATTGCTTCTGAAATGTGAAGCCAAATTGCTTCTCAGAAAAGCCAAGCTGGCTTCTGGAATTATGTGTAGTTGAAGTACTCCAGCTACTTTCCTGCTTCCTTGTATTTGAATCACAAGTTTTGTGCCAGCCATATAAAAAAGATTAACAAACGGCTGTTAAAACTAGAGACCTTGAAACTAATTATGTGTGATGCTCAAAAAATCCTTGCTCTGCTAATTGAGCAGAGCTCGTTACTTCCAAAGCAGGAAAGTTTTGCCTCCACTTGGAGTAAAACATACGGCAGCCAATGCAAGGCAGGAGACACTTTTGAGCAGATACACTTCAAAGGGTTGAGCACTGATTGATCTGCTATTATCTGACAATTGCAACTGCTCAAAGGCAGAGAGAAACTGCGAATGTTTTGAGTTTCGAGCTTAAACACGGAGTTCTGAAGAGTCAAGCTTTGCGTTGACTGATTAAAGTATAAGAATGCAGTAAATACAATTTAAAAGTTAAATTACCATATGGTCATAGCTAGAGGTAAATTTCAAAAGTAGCACATGTAAATAGTTTCTTGCTGTCTGAGCAAATAATTTTACATTTAAATGAAGTCATTTGGTAACTGGTCCAATTGATTTCTGCTTGTAGTCAGTTACTGCAATTCATTTCAGTTGCCCCAGGATGAAACTCTGTATCTGCCACGCAGAGAATCTTCAGTGGATAGAGATTACGTTCGTATGGTTAAAAACAAACCAGGTTTGGAATTTTAAATCCAGTGTGCTGCCTGTGCTCAAAGAGTTTTGGAGAGATAGAGAGCAATCCATGTGGGCCTGAACTCCTCCAAGGGGTTCAGTGCAGGCATAATTCGGTTTAGTCAAGTAGAATTTGCATTTTGGAGTTACTGGGAGCACTACAACAGTGAAAGGCTGTACTGAGATTTGCTGGGAAAATCCTAATTACGATCCTTTTTTCCTTCTTATCAAATTGCTTCTAAGTCTATTCAGGCAACAGAAAGTTTCTCTTTGGTGAATTCTTCCTATAGCCCAGTGAAAGTTCCCATGTTTTTGCTTTCACTTTCAGCTGTGGCCAAGAGCCAGAACAAGCAGGAGAGGAAAGCTTAGTAACTCGGTCCTGTGGTCCTTAGGAGACAAAGAAATCCAATATCCTCAGGATGACCTATCCTTTTCAAAGGGGATATAGTATTTCAAGTTCAGCCCACAACCCCCTAGCAAGCCTTCTTCACCATGGCAGTCACAGACTGTGCTAAATATCAGCCCTGAAAATTCCACCCCCTCAGTATTTACCAAGGGATATCAACAAGAAGATATCACATGATAAGCACTGCTTGGTGGGTCCTCATGGATGCTCATTTCCCACCCCTGACACAGATGGCAAGTAACAGAGAATCCTCTGTGACCCATTTTCACATCCATTTGTCACCTGTTTCATATGCTTGCGCAAAATGAGAGATTTCAAGCTCAGAAAAAGCTTGCCATAGTTGTTACTGGATTAGAGGGAATCTCTTTTTCAGCTCATACAACAAATGCATTTTCTGCCTTTGAAGAGACCTGAGTTAAGCCTTGGTCTATGGGCAGGATTGTTCAGAGTCTTTGAGCACCCACAGTAGAGGGAACATCCATGATTTGACACTACCAGCAAATGGTAGAGTGACTTGGGTTGTGTAATCTCAGTTCAAAGGTCAGGGACAATACAAAGGTGGGACAAGCTCCAATAATGAGACTAATTGGATTCTTCATCTACTGAGTGGGGGCAGACTACGGCATAGGCAGATAAAATTCCCCACTCCAGCAGATTCACCCATCATCTGAGGAGATCAGTGCTTTCCTTTTCTGTGTGCATGATTTGGGTGCTCAGAATCCCATGAAACAGGGAGCAGAGGAGCCAAAGCATTTTTCTTTCCTTCATGAGAATCGATCTGTACTTTTCCTCTGCTGGAAGCATTGAAGTTTCCCAAAGCCAAAGAAAGTCCTCAGCCTTGCCCTTGCCTGACAGATCTTTATTATTGCAGCAGAGCAAGGGAAAAGTACAGGCAATAGGGTTTGAGTCATAAGAGTTATTATTTGCAACAGTCATCTATTTATTGCTGATTAACTATAAGACAGTATTATAAGAATTTTTATGCACTTCATGGAAATCAGTTAATGACTCAGAGCCACAAAAATTAAAAAGGGAATACCCAAGATAGGCCACCCTCTGGATAAGCAAATGAGGGATTCTTATATGACCCAACATTTTTTTCACTTACATTGCATAGTGCTGGATGACATTTTCACTCTTCCTGGAGCAGTTTCCAAGCAGAATGTGTATGAGGCTGTTTAAAGAAAATCCTGCTAGAGAAAAGTTGTATTAAAAGGATAGCTTTCCCAAGAAATGGGCATTAGTAACTCAGACACCACATGCTTCCCACGAGGCTGTGCAAGGGCACGTGTAAATTGTCATGTGGCTGAGGTCAAGTGCAGGGTAAAAAACTCTGATCAATATTTAGTGGTTGGGATTCATATTGCTCCTGTAGGGAGACATTGGATTTGGAAGATAAACCTGATTTTGGTGAGATAAAGGAGGCATTTTGGGCTGTACTGAAACAGTTAATTTACCCTATAATCAGTCTCCAGAGTTCCCCAGTAAAATTGTCTCTTGAAAGTTCATATGTCAAAATAAAAGCAGAGGTTAAAGCCCCTGAGTCTGTTCCCCATTCAGATTCAGTTAGTTTTGTTTTCTGTGAATCTCTGAGCTGGAATGCAGCAGCAGCTCTCTCCTAAAAGTAACTGATTTATACAAAAGATCTTCTGGCATCCCTCCATTTGATTGAATTGCATTCACTGCAAAAGGTCTGATAAAATCAGACTGTTGGATAAAATCAGGAAATCTCTACATTTATTCTCTGATTACCAGGCAAGCTCAATTTCATCATGGTGAAGTAGAAGCCAGTGGTTGCAATTACCTTTCTTTCTTTCTTTTCATACATTTTTTAATATTTGGGTTTAGGATGGAAAAATTACAAATTAATAAATCTGCACCAAGTCCAGTCAAAAATCTCTGTAATATTATTATTCATATCTCTTTTATTAGCAACAGCTGGAATAAATTTTAGCACAAATATTAAACTCTATATTGTAGAATAAGCCACATGGAATCACTGTAATTTGAGGAGGGTGAAAGTTTCCATAAAAGCTACTGTGAAAGGAATATGACATTATCTCTTTTCAGGTGACTTCTTTGGATTTCATTTTTGCAAGCAGCTACAGTTTTATTTTGCAATAAATTAACTCCAAATAAGCTTAACTTTCTAGTGTTTATGTTGAACAAACACTGCAGATAGAACAATGCATCAAGCATTCATTCTGGGCTCTGCTTCTGCTCGCTGCTTCTCTTCCACTGAGGTGTAGGACCAGTTCTGGCTGTGTTCAAGCAGAGGTAAGTCCTCAAGCACAGCCACAACAGCCTAAGCCAGCTATGCAGGCTGGGGAGCTATCCCACCAGTTGGCTTTTCACTGGTTCTGTCCCTGCTCTTTTCCCAAGGGATTTGGGAAAGTATCAGCCAACCAATAAATCAGCTAAAAATCAAAGCAGTAAAACCCTGTACAGCCTGTCAGAGGAAACAATTTGAAAGCCTGATTGAGGGGGGCAGCATCAGGAGGAAGCAGGATGGAAAGGAGGCAGCTGGGAATGATTGGAGTAGCTTTTCTGCATTCCCTTTTCCTTCTCCATTGTTTCCACAGACCATGCATCTAAGTGACCCTCAAATTGGTAGTAGGATAAAAGAATCACTCCCCAGTGATCCCTGCTGTTCAGCACTCATCTGCACTCTTGTGGGTCTGCTGCAGACAGATAAAATATATTGTAATACTCAAGGAATTTTTAATAAAAATATTAAGCCCATTCTGAATGGAAGTGATTATTTAGATGTGCAAGCACCAGAAGGACCAGTAGAAGTGCTGTGAAAATGGAAGGTGCAGGTGACAGCTGGGGCATCAAGATGCCAGCACATCTATGTGCAGCTTATCAGGACCTCCCTAAACTGCAAACAGAGTGAAACAGAGGACAGCCTATAGACCAAAGCCCTAAAGAAGTGATGAGGGGCAGCAAAGAGCAGACTTAGACCCATCAAACCCCCAGACAAGGAGAGAAAAATAAATTGTAACCCATGGATGAAACACGACAAAGAACACATGAGGGTGTGAGAGCATGTCCAAATCCTGTTTTGTTTTGGCTAAAATCACCTTTCCATCTTCTATTAGCTCTCATTGAGATTTGTTACATAGTTACTGCACAGTTCTGGGGCTGGAAATATGGCATTGAAAAGAATTATGAGCCATATGCTCTAACAATACTTACACACCTTTTATCCAAGTGAATGCAAACTCTTGGCTCTCCTGAAATGCTCTAGTGAGACATATGTGTGACTTTCTCCAGCTTTCCCTGAGACAAGTGCACACTTATGAGCTCAGGGTTTCCAGCTCCTCCTGCTAATGGGGGCTGAAGAATGCCCTCCTTTCAGTCTCTCCAAGGAGATGAGATTCACTTGCTCTCTTATGGCCACTCACACTCCCTGCAACGTTTCAGATAATTTATTCTGCCTGATTCCACTCCAGTTTTCTTCTCGTTCAGTAGAACTTCTAACCTGTTCATTTATATTGCTCAACGTTTTAAAAAACAAGGTACTGAGCTTGTTTCCCATGGCTTCAGCCCAAAGCCATCTGCAGTTCAGCTGAAACCCTCCCAGGATCCCTCAAAAGGAGTCTGGAAGCTTTCTGGACAGCATTTGGAGCCTGGAAGGCACAGAAACCAAAACAAGTCACAGTTTGGGAGCAAATGTAGCAAACTGAGCCCTACTGAACCTGCTTGGCAGCATCTCTCTGCAGGATTTCTGTCACCTCTGGAAGACTACTCCTAGCACATTACGTCTGCCCCTTCCTTCCATCCTTGGGACGCCACATCAAATTCAGGGGCCCATCTCAGGCTCCTCTGACCTCTCCAGGTCCTTCCTAGTTTTTCCTGTGTGCTGTTCAGAGGCTTCCAGAGATGCTCCATGGCCCAGTATATCTTAACTACTGCCAAGTTCATGCCACAGCTCTGTTCCTCAGGCGCAAGGCAACCTTTTCTTTCATAGATTAGAGGCCATGTGCACTGAGACAGAGCTTCTCTGGAAGCTGCTTCAGCAATAATGAGTGATTTCTGTGCAAGACCGAAGGATTTTTGTGACTCTCATCAATATCACCTTCTCAGGGCAGAAAGGCCAACGCTCTCCAGTATAAACAAAAAAGATAATAGCAAACAAACCATTCTGCTAAACCATACTACACCTCTGCACTCTTCGTCTTTCCTTGGGAAAAGACAGAGAGAAAGAAATTAATTACCTGAGAGCCAATTTCATTTGTATCATTGCTGCTTAAACAGACCTATTGGTAAAAAGGGTATAAACACAAGAAAATAAATACTTTTATAAGGGAAAGGACTGGAGAGGAGCCTAAAGGAAAACTCAGGCACAGCCCAACTTCAAAGAAGCGCTGCAGAGATCCACGCTTTGTAATTTGGGCCTATTTCTTGTTATCTCTGTACTTACATAGATTGACAATTGAGAAGAAGAGAAAAATCATAAAGATGGGGGTTAGTCTTTTTTTGGCATGAGGCTGGCGTCTGCCATGGGAAATTAATCCATGCTAAGCTGCAGTAAGCTGAGCTGCTGAGTTTGAATTTGTGTCACTGAGACTACTTATACTCATGGCTGGTCTATAAACTCTTATTAGTCAGACATGACAGTGAGTGACATCTTGATGAAAGCAATAGCCTATGGATCACCATCCATTCACTAACAGTTTATAAGAATAATTATAAATGAGCCATTTTCCCAAAGACCACATACCAAAATATTTTGGGGAGATAATTAAAGCTATATTGGGAGATTCTTTTTTTTTTTTTTTTTTTGAGAAAGGAATTAGAAGGTCCCAGAGTTCTTTGTCACTGAAGTAACCACATGTGTCAGCCAAATTGGCAGAGCTATTATATTTAGATTCTAGAAAGGGTTCCTTAGATGTTGAGGTCTTGAATACCTCCCAAAAGATTTGCTCTCTGGACAGCTGAAGCAAAATAAAATTAGAGGGGAAAAGTAGTTCACAGCCACAGCTAGTGTTTTCACTTTTTCTGAATATCACATGGTATGAGATGTTGATGAGAAAAGACTGACTTACGAGGGGTGAATTGACAGGAATACATTTTCATTTCCTTCATAAAATTTTGCAAGGTTTTCTCTCTCTCTCCTGTGGCCACCTCGATGTTGTTGCCTTTTGGAGGCCAATATGATCCTCCCTATGAGAAAAAGATGTCCCAAGGCATTTCCTTTTTTCTTTCTCAAGATGCAGACAGAGGATTCCATTAAATTTTTTAATTTGTTTTACTGGCTTCTAATTTTCCAGACTCCTGTCATGCCATAAAACTGCCTGATGAATGACAGGGCCCTGCTAGGTTTAGCTGGCGTGTAATGTGAGCTGCCAGGGATGGAAACAATAAAACAGAATTTTCTGAGAACCCGGGGTTTTGCAAGAGACTGCTAGCTCTGACTTCACCACACCCTTTCATTTGGTTAGCTCCAGCTCAGCGAGTTGGATTTTGTTATATTTTCTATGATTTTGAGCCCTCTGGTCCACAAAAGTAGGAGAGAATCCTCCAGATAGCTCAGAGTCGTTTAGGAAGATGGCTGGTAAGTGCCATGACAGGGACATGCTGACTTGCTGTGCGTGTATGGGAGCCAGAGTATGGGTTTGGAATGGCAGGGCCAAGGCTCACACAGCCCAGTTCCTAAAAGAGCATTTCAGAGGAATCAAAAGGCAGCCTCTCACTTCCCACACTGACCTTCTTTGGAGCTGCCCTACTCTGAAATTCCTGGTGGTTTTTTTTTTTTTTGCTTGTTCGGTTTTTGTATTTTTAGTGTTGTTTCTTTGTTTGTTTTGGGGTTTTTTTTGTTTTGGTTTGGTTTTGGTTTTGTTTTTTTTTTCCAATTATCTATACATTTTCAAAGCACCACAGATTGAAAAGAAGAAAGAAACAAACAGTAGATTTCCTCTTTCAGCGGTCATTGCCACAAGCCGGTTTTGGAAACCAAGTGACAAGATGATCACGACACAATTCAGTTCACTGTCACTAACACAGTCAAGTTGTCCTGGAAGAGAAGCTCCCTCAGAACTCAAAACTGATTCCTTGGCTTTCTACAAAAACCCAATCAGATCTGACTCATTCCTGCAGAAAATCCTCCTCAAGATCCAGGCAAAGGCAGCAATAACTACTTTTGCCCTGTCAGGCTGCCTGCAAGTAATCTAGTCGGATCAGGAACATTATCATTCATAATGAATTGGTCCATCCAGCTGAAAGTGTCACTGAGCAACTGCAATAGCAAGCCTCCAACTTGGGGCACCACCCTGCCAGCTGTGCCAGCAGCAGCACAGACACTGACCTCTCCACAGGGCTGTTGTTACAGGTCCCAGGAGTGCCAGCTCCTTCTCTGCCCTGGCCAAGCACACCACAGAGCATGGCAGAGGCTGGAACAAGGCTTTCCCCAGCCTTCCTGGAGTTTTCATACAGACTTTTCCACTCTTTGTGTCCCAGGATTTTGAGATGGGAGTGAGACAGGACTCGCTTGGGAGGGAAAATCCTGAGCCATTCTCACTAAAATCCTGTGCCCTCCTGCTGCTGAGCTCAGGACAAGATTAACTGCAAATCAACCCCTGAGCAAAATCCCTGTGGGAATAGAATAGGACTGTTCCTTGTCTCTAGCATCTTGCAGCAGCCTGTGCTTGTGTCAGAGGCTGCAAAGCAGGAGTGCATATGCCCTTACAGTGACAGCATAGGGGATTTTGCTTTGGTTTTTAATAAGAGATTGATAGGGTAAAGGCAACTGTGGGGAACAGGTCAAACACAGCTAATGAAAAAAAGTAGACCCAGTCTTCATCCTGCTTTATTGCTTGCTAATAGAGTAGTGTTTGGCAATAGCTTGTGTGTTGTAAGGCTTAAGGTTATCAGCAGACTGACTGCAGAGAGCTAGTTAGAATTCATCCTGCATCTGGGACTGTAATCTGGCAATTTAAATGAAAACATGTACTCTGCATAGGTGCATGACATCGACTATTACTATCATTAATACAGCAATAGTCATAATAAATCACATATTGAGTGTGTTTGTTATTGCAAGGAAAACTTAATTATAATTTCCAAGCTGGCAGCATTTGATTTACTTTTTGCTATCTGTGTAATTAGTTTCCAAGTTACAACTGCAAAATCTGTCTTGGTGGGGGTAGGAGGTGTGGAGTTACAGCTGCAGCCATCGCTCTGGCAAAGACAGCTTTTCCTTGAGAATATTAATTTTTAACACAATAGTAAAACCCAAGTAAAAGTCTTTAGAAAGGGGCGGAGGGGGAACTGCTTGGAAGGCTCCTCTCAGGGAGCCTCCCCTCGCGCTGCTGAGCTGTTTTTGGTACAAGGAGCTCTCTAGTGTCCAGCTGTAATAGTGCAGCTCGGGAAGGGATGCTGTGAGCACACAACCTGATCCAACATATGTGCCAGCAAAAGGCCTGGGTCTCTCTTAGGTCCCCTGTGCCAATGTGCAAGGCAAAAAGTTCTACTCAGCATCACTATTGTCCAAACCAATACAGTACCCAGAAGTTTGAAGGCACAGCACAGAGGTCTCCTTCATTCCCACCTGTGTGGAGGTGTTTGAGGGTCCCCAGGACGAGGGAAGAGATGAGAATCTTGACTCCATTGTTCAGAAGGCTGATTTATTATTTCATGATATATATTATATTAAAAGAAAACGATATATTAAAACTACACTACACTAAAGAAAGAGAAAGGAGACATCAGAAGGCTAGCAAAGAATGATAATAAAATCTTGTGACTGACCAGGATCCTGTGATTGATCATCAAGTAGAAACAATCCACATGAGACCAATCAAAGATGCACCTGTTGCATTCCACAGCAGCAGATAATTATTGCTTTTCTTTTCCTCTGAGGCTTCTCAGCTTCTCAGGAGAATAAATCCTGGCAAAAGATTTTTCAGAAAATGTGTCTGTGACACACCTGTCTTTCTCTACCTGTTCCTTAAAGGAGCTTCTGTTGCACTGCTGAAGTCTGTGGGGAGAGGATGGATGTGTGTAGATGTCTGCATCCAGGCCATGGAAGAAAGGTTTAAAGTTCTACTTTGCTCCTCCAGGGACAGCAAAGTGCCTGCCATTTGTGGGTATAAGGCTGTGTGCTCATACTGGTTAGAGGCAGCCTGTTTGGTATGAGTGAATGCCTAATTGTAACCCCTGACTTTTCATTTATGCACCTGATTATGTGAAATTGTCTCAGGCCAGACAAAATATGCTCATGAGCACTAACCATAGAAATAAAATACCAAAATATGTGTGGACAGTAGTGTCCAAAGGCAGATCACTTCCCTTTGTTTCTAAAGTGAAGACCTGAACATTTGAATTTGCAGTTGTGCAGGTTTGAGCCCATGCTAGAATAACAATATATTGTCTTCACACTGAGTTTAATGCTTGCATTTTGTTTTTTCAATGTATTCATGATGAACTCACTAATGTTGATAAAAATGGATGAAAAATCTCTTTGGTTATCACTGGGTATCACAGATGGAGAATAATGACTTGACAAATTGGCAAACTGAGATTATCTGCAAATATTATGAGAGGCGCTTGAAGCCCTTATAAAATACATCATCACTTTTAACAGCATTTTGCTATTATGGCACCTCCCTTGTGGATTCTGTGGTTTAACATTGCAAAAAAAATGATGCCAGAGTTGAAGCCTTGCCACTGAAAAGCACCATCTTGTGTTTCCTATGCTCTGCTGCCCACAGCAAGGTTTATTCCACAGCAGAAAATAAATTAGGCTGCAATAATTAACTAAATGCATTTCAAAGGCAAGAAATCCCACACAGGGCTAAGATGCTCACCTTAAATCACTGCAAACAAAACGAGGGTGGCTTTCCTGTAAGTTGCTGCAAGCCAGAGGTCCCAACCTTTTGCCTTCAGATGGGTTTGCAGCAGGTTTTCCTTTCCTGCTATTGACTTTCCTTGGCTGAGCTCAGCTTGCAGAGAATTCATAGTTGGAGAAGCTGGAAAATAATTTCAATTCTATAAGCCACAAATAACAAAGAATCCTGCCAGATTCAGGCCAGTTGTGACAACAATAGTTTTTTCTCCACTTAGCATTTTAGCTCAGTATTAAGGTGATCGTTCTTGATAAATGCAAAACCTATCACTACATTATTATGTCCAAACACCCTGTGGAATAGCTGGGATATGGCAGCCCATTTTCCCTTAATTTTTGCAAACCTGCAGGCATGGTGGCAATGGTTTTATCATTTTTGAGGCACCTTTTCTTTGTTTCTTTTTTAAAGGAAGCAAAACAAGACAAAAAAAAACCCTGTTGATATTTTCAGGCCAGATAATTAAAGGAGGGGTCTGCCTCCTCCAAAAACTTTTTGTAAAAGCATCTTCTGATGGTTAATCTCAAAAATGTAGGTTTCTTTTCCCTCAAGAATTAGGTTAAAAGTGACTTTTAAGATCTTATTGGAACTCCTGCATAATGCAGGGTTTCTGCAAAGTCCATGACTAATTTCAGTTTTATTTGCAGTGTTGCAGCACACAGAGCCCTCACTCCCTGCTGATTGAATCCAGTCCCCCTCAGCTGAATTCAATTGCACTTGAATTCAAGAGAACTGGACCAGAGCCTCAGAAAAAAAGAGCAGTTCCTGGACTCCCAACACCATTTGTCAGGTAGGACTTGGTGTTTTACACTCTGTCACATTTGAAAATTATAAACTAGAAGATGTGTCAGATGTGTTTTAACAAGAAGAACAAAATCCATAATTCAGGACAGCACAGAAAGCACCTGGTTTTATGCTTCATTTCCATGTTAAAAAACCAGAAGAGGCTCAGAGAAGCATCTGCTGAGCTTCTGAATGGGTTTGGATCAGCTGCAAGTGCCCATCTGCCAAAGGCACGTCCAACTCAGACATGAAACCAAGCAAATCTCAGTGATGCTGGGTCAGTTTCACATTTACATCTCAAACCCATAGCAAATCTGGATGGTGGCAAATGGATCTGACCAAACAACAATAAAATGAAGGCAGAAGCTTTGCATGTCCTTCACAAAATGAGATTCCTAAATATCAGACAGTTACAGAAAGCATTCAACCATTTGAGGGTTTGTGTCTGTCTTTCTCTGTATTTATGGACACAGAATTATGGAAATCTCCATCTGATAAAGATTTTCAAGTGGAGAAGAATATTGTTGTTCCATGAGTAGTTCCAGTCCCGTAAGATAAATACATTGCTAATGTAAAACTTCAGACCCTGGAGTACCCACAGCAGCTACCTGAGCTCACTTAGCTACAGCCTGAGGGTACAGCAATTTCACTGGAAACTCCAAGAGCAAATCAGTTTTTGGACTGCTACTGACTGTATAGAAAAAAATGTCTTAATTTGGTTGGTATAGAAGCCCTCCTGAAAACAAACAAGCAAAAAAAAATCCCCAAAACCAAAAAAAGTTACTTGTAGTAAAGAAATGATAAAGTGTTTGCCTTGGTCTCAAGCTCAGCTGTGAGATTTTGCTCTCCTCAGCAGGAGCAGCAGCAAATGTATGAAGGAACAGATGTGATAAGTCTGGAATCACTTCTGATCTGCCAGAACCATCACAGATCAGCCAGACCTGGCAAAAGCCAAGTTATTTGTGATTGCCTAGGGAATAACAAGAAGACATCCACCTGTAGCATCCATAGACACCAGCAGAGTCCAGGCAGGGTCCCAAGCCCCAAATCTGAAGGGAACCACTGCAAGTAAAACCATCGCGAGGAGCAGGAGCCTTGTGGGTTTGGGCTGACACTGCATAAATGCATCTCCTGCTGCCCCTGAACTCACCATGGCTGGTTAGGGAAGGCACTGGATGGTGCAGCCCCAGCTTCAGAGCTGGCTTGGTCTCTCTCTGCTGCTGTGACAGAGTTGTCTTGCAAGGCTTGCGAGGCGTTTCTGCCCAACACTTCCCACTGCTTCTCTTCCCAGGGTGACAAATCTCTGCAGCTCCCCAACAACTGCCACTGCCCTGAGCGACAGTGATGCTTTTGAAACAGGCTCTAAGCTCTTTTTACACTCTCATCCCCACACAGAGCTGTGCATGTAACACATAAACAACATTAGCAAATCCTGAAACAAGTGCAGATGCTTCGTCATCTTTAATAGCCAGGAAGCTGTGGTGGTGTTCACAGGGGCCCCAGGATGAGGGAAGAGATGAGAATCTTGGCTCCATGTTTCAGAAGGTTGATTTATTATTTTATGATATATATTATATTAAAAGAAAATTATATACTAAAACTATACCAAAAGAAGAAGGGATTTCATCAGAAGGCTTGAAAGGAAAGGAATGAATAACAAAAGCTTGTGACTCAGAGAGTCCGAGCCAGCTGACTGTGATTGGCCATTAATTAGAAACAACCAACATGGACCAATCAAAGATGCACCTGTTGCATTCCACAGCAGCAGATAATTATTGTTTTTCTTTTCCTCTGAGGCTTCTCAGCTTCTCAGGCGAAAAATCCTGGCAAAAGGATTTTTCATAAAATATCATGGCAACAGGAAGCCACTTCATCGAGCAAGACAAATGGAACTGACCTGCTCAGACCAGAATTTGGAGAAGAGGTTCACAGGTTTAAAAACTTAATTTCTGCTTAAAAACTAAATAACCATAATAATTTATTTTAAAAATATATACATAATCCAACTAACTAATTGACAAGTTCTCTAAAGAATTGTGAAGGCTTTCTTTTGCCAACAGGCTAGACACAACAGCACACCCTTTAAAGCTTCTGCCCACCACCTAGCAAGCTTGCTTAGATTTTCCTGCACTCTCACTGGGAGCTGGTAGGATTAGTGTGGGCATCACATCTGAATCCTTGGCAGACCTCCTCCAGCCAGCAGCACTGTGGTGGCACAATAAGTGTCCAGGGTGGGAGACTTCAAAAGGCAAAGGATCTGGTCTTGTTGCCAGTGTGTCATTCAGCTGCTTCTGCTGAAAATTAGTCTCTCTCTCTATGCCTCTCTTTCCCCAGTTCTGATGAATATTGATGAACTTCACAGCATCAAAAGAAGCAAAGGCAGGACAGCTGTTTGAAGGGACAAACACTTCAGTTCTGGATTGCAAGGAAAAGAGACAGAGACAGCAGAGTGCTTGTGATGAGCCAGGCCTTCTCCCTCGCTTGTCAAAATGTGATTTACAGACACACTTCCATTCACCCTGTGGCTGCCAGTTCCCACATCCTATGTCCACAAATCTCTCTTGTTAATTGGATAGGCAATATGTGGGTTGCCTCCTCTATAAAAGCTTCTTTAAACTGGGATGCTTCCCAGCTCATTTTAATAAATCATGTCTATAATTACATTCTTTTGCTGCATATTTCTGCAATAAAATCTCTATCATTCACTTACTGGCCTTCTTTACTGTCCAGCCATCATTTTGTCTTGCTTCTGAAGCTGCTTTTCTTGCCTGGTCATTCAAAGACTGCCATTTGCTTTGAAGCCCTAATCTAATTCAGCTGCTTTTTCCTTATCTTCACAGCCTCTCCTCATCCTGTCCATCCCAACAATCCCACTTGTGCCTCCAGCCACTTTTTGCCATCAGTGACCACTGCACAACTCCCTCCTCGTAGTTGTGCTCACTAAGGCCGTCCTGCTGCCTCAAGAGCCATTCCACCAGCATGCCAAGTGCATCTGAAGCTGCCTCTCCCCAGTGGCCAGCTGGCAAAAGCTCTTCTTTACACAACAAACCCCTCTGTGATGGAATTTGCTTCTCTTCTTTTGGGGAAGTGTCTGTTCTCCCTAAAGGACTTTAACACAAGATCAGCTCAGTGTTACAATGAAGCCAACACAGTAATCACCATCCCCATCCAAGTGAAAGAGCTTTGCCAGGCTCTACAAGGAAGTGCAGCCTGGAATTGCATTGCCCTCGGGGATACATAGGGAGGGGAACCAGAGCCACTAAAACATCTGTGCTGGTTGCTATGAGAAGGAAGTAGAGGTTCGCTTTGCTGAAGTTCCTTGTAGCTGTAATTCCCCTTTTACACAGCCAGAACATGTGGAAGATGCCCTGAGCCAGAAAATTGCGCTGCTTTGGGGTGCAGTCTGGAGAAGTAGCCAGGAACCCTGTTATAGATGGATAATGAGATGATTGGCTCTCACAATTTAAAGATAATATTGTGTGACTATTAAGAAAAGCTTCAGTGATGTACAGTTATGTTATTGTAGTTTAGATGCCCTTTGTTCTCCCCACAGTTCCCTTTCCCCCCTGTACTGTTGCCATCAGACAGCCTGGGCTGTCTAGGACAGGTACAAAGAAGCTGCACAGGTGTCCCTGGCATGGGGCAGCTGGGAATGGAAAAGCTTGGTGCTTAGGGGGGCAGCATGGCCACACCTGACCTCCAATCCAGTTACAGAAAGCAGTTTCCACTGATAAATGGCAAAGAAGAGCTGGCTGACAGACTTTGGGAGGGGCCAGGGCTGGCTGATGCAACCCCAGGGGTATAAAAGCCTGAGCATCCATCTTGAAAAGGAACTGGCCATGTGGTATCCATGAGGGCAGTTCCCAGCAGTGCAGCTTTTTCCTTATGTAGTCCTTTGTTGCATTTTTGTTAAGGTTTAATAAACCTTTTTAAACGTTCAAAGTGAGCAATTGTTTCTCACAGCCCCATCTCTCAGCTTTAAATCTCAATCCATCATCACAAAGCTTCTCTTGGTTTTCCTTTTCCTAAAGGTTCTGTCAGTTCTAATGTCTGGAGGTGACGGGGTCATCTTAGGAGCCATGTTTTGGAAAAAGATGCAAAAAGAATTACAAAGAAGGAAAAAAAGAGCAGACAAAAAGAGCAGACAAGTTGGATGGGATATGGGTCAGATGAAGCAGTGTAAACATTCGGTCTTTGCTTTGAAACAACCAGAGGTTGAGACATGAATGTGTGAGGGAACACCTTGTCCTATGGTCCTTAAAAGAACTTATCAATTTCTTTTTTTAAGACAGAATAATTTTTAAAAGTGAAAACATCGTCATTTGCCATCTCAAAAGTACAATGTAAAAAGTTTTCATGTGCAAAGATATAATGTGGATTTGGTTTTATACTGACACTCAATTTCAGATTCAAAACAGATCGAGATATGCCTCTTTTTTGCATAACTCCAAGCTCAGCTTCAAATGTCTAAGTGGGAAAATTAACATTAAAATGAATCCTTAAACTGCAATTACTTGGAAGATGCAGAGCATGAAGCATTCAAATGGCTCTCACTCAGTGACCCAGTTAAAACACACAGACCAGTACTGCAATTTGGTTGCAAACATTTCAGAGACTTAAGGATGTGGAGGCTCTATCCTGCTCCCAGCTTTACTCTACCCTTGGTGCTCTAATGCAGCCTAAAGAAACAAATACATGTCCAAGACACTTTTGCCTTGAATGCATTTCCATTAGGTTGAGATCTTCCTCAGGCTTTATTAGGGAACACCAAAATACTCAAAAGAGCAGGTGAGCTTTAGAGATGTGTCAGTGTCATGTAATCATCTGTAATATGAGGCAGGAACTATTTACACTGGCACTGAAAATTCAACTGCTGTGCTGCATTATTGTGAAGTAAAAATGTATTAGATTACAGAGAAATAAAATCTCAGTATTTGCTGTTACATAAGAATGGCTTTGCTGAAGGAGGTACTGGTCAAAGCATCATCTAGATTCTGAGAGAAAATTAATTTCTTTTTTCCCTATTTATTAGAAGAGAGGCATATTCAAGATATACACCAAGAAGCAGAGTGAGACAGCGGAGTTGTTAGTGTGAAAACAGAGAGTCCTTCTCCTGCAAAAGGGGAGCAGAGCACACAGTCAGTCTGAAGGACCTCATGAAACTTTGTCCTCAAGAACCCCAAGTTGCTTGACTTCCTCCTAAAAAAATTTCTCACACCATTACCAAGGAAGCAGAAGTCACCAAGCTGAAATCTTTTTCCCTTGCTCCTTCTCCTTGTCACTTGCTATTTTTAAGGGGAAATGCAAATGAAGGGAGCTCACAGCCACTGTAACACCCCTGGCAACACAAGGTACTACAAGCAAGAGGGTACTCCAGGAACTCCAGCCCCAGAGTTGTCAGAGGGAACCAAAGGAATAACCTCATCAGCTGACAGCAACAGCAAGGCTTGTTTTCCCTGTGGTTTATCTGCTAGTGGAAAAGGAGCAGCATGTATTTGGCAAACACTGCAATCTCAGTGCAGTAACATGCTGTGCCTGCATCCCCCTTCTCTCCAGGGCTGGCTTTGGGTTTTGTTTCTCTTTTTTCCTTCCACATTCACTGGCAGCCGCTGGGCAGGGTCTGAAGGAAGCCTGATGCAGCAGTGAGGAGTGTGACCTTTCTCACAGCTCGGCAGGGCTGGGCTGCAAACGAGATAAGCAGCCTGTTGTTCTGCAGGCAGCTCCGTGCAGCACTGACATCATTCGGGGACCGATGCCAGCACCTGTGACAGCTCCTGGTCACACTCATCTCACAGAGCCTGCACTCTCCCCCTCTGCTCAGCCGAGCAGGCTCTCCTGGTGCACTTTTTAATTGCCTTTGCAAATGACAGATTGTCTGATAGCGAGGAGAGCTGTGAGACAGCAACCTGGCTGCTGATGCCCAGGTGGGCAAGAATCCATCAGCTTTTCCTTTGTTGATAGTTTGAAGGCGTTCCCGCCTCTCCTCCAACCATCTACACAGGGCTTTGCCCTTCTGCTTGTACCTGGGCCAGACAAGCGAATAATCTGATGTTTGGGGTGGGTGAGGTGATGAGAGGGTTCTTCAGGGGGCAGGGGCACATGGTGGGGCACAGGAGAGCACATGGTGGGGCACAGGAGGGCACAGGGAACCAGCCAGAGAAGTTCCACAGCCCCACTCCTTTCCAGCTGCTTCTGATCTTCTCAGTAGACATGTACCACGGTCCTGTCACCATCATATTTTCTGGAAAAATCTCTTTGCCCAGGATTCTTCTCCTGGGAAGCTGAGAAGCCGCAGAGAAAAAAGACAACAATATTATCTCATTTGCTTCTCCTGTGTTTCGCTGCTTTGGAATGTGTTTGGAGATTGTTTATCCAACAGGTGGTTGTTTCATTGGTTTCATGTGAATTGTTTTGACTTAATGACCAATCACCGTCAAGCTGTGTCAGGACTCTGGAAAGAGCCACAAGTTTTCATTATTATCTTTTTAGCCTTCTGCAAATATCCTTTCTGTATTCTCTAGTATAGTTTAGTATAGTATTCTTTAATATAATATAGCATCATAAAATAATAAATTAGCCTTCTAAGAACATGGAATCAGATCCATCATTCCTCCCTTCATCCAAGAACAATACAATATATTGCAAATACAATATATTTAGTAGTAGACAGTCCTGTCTACTATCCCAGGGACGGAGAGACAAGTAAAGGAGTGGGAACCACTAGTGAGGGAACTGGAACTGCACAAGGGTATTTTTCCCCCAAAATCCATTTTGGGAATCAAATGGTAATTATGATTACAAGGAAAATTAACACACCTCCTAAGAAATATGCATTTAAGAAGCAGCCATTCCATATAAACCAAGAAGTCATGTCTAAAATCACTCAATTTCTGTGAAGAATTAACTTTTTAATTTATAAGGAAGCCCTAATGACGTTAATTAAATATAAATATTAAGAGTGATAGAGCCAACCTCTCTGAAGACAGCACTTGCATTTGGTGAGGGCAGGGTGAGACACAATGCACAGCACCAAGACACACCCAGGTGTTCACAGGCTTAGGTCTATATCTATGTTGCAAAAGTTGCAGGGCACACATATTTCTTTTGTAAGAGACCCTGAACAGCTGCAACTTGAACAGTCTCATAGAGAAAGCTCGTACACTGGGAGAAGATTTAATACAAGGGCACTAATAAAAAAGGGCAGTATAGAATAATAGAGAGAACAGTTAGTCCATGCATTCCATTAAAAGCAGGACTACCGTCAACATTGTCTCAGGGTCTTGCAGAGTCAAGTTTTGGTAATATTGAGGGCCTCCAGCCTCTCTGGGCACCTCTGCATCTCTCTCCAGGTGAAAAACTTTTTCCTCAGACATAATAGGAATTTTCCCTGGTTCAAGTTTTGCCTGGTGCCTTTTGTCATTTCACTCCAGGCACCTCTCAGCAGCTCTGGTGTCTCTGCAATCCCCATTATGTAGCTCAAGATAACCACAAGGTCCCACCTGAGTCTTCTCTTCTTAAAGCCAAACAAACCCATCTCCCTCAGCCTTTCTTGAACACTGGAACTTCTGCTTACTGACCATGTTAGTGGCCACTCACTAACATTGCTCCAGTTTATCAGTGCTTCTATCAATACTTTTTAGGGGCCAGAACCAGGTGCATTACACCAGGTGTGGTCTCACAAGCTCTTAACAGGGAACAACTCCTGCCCTGGCCTGTCAGCTGTGCTGGCATCATTGCACCTTGTGTCAGGTGTGGTTGGCTCTCCTTGTTGAAGTGGCACATTTTTGACTCATGTTCAGCTTCACGTCCATCAAGACCGCCAAGTGCTTTCAGTTTAAGCTGATTGCCAGCCAACCAATCCACAGCTTGTACTGCTGCATGAGGCTATTATTTCACAGCTGCAGGACTTTGCCTTCTTATATTTCATGCCTCTGTCATCCAATTTCTCCAGTTTGTTCATGTTCCCCTGAATGACAGCAGCCTTGCCCTCCAGCATGTAATACTCCCAATATACAAAATAACTGGAAGCAACATCATGGAAGAGATGATAGCAGCTTAATGGTACTGTATAAACTCAGAAAGTCCAGGACTGACAGCTCTGTTATATTCATCCTCCTGCTGGAAAACAGCCTGTGCTGCTGTCCTTCACGGGGCAGTTGATGCCCTTATTTTTCAAGATGAAACCAAAGGATGATGCAGTTTACAGAAGAAGCTTAGAGAATTCCTGTGAGAAGCTTTAGCAAGGACTAGTAGAATTAAGGTGCCTTTTTATCTCTACCTTCTGTCCCAGAAATCAAAATTATTAGCATAGCCCAAGGCATGAAGCACATCATGCAATCTGGGAAAAAAGATGCACTTTCCTGTGACCTTAACTAAGTCACATAGGTCAGGCAGCAAAAATGAGCTGCTTAAAATAACACCAAAGTAGAGCTTCCCTGCATTTGTCCACAGGAAAAAAAAGGGGGGGGAACACTAAACAGCTATATTTCCTCTTCAGAGCTGCTTATTCATTCAAATAAAAAGACAACACCTAAGTAACAACAAGCAAGAATTAAGGAGAAGATAATGCTGCATTCTTAGTCATGCAAAACCTAAATACCTATTGCTTAGGGCAAAGGAGAAAGTGGCTCCTCTCCATGAGCTGTGCTGACAACTCTATCTACACCTTCCCCTTGCACACACAGCAGAGGCTTTGACTCAGCCCATTTGAATTGTCTCTCACCTCATCTTGACACACCATGCAGGAAATCAATACAAATCAATTATTATACCCATCAGAAAGAGTTGAGCGCATGCTTAGAAAAATCCAAAGAAAATTGGAAGAAACTTACCAGCTCAAAGAGAAACTGTGCAACTTCCAATGCTGAGACCCAGAAGGCAGGAAGAGTAATTGTGAGGGCTCACCTACCTGAAGGCTGACAGCTTTATTGAGCAGCCAGAAACCACCTGGAGCAGCAGCTGTGGATCACCCTCCTCTCTCCACCTGCCCAGCCTTCATGCTCTCACAGCTGTTGAGCTGAATAGATCAGGAAAATCCCACCACATTCAACGCAAGATCACCGTTTTTCCTGAGCTCAGAATAGAGTAGGCTCTTTGGATCCAGGTTCTGCTGCTGTGGGAGAACTGGCAGCACTGCATCAGCTTCACTGGGTACCTTGCCTCCACAAATGGCAGGGACAACCAACTGTGGTGCTCAGGAATCTGGGATACCCTGCAAACTGTGTGTCAGAAACCCTTTGCACCCAGCCAAGGCAGATCTCACCTCTGCAAGAAACAGGTTCCTGACATCTGTCTCCCACAGATTCCTGCCTCCCATGGCATCTCTCTGCTCTGAGGAGAAGCTGCTTTGGGCTACCTGCTCCTGAGAGTATTCCCTGCTGAGTCTGCAGCCCACTCCAAGGCTCCTCATGCCAGAAGCACTGTACAAATGCAGGGTAGGATGCAATGAATATTTTTGCTAATAAAAAAGCAATTTCAATTTCCTTGAAACCCCAGGATGTGTGCAAGCAGTTTTCTCCAAGGAAAGAAACCATGACCATAAGTTTCATCTTCATCAAAATGAACCTTTTCCTTTAGAGGGCCTCCACTTGCAACAGCCCTTGCCAGCCTAAAGAAAGAGATGCTGCCACAGACCACTTCAGGGACCAAGTTTTTGGCAGCCAGGTGGGATATCAGCAATCCCCTTCCCTAAATTAGGGCTGGGCTGACTGACTCCAATGCCCTTCCAGTACCCTGCCAAGTAAATGGGGAGGCTTTGGAATCTCTCTGTTTTGTGGGACAGGAGAATGGCTGCTGTCACAAAGCCCCATGAGCTCCTGTCCTGAGATTTAATAAGCAGGACTGGAAGGTTTCTGCTGATTTTAGAGAGTTTTTAATATTCAGTTGCAGGGAGTCATTCCTACAGGAGAAAACAGGCCTTCTGTTGGAGTCAGGATCAAGTAGTTTTGGTCCACTATTTACCCTACAGTGTTTCTTCAGAATAATCATTAGCACATAGTAATTTCCTTGGGTTCCTGCCTCCTTGGCTCTTCCTTGTTTGCATATAATCAGAGCATCTACCTTGCTTTCCAATGAGCCTTTCTTTCTCTCCAGAGGGAAAGCTAACCTTCTCATTTCTCCATTTTCACTCAGTGGGCCATCAAACCCAGGGAACAGAGTCTGTGTAGTGGAAACTCACTGAAGTGCTGGCAGCTAGACCTGCCTGAAAGATTTTTTTTTTGTCCCAGTCTAGCTGCTGGGCCCACTTTACTCTCTGGATGACAAGTACACCATGCAAGTGCTGTTGGCTTGTTCCTGGGACAGAAAAATAATCAGCCTAACCACATTAGGTTAATTTTTACCTAAATTACATACATTGGCTTGTCAGGCATTTCCTCTCCTCAACTTCACATCTCCTTTTGTTAAAAAAAAAAAAAAAAAAAAGTGAATGCCAAAATGGGAAAGCAAGCCCTTGTTCATCTTTCGTGCACAGTGAACCTGAGCTCCCTTACCTGCCAAATCTGTAAGGACACCCATGTGTTGTTCCCTCCAGAGTGCAAAGCTTTGCTTGGTCTCTGCCTCACAGCCACCCAGAAGGATCCAGAGCAAGTGGCAGAGGCTCAATAAAATAGATGTGCCTCACTCTGAAATAGATATGGCAAGATAAGCTGGTGAGGAAGAAGGAGCCAATTTGTCTCTGGCCCCTGTAAAATCCCAGACTGTGTTCTCAGTAATATGATCAGATTTGGGGCTAGATGATCAGATTTGGCAGTTCTAATAGAGTCCATCTGCCAGCACTGTAATTGTAAACACAACCAACATCTGAATATAATAATAATGATAAAAAGTAATGTTACCATGGCCCACACCCACTGGGGCATCTCATTTTTGCTTTGGCTTTAGGATAAAGGATGATGAGGATGTTTGGACCAACAGCTTCATTTCAGCCAGTGTTTCTGATAAGTCTGTCACCACATTTGTCTCTGGAAAATATTAAGCATAACATAGGGCTCATTCCTAGATGATATACAAGCAGCTTGTTTTTCTAATTTCACCACAAATCTTATTTATATATACATTGCAAATAGATTCATACCACACACACAGCACATCCATAGAACCTGATTTTCCAATGTTATACTAGGTTTATGATCTTGTAATTCCATAGACTTAGATGAGTTTTACCAGAATAAATCTGGTTCCTAAAAAGAAAGGATATATTGTGGACTTGTACATATTACTTATGCATCCAACCAGAAATTAGTATAGGCAGATACCTGGCACAGATGAAACAGTTAAATCTGTCTCCTACTCCCTTTCACAAGACCCTGATTTCAGTTGCTTGCAACTGTCAAGCATTCAGTGTTCAGGCAGAAATGTTCCCTGTAATATGCTTGCCTAAGGCTAAATATTTTTCAGAGAGTTCCAACAAAATTAGCCCAGCCATTTGGAGGATGAATTTAGGGGAAACCACGGTGTTTCACTGATATTAAGAAAGGCTCTGCCTGCCTTATTTAGAAGTTCTGAAGCTTCGAAGCAAGGCTTTCAAGCACTGAAAGGAAGCACTGAGCTGTATCCCAGGAGTGGAGGTGCTGCTGCCTTGGAAATCTGTCTGCAATCCAAAAGAGAGGTGCCCAAACCCAGCAGCTCACACTCAGCTGTTTCTGTGCACCAGGCCCTCAGTTAGCCACGTGTGGAGAGGAGATCTCTGTGCTCACACAAAGCATCATCACACAGCAAACCCCCGGGGGGGTGTTTATAGCCCCAATTTACAAGGAGTGATCAGTGCTGAAAGCGTTCTGGGACACGTTGTGTTTGCTCTGCAGGCTGCAGTGAACAGAGGCTGCTGAGTTCAGAAGGCCAGAGCTGGCAGCTGGGCAATATGGACAACCAGCAGACTTTGGAGAAGGACAGAAGAGGGGAGTGAGAAAACTGCCCTAAGTTAAGGCTGTGTGGTTGTGTGGTTTTTTGTTTGCCTGTGGTTTTTTAGTTCGGTTTAGGTTTTGTTGTTCTGGTTTTTCAAATAAATAACTACCAGCAATGGCCTGGTTAGCACTGCCAAAAAATCCCTTTTATTGTCTTTGCTTAGGCAGAGCTACATTAATTTCAGCTGCTCGTCTCTAAGGAAATACAGAAAATCCTGCAGAACTATGTACTTGGTACATGAGCAATCTTCAGACAACAAAGAAATAGTAAAATTCAGGCTGGATCAGGCCTCTGGAGTTAAAAGCTCTAAGAGCCCACCACAATTTAAAGCAGAACCAAGGGCCAAGCAAGGATAATCTGTAATTCTCTGCTTCTGGGGGTCACTGTGGCATAAGACAAACCAGCATTACACACAGGTGGCATCTCTCTCTTGGTGACAGCACCTAGATAGTGCAGGTACTGGGAGGTGACTGCCTTCACCAGAGAGAGAGTGATGGACAGGAGCTGAGACAGGAGGGATGTCTCTGGATCCACTCTTTCACAGCACCTGGAATCAAAGCTCATGTTCTCCAGAAGAGCTCTGGAGAACTGATCTGTAGAAATCCCTAGCAAAGAGGGTGGCCCACCTTCTTCTATCAGTTGGCCACAAAGACCAGCAGCTCCCAAACCCTGCAGCCCAGTGGTTCACAGCAAACCCACAGCACACTCTCTCTTCTTCAAAGAGAATAATCCATCTTTAACATACATTTAATTTGATGTTTAACACATCTCTTGCAGACGAGCTGCTGACCACTCACTACAGCCACTGACAGACGTGGGCTGCAGACCACCCTGCCAGAGAAAACAACTTTTCAGTGCTCTGGCTGCACACTCTTAACTCAAGTGGAGGTCTCTGCTAGATTATCTAAATATCTCAGCCATTTTGCTGGCTCCTGTGAGGGTACATATGGTTCCATATGCTGGGAAAGCTGTTTTTTTCAATTTGCTCCTAAAGCAAATATATGAATTTATACACAAACCAATGTTTAAAAAATACTAAGGTTGAAGAATCAAGCAGTTAAAGGCCAGGAACTGGCTGACAATGTCTTGGTCACACAAAAGAGAGATCGAAATAAATGTGATTTGATAGCCAAAAAGTGCTCTCTGGAAGACAGGCTAGATAAATAGAAATAAAAGAATGAGGCCATTTTGTTTGAGAGCAGCTTCTTACATCATGATCATCTTTCCAGGCCATTTCATTCTCTCCTCCCTAAACTTTTGCCAAACTGCAGGTAGGTTTAACACGAAGATTTCACAAAAGGTTAATCTTAGCACTCAAGAAGTAAGCAGAGTTTGAGCTTCAGAGGTGTTTTTCTTTGATCATTTTGAAGAGTTATAATGGTGTAAATTGAGTACCCTAAATTTACCGCACTGGAAAGCTGCAGCACTACATCATTCTTCCTGCAATTTTTCTTCCTATACAAAGATGACATAAATCCCTGTGGTGGGTCTGCTACAGAGTTGGACTTATCAAGCTGAAATCTGATTTCAGCAGAAAGAGGAAAAAGGATTTCAGAAGGAATGTGTTTAGGGTTCTGCAAACAACCCCATGTCCCCCTCCTGCCCTCTCTCCTTTGTCATCAGACACATTCCAAATAAGTAAAAGATACCTCTGAAGGCACTGCTGAGAACCCATCAGAGCCCAGCCTACAGGAGACACCAGCCAAAAGGCTTTGAACAGTGGGCAATACATGGGGGGCTAAAAAATTTAAAACCCCCTCAAAAACAACAACCCCATGCTCACCCCCCACTCCCTCAGAATTTTAAAATGTGGTAAAAACCACAAAGAATTCATATGAAATCAAAACAAGTTCAAACCTTTTTCTCTGAGAACTCCTACGAGCCCTGCAGCAGCCTGTCTCCAGCAGGCTTCACAGAGGCTTACCTGCAGGTCACAATGGGCCACTGAAGCAAACGGCCTTGAAATCTGGTGACACTGCTCACACAGACCCTCTTGGGGGGCTGAGCAGGATTCTCAAATCCCAGCCTGACTGGAGACTTGTAGAGGAAAGCAGTACAGGAGCAGCACGGACTGCCAAAGGCTAAACATTACAGGACCAAACTAGGACAGCCCCAGCCTGAGGCAGGGGTGGGAGTAGAAAGGAGAGGGTGATGAGTAAAGGAAGGCCCATTAAAAATGGGAAAAAATCTCAATCCTACCTGTAAAGTTCTGTCTTTCACCAGTAAAGGCTGTGGTTTTTTTTTCCTCAGGAAACTTTTCACTAGACCCCCAAAACTGCAGACATCAGTGCAAGCAAGATGATAGCTCTGGAGAAGGGCCAGCAGAGTTCAAAGCCCCTAGCTGGAAACCTAAGCAACACTGACAGGCATTGAGGGAAAATTTATGAGGTCCTGATTGCTAAAAGCATATGTTTGGGATCCAAAAAAGTAACAATTATGCCACCCACGCTGCTTATTCTTTTTTTGTCTGAGGAGTTTTGGGCTAACATGTTGAAATGTAAAACAACCTGAGCACATTTTAGATAGGATTTATGGCATTCCCAGACTGACATTTAGAATCATGGCTTGCAGTTGAGCATATTATTCAACAAGCCACCTGCCTCTATAAATGTCACTATTTGGGCTCAAAATTGGTTTTAGTATAACTCAAAGCAACTCCAGTTCTTTCAGCTTCTGCCTGCTTATAGGGATGTTTCATGGCATACAGCATTGAAAAAGACAATTTGTAGAAAATAAAGGTAGAAGTCTTGTGTGATTTATCTTGTTTGAAAGCAGTTGAAAGGGGCATGTGAAACCTGCATCCCAGTAAAGATGCAGGACTGACCCCTGAATTAATTGGTGCTGGCTTGTGCAACCAGCAACCCTGTGGGGAAGCCAGGGAAAAACGCACTCAGAGAGAAGAGCAGTGGAACACCAGGTGGGGTGACAGGTGGCATTAGCTTTTCATGCCTGGAGGTACCTGAGCCTTTCACAAAACACCAAGGGTACCCAACAGGGCCCTGTTGGGCTGCATGGATTCTTTTTCAGAGTAAGTCCTGCCAAAAAGCAGCCATCCAGCCACATCCATGGGAGCAAGCAGTGAACCAAGCATGGGATGCAGGGAGGCAGTGCCATGTCAGGACTGCAGTGTGCTGGAGTGTTCAGACTGCACAACCCTGCACACCACACTACAGTCCCCAAAAAGTCTCTCTTGAGGGCCTCCATGCTCCTCAGGAGAAAGGAAGGCAGCACTGGGAGACAAACTTCTGCCCAAGGGCAGCTGCAGCAGCAATGGCTCCAGCACTGCTTGTACAAGGCACCTTTGATGCTGGCTACGTGCTCAGGGAGCTTTATTGGAATCCTGGAATAATTTAAGACTGAAAGGGAGGTCTGCAGGTCATCTAGGCCAATGTTCTGCTCCAAGCAGGGCCAACTACATTAGGAAGGTCTTTCCTTTGTGCATTAGGATGAACACACTGCCACAGCGAATCTGTTGGCTCTGAAGACCACAGAGACATCACCTAGACATGTTCTCTAAAAACAGAACATTTCGTACACAGCCTTAGGGTGTGGATTCTGTTGGGCAGCAGAAGCCATTGGCAAATTTACTGCATAGCTGTACCACAGTGAAGCACAGAGAGAGCTCACCAACAAGCTCTCATTCCTTTGATAATGCACAACTGGCAATTTCCGGCTTTGCAGGGAAGAAAAAGCACATAAAATTTTTCCCTGCAGTCTAGGCACACCAGAGACCAGTGAAATGAGGTGGTGAATAGCTCTGGAAAAGGAGTGATATGCTGAAAACTATTGTCTCTCTCTAAAATCTCCATATGAATAAACAGGTCAGAAAACTGGTATTTCATAACAGAGACATAACAGATATTGCTCTGCTTTAACAAAGCTTTCTTCCACTTGACAGAATATGCTTGCCAGAAAATCATATCTTACTTCATTTAAACATTGTGGTTTAAATGGTATCTTCCTGCAACCACCATCAACAAGGTTTTGAATACGGCAAAGAAGAGGGAAAATAAACCTATGTCTATCATCTCATGCAATCAAACCTAATAAAAAAATTAGCCATTTGGGACTGAAAAATTGACAAATTGGTGACATACAGAATGAAAATCATCTTGATAGCTAGCTGAGATCTGCCTGACCCGATCTTCCTAACAGGACCACTATTTAAAAAAAACCCAAAAAATCACATGTACCTCATTCTTGAAGATCACAGGATGAAAAATTATACATTAGGCATCCTCAGGCTCAACTTTTAATGGGAAACATGTTTTTCATTTTGTCACAGGTTTATAAATGGCTGTACTCCACCCTTGGAGCTTTTCCTCTACGGTTGACTCTCCCTATGCAGAACAGAGTCCTGCAGGCAAAGACTGTGTGATGGCACATCAATTGCTGAAATGAGTTCTTGCTTGACACAGGCAAGATGAGTAGCCTCCCTTGTACAGCCATTACTTGAACATGTGGGGAAAATGAAGCAGAAATTTCTAGAATCACATGAAATCTAATATATAATACAAAAACATCCCATGCTAACAGTACTCCTGAGGACAAGCCCTTATGTTGAAAGTAATATTGTTGTAGATGAAACATCACCTCCTTCCTGCAAGTGCAAGGAACAACACACACAGAAATAAAGCTATTGTATATCAAAGGCTGCAAATCAACATTGTGACTCTTACAGCCAAGGCTTTGCCATTCTGAATAAAGGCATTTTGTCATTCCCTGAATTAAATGGAAACAGGACCCAAAGCAAGATAAATGTAGGAACAGAAGGGAAAAGTGTCCTAGACTACTAACAATGGCTTTTCAGAAAGATGCCAAAAGGGATGATTGACAGAAGTTGCAGCATCAGAAAGTGCATCATGTGTTTAGAGATCTACTTTCTTCTGTTCTCACATACTCCTTCCTTGGATGCTCAGTTGGCCTAGGAAATCAAGGTGATGCTGGGTATTGAGACTGTGAGCCTGACTGCCATACCTACTCTGTCAGAAGAAATCCAAGGCCACATTCAGGTGAAAAATAAATCTATCTTATTCTAAACAGTTTAAATCTCTAAATGCTGTGCACCTATAGAATGGTACAGCTGAGTCCAACATGGAGCAGCATGACAGAAGTATGTAACAAAATCTATAGAACTGACTTTTGCTATCAGCTTTCCTAGGAACTGCAGGACTCAAAGCAGCACTTCAATACCATCAGAGAGCTGGCACCCATTTAAACAGTCATACATCACAAAGAGCTTTCAGTACTACAAAACTTTGAACTCTAAACAAATTCAACATGTTAAATAATGAGGGAGACTCTTCCTTTCAATGTCACTCCTGACTGTCTCTCTCCTGCTTTCTGGCTCCTGTAGCAAGTCAGGCAATGGTGAAAAAAATATTTCAAGCCAGTGGGTGGCACTCAGTACTATATGCTGGATGTGTTGCTGATAGTTTGAATATATCTGATATTTTTAGGTACTGTGAGCAGTTCAAGGCAATCAAGTATTGTAATCAAGAGCATACAAAAGCTCAGCTATATCAGTTCAGTCAGGATTTTAAGGATTCAGGTTTTGCAACTCTGTCAGCTGATGTGCTGGGATGGTATGTGAGGAGCTGCTCCTTGCTGTGGTGCAGACATTTTCAGCAGAATTTCACTGAATTTCACAGGCATGTTCAGAAGAATCATCTTCCTGAGAACTCCCCACTGTGCCCAGCTTAGCAGACAGTTATTTCCATAATAGCAGCTTTCTGTGAGGAAATAGGAAACGTGGCTCTAGGTGGAGATATTCAGAGTTACCTGCCACGGTGAAAATCCCTGGGTTCCAGCGGGCCACACCATTTGTGAAATGACACAGAGATGTTACAGGCAGGAAGATTATAGAGCAGCCCATCTTTAGACGATGCAAGGAGCCAACGGAGGCAGCCCCGGCACGGCGCGCTCAGCACCGCGGACAGCGGCACAGCCGCTCCTGCGCTGCCACCGCGCCCGCACTCCCCTGCCCTCTCCCTCCTTCCCTCCCTCTATCCCTCCCTAAACTTGCCTCTTCCTGTGTATCCCCTCCTCCTCAATGCCACATTGTTATCTAGACCTTCCCGCAGCCCAGTCTCTCCCATCTGGCTTTTCAGTACATCCATAGAGAGGCAATACATTGTACAAATAAACGTTATACCAATTATATAAATATATTCAGTACGTACCTGCACCTCTCATGGGACGATCCTTGCAAAGTGAAGTCTGATAGCGAAACTGGAGACTGGGAAGATACAGTTGTGTTGCCTGTGCATCTCTATGCTACAGGCAGCACAACTGTTTTGAGCAGTTTCAGGGTCAGGAATATGCCTGTTTTGAGCAGTTGTCACAGACACATTTTATGAAAAATCCTTTCCTTAGGATTTTTTCTCCTGAGAAGCTCAAGAGGCCTCAGAAACAAAATGTAAACAATGGTTATCTGCTGCTGTGGAATGCAACAGGTGGATCTGTGATTGGTCTCATGTGGTTGTTTCTAATGAATAGCCAATCACAGTCCAGCTGTCCGGACTGTCTCGGTCAGTCACAAGCCTTTGTTATCATTCCTTTTCTATTCTTAGCTAGTCTTCTGATGAAATCCTTTCTTCTATTCTTTTAGTATAGTTTTAATATAATATATATCATAAAATAATAAATCAAGCCTTCTGAAACATGGAGTCGGATCCTCGTCTCTTCCCTCATCCTGGGACCCCTGCGAAGTCCACCACAAACAGTTTCAGGGTCAGGAATATGCCTATGCTTTCCCTGACAGTAACACAAAGTAAATGACAGCAGGTACCTTTCACAACCCTCAAAAGTCAGTATTTCCCTGTCTAGATTTTCTCCTTCACTAATATGCTCTGTCTTCTTGGAAAAGAACATGGGGGTCACAACCCATCTCCTTGAAACCTCTGGAGGTCCCTCCATCCATCTGGTTCTCCCATTCTTAGATCCTTTGTCACAGAGATACTTCTTTTCTCCTGTGAACAATAAGCCTCCTGCTTCCCTCAGCAAGCAGAACGTACCAGACACCTGCTGACACTTGGCAGTCCAAACAGCCACTGGTTTCTCATGTGGATTCTCCCTTTACACCTTCCCTGCCCCCACAGCTCTAGAGTTTGTGATGCCACAGAACTCTACAGTTCATGCTTCAGCTTTTGGCCTGCTCTGAGGAAGTGACACACCCTTGTGACTGAAGCCAACACTCCTTGAAGCGAGCTGTGGTTACCAGAGCTGGAAACCGCGTGGTAGTGGGACTCCTGCCTAATGCTTATTGCTTTTCCTGATCATTTCCTTTCAAATGCAAAGGCTAATTATCCTCTGCTGGAAGCAGAGCCACTTCATTCAAGATTATTGCCATTATCACATTTTGAACAAGTCAAGCACCTGCCCTCCTAATGATCTCTGCCCACACAGGCCAACCAAGCTACTCTGCTACCCTCAGATTCCCCCTGTCCATGCTACAGAAAGAGCAGAAGGACTGGCTGGATAAAATTCTGAGCCATTTTCTCTGATCTCTGAGCTGGCTGTGCTTTGGGCACCAAGCTGACTAGGAACCTCCTAAGCTCCCTTCTAACCTGAACTAAGTTCTAGTTCTAAGTCTTCAAGAAAGGGCATCAATAGAAATGGACAGAAAATTCAGCTCTGTAACATATTCCTTCAAGGGCTCTGTTTCCTTTCTTTAGGGCTTTCCCCTAATTCTAAAAGACAGATCTGGACACCGTTGGCCCAGGGGCTCAACACCTTCAGTAACTCAGAATCAGAACCTCACATACCTTTAGCTGCTTCTGTCCCATAGAGTTCCAAGCTCTTCATGCCAATGGCCTTTTTTCAAGGTCCTGCAACTTTGGTGTTCATAGATCATCTTTCAGAGTGGTGATGAAGTGCTGGCTTGAATGCCTTCCAAGTTTCCTGAATGCTGTAGTATCATTTACTTGGGTGAGAGAATTCACAGTAAAAAGCAAAATTAAAAAGCACCAAAAAGTCCTGATAAATGGTGCAATTAAGGTAACAAAACACACTTTAAATCAAGAAGAGCTACAGCTCAGCTCCTGGGTATGGAAAGGTTCTAATTTACCATGGAAAAGACAAAGCATATGCATCAAATTAGTCATGTTTCAGAATCTCTCTTATGCACAAAATCAGCAAAACTGACTATCCATTTGCACACTACCAGCAAACAAGATGTGGAGACTTTTCTTCTCTAATTACTATAGGCTATAAACCTTCTGAGGGTTTCTCTTTCCCCTCAAAATAAACCCACCAGGGGTGCACTCACAGTAGTAGAATTCCCCACCCAACATGGATGGCACATTTCCCTGAGCTTGCTTTATGAGAAGGAAGCAGGTTTTGCCAGAGGGTGACATCTGATGCCTTAGGAGCACAACCCTCACTCTCCTAACAAAAACCTAACAAGATAAGCCTCCTAATCTAAATTAGGTGCCTAAAACTAGGTAGTGTGCTTATTTTTTTTCCTTATCTACCTACTAGCATGCCATATCCTAGTGCTCATCTGTATATCTTCAAAGGTCCACAGTTGCTGATTTTTGCCCTCTATTTTTTCCTCAACAAAAAGGGGGATATTTTTTAAAAAGTAAGAAAATGTTATTGTACAAAGTTTGGTTGTGAAACAGAAACCATTCAGAGAAGGATAAAATGCTTCCCTGTGCTTTAATATAGCTTCAAAAAGTCTTTAGATTATGAACTGTTAGTGTACTGCTAGGCAATCTCCTGCAGCATTATAAATCTTGGACTCAGGTGTCCCATGACACAAGTGACCTTGGATGAAAGCCACAAAAATGGCAACAAAATAAACTAGCACACATCCTTTGACATTAAGTAGCTGGTGCTATATTTTCCTGCAGCAATATTGTCATAAAGTAAAATCCAGAGTTAAAAGTCAACTACAGCTCCATACCCAAATAAAAAGTAGAAGCAAATTAAATTTTCCCCTGCTCAAAACTGGAACAAAGCAAAAATATGGAGATATTTTAAATATAAATACTAAGCAAAGCAATACTCTATTTTTCTTGTCATAGTTAATCTTGGATGTGTTTGCCTTAAGTTTTCTGTATCTTCCCCAACCTGCAGTACAGTTACAGAATTTCATCATATAAGGATTTGGGCCTTGATTCAGTAATTTGATCCTGAAAGACTGAAAAAAATGCACAAAATCTATTTGAAAACATTTTGTGTTAAACTGTATCTAAAGAAAGGAAGAGAACAGTAAGAGAATCTCATGATCCATGCTTTTCGGAAGTATCTATTGACAGAAAAATCTAGCACCACTCCACAGTCCAGGTTTCCTAATTCAGCAGATCACAGTCACAAACCCCCAAGAGGTGCACATGTGAGAAGTGGACAGAGGAATCCAGAATCACAATGAAGTGAGAAAATTTCTGTGTTTACAAAAAGCAGAAGCTGAAGATCTAAGGCAACATCCTGATGCCCTGGAAGATCACTGCATTGTGAAGCTACAGAACAGACGGCAAAGTGAGAGGGTAACAAAGCCTAATCAGAGCAGACAGAGACTAACACAAGCACTCCTTCTGTGACAGATAGCCAGGAATGATTTGCAACCAAAACCAGCTGCTACTTCAGCCACACAGTGACAGTGGTTTGTGTATTTTATTAGGAGAATATCAATCACCAATAGAAAATCCCATTAAACAAAAAATCAAATGAGCCTTCACCAGACTTAAGAAGAAGGAACCACAATAACGCAGGCAGCCTGAGACTGTGCAGAATTCTCTCTTATTGACACAACAACCTTTGGCAGCCAGGAAAGTTCCTTTAGAGCCTCCAGCCTGGTGGCTCAGACAGCCCCAGTTCCAAAGTACTTACAGATCAGAGTATCTGCAACCTCTTTACCTTAGCTCTACCTTCATGCAATCAGTAAATCAGATTAACAATGCATTGGGATAAATATTCTGTAACTGAACATCTGGAATAGTTGTTCTTCTTCGCAGTGATTTCCATGCTTGCTGTTCCAGTGAAATCAATGTTTAGGCTATTTCTTGTGCATGGATTCTCTCCTGGCCAGGCTGGCTTTTTGTTTTCCCTCCATCACAATGGTGCAGAGAGATCCTTGTCAGTTTCTCTTCAAAACAATAATAGAAACAGAGCTAATCATGCTGTTCACCCTAACTGAGTTGATTCTTGTTTGGCAGAATTATGATCCTTGCCACACTGAGGAACCAGACTCCGTGTCTCTGTTTAATCTCACCTCATGCTGACACATTTCTGAGTGGTCTGTACATAGCAAAGGATGGCAATAACTGGTTCAGTTCAGTGCACAGTCAGATGCACTGCAGTGCTCTCCGATTATTCTTGTTGCAGTTCTGTTTAACCCCCTGCATCCTCCAGGAAGATCCTTATGGCAGGAGGAACATGAGACACAGGATGTGCTCTCCCTGTGAGGACACTACTCTTGCAGAGCACAGCCACAGCTGCTGCTGAGAGCCCAGTGCCAGCCCCATGGTTGTGCTCAAATCCCTACACAAAGGTGCAGGCATCTGGCCCCATTACCACACTCTGCACAACAACCTCTCAGGGCAGGCAAGGTATGTTGTGTAAAAAGGACAGTATGGAGTATTTCTATTTAATACAAACTGCTTAAGGCATCCTTAGTTGTTGTAGTTGGACATTGTGCTCTACAAGGTGCTGAGAGATAGAAGGCCAATGCATTTAATAAAAAAGGAAAAAATCCATTATTCATATACTGAAATGACCTTTCCATTCTCTGTATTTCGCTCAGAATCTCATTTATGTGACTATGGAGAGTTTTCCTGATGTGCACACAATACCATGTAGCTTGCGCTCTGCCGGAAAAAAAAAATCACCAGGAAACTGTATGACATTGAGTAAAGTCCCAGTAATTTAATCAAACGGGTAATTAAATTATTTAAATTGTTCATTTAACATACCTGGCAACAAGAGAAAGCAAACACTGATCCTATTTCACCCTTGCTGGGGACCAAATGGAACAAGTTACCCTTTTAAGAGACTGGGAGTTAGAATTCAGGTTAAGAATGTGATTCTAGTTCAAAAAATTTCAACACTGTCAGAGGGCAGGAGGCAGCATAGGAGCCAAATATTTACTTGGCTAACAAATATACTCTTTAGAGCCTGTTAGAAGTGGCAATCACAACCTGCAACCTCACAACCAATCCAGGATGTTTGTTAATACCTGCAGAGGGGCTTCCCAGCCTGCACCCTCACACATGGTGCAGATGATACTGCCAGTCATCTGGAGTTCTGCTTCCAATCCATCAGGTTCACTTCAAAGCCTCAAGGGGAATTAGCAATTGGGATGTCATTCATCACCCTGCTGAGAACCATTTTTCTCCAGGAGAGCTTGTCATACTAAGCAACCCACACAAAATACAATTAAACAGTGTCACTGCTAGACAGATTAAAATTGCAGTTCAATAGTGGAACTCGCTGTTGCTGAGCAATTTCATAAATTAAGTATGTTCTGGCAGAGCTTCTGTAGAAGATATCAGCAGTAATCCAAACACCAGGACCTAGCAAATTGCATGGGTAAAATCCTAGCTCCGTTAGAAGCAATAGCAAAACTCCCATACAGAGCCAGAATTTTAATTTCTCATGCCAGCTGCAACACGTTGCTATGGCTTTGGGCAAACTACACTAATTCAGCCTCCCTAGTTCAAAAACATAGACCAATGGCTTTGGGCAAACTACACTAATTCAGCCTCCCTAGTTCAAAAACATAGACCACTAAGCAGTGTTTTTAGAGAGAGAGACTGTGGAGGACACACAGAAGGGGTCCATACAGTAAAGGGCACTATTATCAATCAGTGCAGTTTAACAAACAGGCTACGTCAGCAACTCACCACCAGAGAAATACTCCACGGATATGAATACCAGGCCTGCAGTTCCTGCCTGGAAAATTTATTTCTTGTCCTGTGGAAGGCTGGTAACAGTGTCTTCTTTATGAACTGCATGCACAGCAGACTGGCTGAAGCTCTGGTGCAGATGACTATCTTCACTAGTTTGATATTTTGAGGATTGTGTTCGGGTGCTCTGCATCAAACATCAGTTATGTTCTCTCACAGCCAACGTGTGTAAGTGAACAGCTGCCTTCACAGGTCAGAGATTAACAAACACTGCTACACAAATGCACTTATTAACTCTGGATAACACACACATTTGTATAAAATGAATTCTCTGGTGTTCTTGCAAAGAAGTTTTATGGCTGTGTGAAAAGCAGCTATAAAATGAGATTTGGCTCCTTGGTAGGTGGCATGTTACAATTTTTTAAGAAATATTATTCTTCCCATATAAATGCACAACAGATGTAACATTCGACCTAAGCAATAAGATTTATTACTGTTTTTAAAGCAAATTCAGCACAGCTTAAGAGAACACTGTACAGAATTCTTTAAGCTAGGAAGAGGTTCTTCTTGTCATCAATGCATGCTTTGCATTTGTCAGTTCTTGCCCTCAAAGCCCACAGTTTGGTATTTCAGGCTTTTTACAAAGGTGATGATCCTGCAACTCAATCTGCTAATGTAGCACATAGCAGGCTCCCTCCAGTCACAGCAGTCCTGGGCTCATCTCCTTGCTTTTGGTATCAAAAGAAATGTGCATGGCCTCTTTGGTCTCTTTTTGAGCCCCCAAAATATTTCATGTGATTCATGTTAGGCGTTATTCCAACAGCACATGCAATCAAAAGTAAGTGTCACACATTGTTTGGCAATGAAAAATAAACATTACAGCTGTGATCAAAGAGCATGTCTTGCTTGTATTATCTTACATTAATTTCTTTACCTCATGCACTTTTGTATAAATAGTGACGGTTTCATATTTTCTTCAGAAGCCACAGTTCTTCTGTTTTCTAAAAATAACCTGCTTATGCATAATCTTCTCTTTTCAAAGCACTGTTCTTCCTTTTGTTAAGTTCATTTCCAAGATTTCTGTGCATGAAAAGTGGTGAAAGAGGATATGTGCAATTTCACTAACAAACATGTCGAAAATACCTAAAAATGAGGAACAATTCCTGGATAAACACCTTCAATGGTAAACAGTTCTGTGAGAAATGAAGAGGCCTCTATGTTCTGCAGTAATTTTACATTTTGTATAAGGGCACAAAACACGAAAATTAAAACATACCTGAGAATAATATTAAAATCTCATTTCAAGAAAATTTTTGTTGCTCAACAGCTTTAACTATCAAGTAGTTTCACAGTTTTTGCATTTCACTTCATGTAACATAATCCAGATGGTCCAGCAGGCAGCCCCTGACTGACACTGTCTCAGGTGAATCCTGCAGCTGACACTGCTGTGTTCACATTTGAGAAATCCATGCATCTGGAAGTTCAACTCCTACCCCACCATGAACAGAGCCAAACTCTCAAACTGTGAACCTTTATACAGCCTACAAAGAGAATTCTAGCATTAATATACCACTTCCACCTCATTTTTCTGTTATGAACAACTTGTAATCAAAATTGTTTTCTGATCTCAAGTTCAAAGCACTGCACGAAATTTGGGGCTGCCCAAGCACATTCTCTTCTCAAAGGCAGGCATGGGAAAAAGTTCTTGGATGCTGCTCTAAAAGACCTAGGCAACATAGGGAATGCTGCAGATCTCAGATCATATCAAAAGCATCCCCTCAATTTAGATGGATCCTTTCCCAATTCATCACAACAACATCTGTCTGCAGATTCTCTCTGAATTGCTGTTCTCCAAAACTCTTCTAGTCCAAGAGCAGTTCATCTGCCAGCTCCCTAGACAAAGAACACTTTCAGTAGCCCTTTAGGAGGCATGCTGATCATCTTTAAGACTGTAATCCCACTGAGTGTCTCATGTTGGTGATTGCATATCAATCAGGACAAGCAGTTCCCAGATGTTTTAAAGGGATGCATCTGATTTCTGCCAGAGAAAAATCACATTAAGTCTTCACCTCTCATGCATGGCTGTCAGTCAGGGTACTGACATCCATACAGATGATGCACATTGGATTTGAAGAGTACTTGTGTGTATTTGCAGTGAGTATCAGAAATAGATCCACAGACCAGGAAAGTTTTGGCCTGTCCAGTGCCCAAGCACTGCTTTAATTTTCTTTCATTTTTCACTGGTTTTCCCTGACTAGTTTAACAAAAGAAGTAGCAGTGGAAGAGGTGTCCAAAGCAAGCAGCTTGGCCTCCTCACACATCCCCTTTATGATATGGTTTTATGCTGAGACTTTTTGGTATCTGGAATAGTGTCTGGCTTCCTTAAACACAATGGGAACATGCAACTCTACTGTATCCCACCCACCTGGGTTAAAACCTGATATCCCAGAGAAAAGAATGCTATTTTCACTCCTAAGATCATGAAGTTCATAGCCATGCCTGCTGTATGCTTTTCTGCAGTGAGGGAAAATCAATTCTCTGCCTACCTGCAGAGACAGCCTCTTGGACTTGAACAATGTCCTCGGTCAGAGACAGAGATCCTTGAGGAACTGACCACCAGACTGCCAAATATTAACAAAAGATTGACTGGGGCATATCTCAGGATGAGGACTGGGTACTCCATTACATAGTGCATTTTTGCCTATCCTTTGAGCAAATTTCAGTACAAGGTATGGGGATTTCAAAGTGCCCATATTAAGGAGTAAATCACAAAAAAGCTCATCAAACCATAGGCACAAGTGAGGGGCTTTTGAAGTTCTGTATCATATGTGTATGTCAAATGAGGAGACTGTTCTACAGCAAGAAATGCAACTGATAAATTGCATTGCTTCAAGAAAAAGATTTTATAAAAATTGCTTAAGGTTTACATTTTCAGGTCTTTTGAAAACTCCCTGAAATATCCAATAACATTGTGGCTGACAAAAGAAGAAAAGGAGGAAAGAAAAAGACAGGAAAGCATTATGGAAACAGGACAGTTAATCATTCATGTAGTCTACAATTCCTTTGGCTCAAGACAATCTCAAGACAGACTCTGACTTTGTAGTAAGGAAAAAAAATCTCTACTGTCCTACCATCTCTCCTCTGCAATGTATGATGGAATCCAGAGCCACAAACTGCCAGGACTTCACAGGCAAAGGGCATGTCCTAAAGCAGAGCATTTCATGGCTCCCTCACACCCCACAGGCAGCCTTTTTCCCTAAAGCAAAGAATCTCACAATATCATTTTGTGTGACATTCTTTAAATGTTTTGAATTAACACTCCCAAAGTACATTCATTTCAGTCAGATTGTGCACATGTGGGTTTTGGGGGACTGTTGAGGTTTGGGGTTTTCCAGCCTTTTCCTCAGCTTGATATTCTGCACTCTTCCTGGAGCTGGCCATTGTGATTAAAGATTCTGCTTTGTAATAAAAGCAAGCAATGTACTTCAGTTCTGAAAGAGAGACAGCAAAAAGAGGCAGCCAAAACACGTGGCGATTCTTATTTTCGTTTCACAAGTGACAAAACAGCATATGCAGTTCAACACCCAGGATCAGTTAATTTTATCTGGAAAAGCAGCTTATGTAAGTTCCCATTTGCTATGATTACAACCTCCATTACACTAATTTCCTATGTAAAGCCACTGTGGTGCCCACACAGATCATCTTTACACTTTGGGATTATGGGCATGGGGCAACGTAAGTCACCAGTTATCACCCTTTGTTTTATTTTGCAATACATTCATGATTCTCTATCCTTCCAATGGCAAATACATCATGCTTGGTTGGCAGTGCTGATATCTGATATTCCACGATTACCTCGGTTCAAAGTGAGACAGTAAATGCACATTTGTGGTACTCTCCCTTTAATGTAGTACAAAGCTGGACACAGCTCAGAAAGAAACACCTAAAATCCATTACCTATTTATGATCATGTACAAATGGGTATTTATCATGTTAAAAGAGAACCATATGTTAAAGTGGAGGCCAGAGCCCAATAAATTTTTTTGGATTAAAACCCTTTTCAAAAAAAAAAAGGAATAAAATAATTAACATTTGCTTTTGCCAGTAGAAACATTTGCTCATGAATCTTCTGGGAAGGGAAAGGCATTTAACGTTTTTACATGCCATTCCCTCAGACATCTCTGACCCCAATGCAAAATAGACAACAAAGATTCCCAACTCCACAATGCTGATTAAACTCTTGTATGAAACATCTGGATGAAATTTTCTTGGCAGCTGATTTGAAAAGTATACAAGAAGCAGAACTAGGGAGCAGCCATAGTTCAGCTTAGTGACACCAAGATGATGCTATGCAAAAGCAGATTTTACCTTGAACACATCAACTCCTAAATATAAGCCTGTGAGAGTGCAAGCAACCTCATTAGCAGAAGAAAAATAAATCCATTTTCTACTCTGCACACCAGTATAGAGAAGGCAAATGGGCTTTGAAAGAAACCCAACTTGACAATCTTGTTTCTTTTAATAAAATAATAAAGGACTTAAACAGTTTACCTGCCTAATACCTAACTTCAATTGACAGGTAAGAGAGAAGTCACCAATGCCCTTAACTTCCAAAAACTATTTCTTAAATTCATGAATGATTTCAAAACTTCTGTGGTTTCTGATAAACTCCCCAACAAACTGGATGTACTGCTCTCCTACTTACTGTCTCAGTCAGTACACTCCCAGGCCTAAATTAGCAAGTGACCTGTAATTTTCATAAACTGACATTCAAAATATTGTATATCCCATTCAAAGGATATCTTGGCCCTCTTCTGCCTGACCTTAAAGAGCCTGTCCAGTGCAGCTCAACAGACCATTCTTTTTTAGAAATACAGACCCTGGAATTCTCACAATTTCCACATGTACAACAGGCCTAAAAACAAGACATTTTCACTGTGCTATGAACTAAGCAGCATCAGTGAAAAACCTACATGAACCAGGCCAACTTTACTCTGTAGCTGCTGGGGAGAGGAAGGGAAAAAAAAAATAAAGAGGAAGCAGCAGCACAGAAACAGCCTTAGAGTCTGACAAAAAGGTGCAGGAAACAGGAAAGTGTAGGGAACATTCTGCCCCACAGCTGCCAGGCCAGGAAAATTCCAGAAGGAATGGGCAGAGATCCTCTGGCCTTTTCCAGAAGCCAAGGCACAGAATGCTTCAGATTTATCAGATTCACAAAATAATAACAAAATGAAAGCTTCAGCACTGACAGAGCCAGCAGTCTGTAATTTACTGTAGTTTTGGAAAATTTGATGGGGTATGGGAAAGACTTTGACTTTTTATTTGGGACACTGCTGTAAAGAAATAGATTATTAGTATGTGTTAAAAACTGATTGGTGAATATTTTTAAATCATAAAGAAATTAACACAGAGACAAAATCTGGTCTAAACATTTTATCTCCAATCCAAAGTTCACATTCTAAAGCACCCCTACAGCTTTTTGCTACACCACTGTGATCCCAGTAGACCTAAAGGAGGGGCACCTATTCAAATTAGTACTGCTATCACTTCCTCTCTAAATGAACTTCTCCACAAACACCTTGTCCTATAGAACTCTTTAGGTTGGAAAAGACCTTTAAGGTCATCAAGTACAACTGTTAACCCCGTGTTCACTGCAAAACCCTGTCCCTAAGTGCCACATCTACGTGTTGCTTAAACACTTCCAGGGATGTTCATTCTTCCCACTTCCCTGGGCAACCTGTCTCAGCGTGTGACCACCCTTCTCATGAGGAAATAATTCCTAATATCTAGTCTAAACCTCCAGTGGTGAAACCAGCCTTCAAAATTCAGGAAAAAAATCTGGCAGAAGAAATTTTAGCATGGAACAAGAATAACCAACTGCAATGCAGACCAGAAATACAATCACAGAGTGTAACAGTAAGAAGTAAGTTTGAAGCTGTTCTTCTTCTATCAAAATAAATAAAATATTGCAAATATTTTGTACCACATTATTCAGTACTACCACTGGAATGGTAATGAATAAAAAAAAACAGAAGAGATTATCCCATGTATAAGCCAATATTCATCAATAATAGCAGAAATAAGCTGTCATGTAGAACATCTACATGAGAGGGACACACCATTTGTCCAGGCAGGAGCTAATATTGATGTAGATTTAGGGTAGCCACCTGCTAGGCAAGCCACTGTAACTCAAGCAAATTGAATTCATGGCTAAGAGAAATAATTTAAGACTACTGCATCAAGGGAAAATCTGCCATTTTGTTAAGACCCTTTGACATAACCAGTGTTTGCTCTGAAACTCCAACAGACACCTCTCTCTATACATTTGGTCTGCACCAAATAGGGAAGGTGTGCTAATATTGTGAATCCAGCAATTTGTATGCAACCAACAAACAATTAAACTGAGCAGTAAAAAGCAGGTGATTGGAAAACATGGAACCAAGGCTTACAGTGTATCAAGAAATGTCCTTACACTTAAAAAATTATAATGCACTCCAAAATCCATTTGTTCAGGCAATCCATGTACAACAGAAGGCACTGTTATCCATACGAATCTATCAATTCTGCACAGCAAAAACCTGAGAAGTGCAACTCAATTAGATGCAGCCCAGTCCCTCCCAGTCATCCAGGTTCCTTGAGGACGAACATTTCCTTTCAGTCCATCAAATTATAAAAACACCACAAGAATTTGTACCTTACAGTAGCTGGTTAGAAAGAGCATTCTGGTGGGGGAAGCACACTGCTATTTCCCAGAAACCTTCAGCAGCATTAAATTACCCTCCCCTATCACTCAGAAGTCACGATGATTTCAAGAAACTGTAATGATGAGACCCTTCCCATTGACCTTTGTAGCCAATCCTTCAGTTGCCACCGGGAGTATTTCCAGCAAAATTAAATGCTGTGATCAGTCCTTTGTTGTCAAATGTGTAGCCACTTTGTTGTTCTATTGTCTTAGTCTCTAGAATTCAAAGAAAAAGGATATGAGAAATAGTCTACAGAGAACACCTTTGTAAGAGACAATCCAGCTCAATTATGCATACAAAGTTATGGAAAAAACTCTCAGCTGAGTCAAAATTTCATTCCCTAAATGCAATGACAGGAATAAATTACCCTCAGGTTTTTCTGAGGGCATAAATGTGCACACCTCTACAACAGAGTTGAGAAATTAATCCTTTAACAAGTCAGTCTATGCTACACTATTCTTTCTGATTAAATTTGAATTTATTTTCCATGATGCAAGCTTTCTACACATCTAAAATCTCACACTAACTGCAAGGCAACATAAGTAGTTAAAAAGTTAGAAAACTGTTAAACACATAATAACTGATAGTAATCTTCATCAAATGCCTGGCTACTGATAGATATTGCCTTAATTTGTTCTTCATTTCAAATGTCAGATTGTGTAAAACTAGTTCATACCCTGTTGAAAAAAAACAACAGCACAAGTCAATGAGAAGGCAATTAATTAGAAACAACAGTAAACTTACTCTGAATAACACACACTTCCAGGCAAGGAATAATGTAATCATGATATCCTGCTCACGCTTCCTAGAAAACGTTAATTAGCACAGAGGTGGTTGTTACAGATTAGAAGCAGTTCCAACATCTCTGCAAGAGCTGAAAGGGGCCCAGGGAAGTGACTCACCTGCAGCAGTCCTCCGGTGCTCTGCTAATGTGTAGATCTCCTGCAGCTGTTTCTTCTGATCCTCACTCAGTGGTGCAGTCAGGGAGTGGTACCAGGCTGCATCCCGGCTCTGCACCGCTGTCAGGGCAGCAATGGAGGAAAAGGGACCATCAGCTTACATACAAGTTCATTTCAGAATAACAAACTGAAACACATGAAATTCTGGCTGGTTTTAAAACAGAATCTGCACTGCAAAACAAGATCAGTATTCCTGTCGGTTTTCTTTGCACAGAATTCCCACTCTAATAGAGGCAATCCATTTTGGGGAACTTAATTACATCCTTTGCTTTCTAAAACAGAACGTTAACCATGCGGCCATTATTCATGGACAATGTGAATTGAATCTTCTCGTTTAAAACTCATATGAAAACTAAAAGCAACAGTATTAGTGAAACAGGAAAGGGAGAAAATAATTTCTCCATTAACATCAAGAAGGTGACAAATATTTCTCTATATACAAGTCCCTCTAGTGCCCAAGCCCCACTTATTTAGGCTGTGATTGAAAAATTCTGAGGCAGAACATGAAGAGAATTAATCTTTCGCTGTATTTGCTACCTTTTTTTTTTGCAGCACTAGTAAGCCAAAAAATTGTAGGACTAACATTAGAAAGTGAGATCACATTTTACCATTTCAGTAATCTAAACCATTACTCATAACAAAGAAAAGTATTTTCCCCAGTGATGACCATAAACATCTCCAAATTAAAACATGATTCCATTGTGTTATATCATTCTGCCAGCCAGCAAACACATACCCAGAAGTGCTTGTGTAAAAAACTGGTATTCATCAACACCATTTTCAAGGTCAAGAGGTGTGCTGAACCCTTCAAGAGCAGTCTCCTCCAATGCATCTTCATCCCAGTCATCATCATCATCATCATCCTCATCCTCTTCCTCTCCACCTCCAGCACTGCCACCTCCTCCTCCACCATGGTTCTCTTGCATTGCCTGGCTCACTTCATTTGTCTCATCCTCATCGCTCGGTATCTCTTCTGCAAAAGCATTGATATGTTTTGTAAAACAAAGTTTAAAATTGTAAGGAAACAATGACTGATGAATTAAAAACAATTAGTAAATCCAGGTTTTGCCTGGAAAGGGGACCATCTGTTAACATCCCTTCCCCAAAATCCTTAATAGTCTTATGTTAAATGTTAAAATGTTTCCTACATTCAAGATCAGTTAAACTTTTGTTTCTACGCAGACCCGAGGAATGTGGAACTGCCATCTTTTTTCTTCTTTCATTTATGGAGTCATTGTGCAATTGTAGGGTCCAACATTTTTGAGGAAATGTCTTCCAAGAAATGGTCCATCACTCTGCTTTTTAAATTACAGAGACTTGCATCAAATTCACAAATGCACATAAAACCATGAGAAATCCATCTGTAGACCAACTGTATGCCTTCTCTTCTTCATCGTTGCCTTATTTGAACACCTTAAGTTGGTGTTACCTTCCATTCTGCTTATGAAACTCTGACCCCCTGAATTAAATGCAACTATAACCTGCAATTCTAAATACTGCTTTTTATTACTTAAGGAAAAGCATTTCTAACTTATAATCAAGATTTTTAAAAACCAAACCCTTCATTTCCAAACCTGCAGCTCTTCCTCTGTTAAGAGCTTAGAAAAAATAAAGATGACTATAGATGCAGCAAGCAGGGACTGAATCACAGGACAGAGATTTGAACATTCCTGTGCTGTTTCCATACTGTATTCCTATGTATTGAGAAGAATTCTGTGATTCCATTACAGAACAATTATGGGTGAAAGGTGAGTGGATTACATAATCTGCTTACATCCAATCTGATCTTCAGACCTCAAAACATCTATCCCTTGTCAAACACATTTGCCTGCAATGCTGTGGATAATTCCCACCCCTCAATTCCCTCTGTAAGGCATTCCTTGATGTTTTTTCTCTTCTGGCAGACCCAGAGGTTAGAGGCCTGTGTGCTCAAGGAACCTCAGCAGTCTCAAACTTTACTCTGCAAACAACTTTCCATTTGGACAAAGACGATCTGCCAGGATCTCCTTCAAAATTCATTCAAAAAGGTCTTTCAAACAGCTGGGTAGTGGAACAGCTTCTTTCCAGGAAGTAAAAATATACCTAGTGGAGTCCTGGCAAACTCCTGCTGCCTATGTGAGAAGACAATATATTCACAACCCAGAGGAGTACACCTGCAAGTTACTCTTGAACCAATACTACCCTTTCAAAAATGTTAGCTGTTACACCTTGAAACATTTTGATTACACTTTGGGAGGAAAAATCAACTCCTAAGATGGTATTTCAAGCACCCAGTAAGCCGAGCTATTTTCAGCAGACTAATGAGTCTTAAAAATGAACTGCAATTTCTTACCCCCTTTAAATTAAATCCAGACAAAATCCACAATGTGAAAAGGGGAGATTTTACCATTATCTTCTGCAAAGTGTTTTTCATCTTTAGCATGATCCTCGTGTTCTGTGAGCTCTCGTGAGGCGCACACTTGTTTTAAGCCCAAGAAGAGGAGGAGGATTGAAGGAACAATCTGGGCAGCCACAGCATCCACTGCAGGTGGTCGGTTCTGCAATTCCATTAGGATGCTCAGTCCTATTATACACATCTTTCTGTCATGGAGTCTGAAACAAGACACAATTGTTAGACAAAGCCAGTTTTTCACTGCAAGGATATACAGAGAAAATTAAAATCCTGGTGCTTGACATGGTAGCAGAGGCTATGTTCAAAGTCTATGTTCAAAGATCCTACACAAACTATTTTCTTCATTCTGAATGTAAGTTTCCCACTGAAAAGTACTCGTCCAAGAACAATTAAACATCTTTCAAGCATTGGTCAAATTCCTGGAGCAACTTTTTCTGATTACCAAATGCAAAATTTGTAATGCTAAATAAATACTGTTTAATAATTATGTAGACTATCTTGTCTTTAATAAAGCATTTGATACAGATTATCATTATTAAATAGGATGGAAAATTAATTTGCCTTGGCTTTGATAGCAGTACTGTTTCAGGGACGGAAATTGGCAAAAACTATTAGTGAAGAGCAATGATAAGCAGGAATGCATTGAATCACAGGGTGCATTTATGGAATGCCCCAGGGACAGCTGAAGTTAAATTATGAGAAGTCCATCAGAATGGCTTATACATATTTCAATATACAATTTCTAATGCTACCTTCAGACACATTGCTAACTCAGGTGAAAGCAGGGAAATAATTCCATCTTATCAAGAGTAACTGGCAGTGTACTCAAACTGGGAACTTACAAATGAGTAGCCCTCCAGTAAAACAAACTGAAGACAATTGAAGGGGAAAAAATAATTGAATAAGTAGCAGAAAGATTTCTGTGGGACCACAGTCAGGAAACTAGGTAAGAACCTATGCTCTTAAACAAAAGAATTTATTTTCACTTCCAGAAACAGGAATTTCTGCAAACAAGATGGAAAAAAAATCTCTAAATGCCTCTGCAGATACTCTCTGGTTCTCCTTTACTGGAAACAGCAGAAGTATTCAACTTGGAGCTAACAGTACAGTATTCTGCTATTATAGGCTTGAGAGGACCTTTTTTGTTTGAACTATCCAATTTGATGCTGACAGCTTCTGTGCAAGCCTTCTGCAGCCAAACCTAGAGAAACCAAGCAAACCTCCAGAGCTGGGAGAAAAAGGCCACTAAACTCTTGGGATACTTCCATTACTGAACCAGTTTTACTTTGGAATGAAGAGAATACGAGTTGAGAGAGAAGAAATGAGATGGGCACCACAGGCTGCAATAAAGCTAACAGTGAGACCACCAGCTCAATCCACCACTTCAAAAATCACTACAGATATACAGCTTTTCAGTGCTTAGTAGTTCATTACCTAAGCTCCTATATAACATGCTACTGAACTATTTATCCTTGAAGTGACACAAGTGATCCTGTATTGCAGCTTTCTAAACTTTACTTGTGCTTAAACAAGGTTAGAGATCTGGAGGGATTTCATGATACCTCCCATGTTGTTAGTCCTGTTACGATTTACTGAAGTGATTCATTCTCAAGAGTAGCTGACAACAAAAATAAATTATATATGACCATGTAGAACATTATGATCCCAGCAGACCTTCCAAGAACAACAAAGTCAAGCAGCATATCAAATGACACACTTTGTCACATTGGGTTTGGCTGCTTGGTTACACATGTTGAAAAACGCACCAAGGTGCAAGCAGGGAACGCAGCGTTCCTGTAACCATAATCCTCTCTTTTCAGCTGGCATGGGTCACAAAAGAGGGCATACAAACCAGGGAGACTGAGATACAGGAACAGGGTCTGCTTTCATGAGAAAAAAACCATAAATCCCTTACTCCTCTCAGCTGAAATTACTTCTGCAAGTTAAAAACAAGCCACTCACTCTCATGCCAACACTTTGCAGACCAAAAGCCAAGCTAAAGATAATGCTACCTATAAATGAAGGATAGCTGTTATTTGGAGAGTTATCCTTAGTGCAAGTACAAATGTAAAAAACTTTCTTTACTTCCTCTTTTTGTCAGCACTGTGAGCCAAGTGTGACCAAAGCTCTGTAATCTATGCACAAGATTTCTATCCTATATCCTGACACTGGGAAGCCATGAAATTTCTTCAAGACACAAATGTACAAAGAAGCAATTTCAGCCACATGCACAAGAGTAAACTAACAACTCTTAGCACTACTTTTTATCATACATTTGAAAAAGCTACCATTGCACAACACAAATTGCAAAATGCAACAGTAAAATGCAAAAAAAAATCTTAGTAATTAATGGCTCAGCTTCATATGAAGATATCATTTTGGGACAGCAAATCAAAGTACAAGAACGAAGCCCTGCTGTTTGAAAGGCAGTCATCATTGGGAAGCAGCCCAAATGACCAAAACCCACAGCACATTTGTCATGCTCCACTTTAAAGCTGCTAAAGAGAGAAGTTGCAAGAATGAACACATGTCTTCAGAATATGCATGTTATTAGAAGGCCCTGCAGGACAGCAGAAATTCAGGCATTGAGCCATCTTTAGTGAACCTGAGCCAGAAGGAGACTTTTTTTTCACCTGCCAGCAGAGAGAAACAGCAGGAAAAGCATCTGCCTTGCCTGAAGTTCAGTATTCTACTATACCCCAGCTGTATTAGGACTGAACAAGCAAAATGGAGTTTTATATATTTTCATAATAGCAAAGAATGGCTTCAGGACCATTCCCTTGCTATCAAAAGGCTCATTATTTCAGCACCCTTCCATCTGCTCAAGGGAGCCTGGATATGATTCTCCTTAGTAATTTGTGCTTTGAGATCTGTACTTATTTGCTCAGAAGCACACAATAGCCCTCCCTAACAATCAGGGACTCTGCTTATTCCTCAATGGTTTATCAAGCCTGGAGTGTTAAACACACAACACACAGCCCTGCAATGCATGACTCCAAGCCACGTCTATTTTTAACAAGCTGTGTGTGGTCCTCATAACCTGCAGGACCTCTTCTTGCTAACACGTATTCCTCTAATACTGCACAAAGGTTTTTAAAATCTTTTGTATTTTAAACCAAGCTGAAAGTATTTCAGAGAAAAAATGCTAAGCCTTTCCTTCTACTGTGAAAATCAAGTTTCCTTCTATTACATCAATCCAGTTCCTGGACAAACTGCAAATAATTAGCCATTTCCTTCTAGCTGCAAAGTTGGAACCAACATAAGACTGGGATTTTTATATACAACTCTGAGAAACCTAGGATTTTTAACTACTCAAATTCCTATCAAACATATAACCCTTTTCAGCTTCAAAAAACCCAAAATCACTTACGGAGGGTTTTTTTGAAGCAAGTGAGATTTTCCTTTCACCCTAGTTACCATAGAAGAATTTTTAGTGTGAGAATAAGCGTAAGTCATGCAGATGTTTCACCCAAACCTCAGCTGTCAGTAAAAAAGTAGAAAGTGGTAAAGAGCAAATGTTTCTGCAAAAGGCTTTCCAGTGTGAAGTTACTGCAGAAAGCATTAAGAAGTTCATACAATATCCTGTGGCATATAGGCACTATCAGCACACAACCACAGATATGTGACTTCTAATATGACATACTGAATTTATGCATAGTCTCACAAGGAATTCTGAGCTCTCCTTGCCTGGCTAATTTTTAATATGCCAACTTTGTAACACTTTTTCAATACTTCCATGGTTTTAATAACATGGAAGAACAGCTACTTATCTTACCAAAACTGCTTTTCCCCTACATTTTTCCCACGGATTCTATCTCATGTGTTTGCACGTGCTGCTCCAGAAATACTGCATTCTTTTGGCAAAAACCAATGGCTCCAGCCTGAACATGTGCAGCCATGCACAACCCTGCTGCTGGCAGAGCACAATCTATGGGGACTAAGACTTCACAGGAACAGAAGAAAGACATAGAATCATAGAATGGTTTGGGTTGGAAGGGACCCTAAAGGTCATCTAGTTCCAACTCCTCTGCCATCGGCAGGGACACCTTCCACTAGATTAGGTTGCTCAAAATCCCATCCAGCCTGACCTTGATCACTTCCAGGGATGGAGTGTCCATGCAAAAGAGTGTGAGATTTATGTGGACAAGACATCTTGAACAGCCACTGTCACCCCCACATTCCAGATTTCCTGCATGGCTGACAAAGAAATAACAGCAAGATTCACCTGCTCCTTCACATCTGGAGGTGGATCTACTTTGATCTTGTTCAGTTTCTCTGGGATCTGTAAGTCTACCAAATGATTTGAATCTGGGCCTAAAACTGCCTCTTAATGGAAAGTAAGTTAAGTGTAAACCAAAGCAACAAAAGGCAGCTGATTAGAAAAAGTGCTGTACAAATAAAGGCGCCCACTGCTCTCTGATGAAGACATGAACTTGTTAGAGGGGGACCCAAGAAAGGGTTTCAAGAACACCAAATTTTTTTGCACTTCTGTCTTTTCCTGTTCAGTTAGGCCTCTGAATCTGGGGCTCCTTTAATACTCCTAAGAAAACAAATAGTCTGCTGGAAGCAGTGCTCTCCTGAGGGAAAGGAAGGAAGTCCCTTACAGCACATCACAGTGCCTCACCAGCAGTACTACAGCAAAACTCCTACCCTACATCTGGAAGACACAAAGTGAGGAGACAGCACAGAAGGAAAAGTGACTTTTAGATTTAAGCAATATTACAGATAATTATTTCTCTGCTGGTAGCAGCAGATCAAAGAAAGATTTCTAACCCTCTGCTGCCATTCAAGTGCAGTCTGGGTAGAATGATGGGCATGACAACCACGTGTTTAACTTTTCATTTTTACAGGCTTTGTTAACCTTTGTCTCAGCTCCAAGTATGAGTTTATTTGAACAGTAGTTTCAGTAGCTGATGCTTTTTGATGAGCAACACAGAAGAACTGAAAATTTAGCTCACAGTAGCTCACAGTACTATCTGAGATTGGAGCCTAGTCAGACCCTAACATTTTTCCTCTCTGAATCTGACTAGCTTCTCACTGAATGATCCAGGATGAACTGTTTCAGACTATAAATCTCTTTCAGTTTACCATCTGTAAGGAATATCTTCTTTCCTACCATCTCTCTATTTGCTCAGCATGTGATATGTAGTAGAAAAAAATGAAAGCACAAAGAGATGAAGCTCAAGAACTTTGCGTCAGCCATAAAAGAAAATTGGTACACGGAAATCCTAAAATGTCTTGCCCTTTTCTAAAGCTGGTAGATATAAAAATAATTTAGCAATTACCAATAATATTACCACAAGGTGTGGAAGAAGCAACTTAAGGACGACATCCATCTAAGCATATCAATACACCTGCAGGCAGATGTCAGCCTCCAGTAACAAAACAAAACTCAAGGAGGAAGGTGAGAGGTAACTGTTAACTACATCTGTCTGCTTTGCCCTTAAGTGGATTTGAATCTCCCAGTTAAGATACCACATCTCAGCTGAGAGGCAAGCACTGGCCTTCACCTCTGCTCAGCATCAAGTGCAAGCTTTGCTAGGTGATGACAGGCTTTGCTCCCCTTCATTAACTTTACAAATACTCAGCTCCTGCCTGAGTGCACACCAGGGCAGCACACACACATTCAAGGGAGGTCACAGTGACGTTTAAGTTCAGCACGATGCTAAGAAGTCAATGGCACAATGATAAATATGTAAGTTGATTGTGAAAATTCATTTAAAATCAGAACTGGGGTTCACTGCAAAGAGTAATGCTTTTTTTAATTAAATGGAGCAGTTAAAAATAACTTACAAAACACAGAACAAAGTATGTACACAGTGCTTCAGATAAAGAGTTAACATGTTGTTTGTGATAAATGATAAATATAGTTACTGGCTTTTGCATCTATGTATTAGCTTTTGCAAGCTATTATTGATCACAAAGATTCTGATATAATACAATTTGTAATTCCTTTTAACTGCTTTTTGGTATAATATAACCTGTCAGTTTATGCATGTACTGTATAGCTTATATAAATAATAGTGTGATAAATATATATTATATCTTAGGCCTTAGCATAATTTTAAAATGAAAACTGAGTAATGTATTAAAATGCTTTCATTTGTGTAACTAGCCCAGATAATGGTGTGAAATAGCTAGGTTGTTTCTCACATTTGTGGACCATCTTACCTGAATGATAACAGTGACAAGAACCAGGACATGAAGAGAAAAAAATTTACTACTGAGTCTCCAATTATTAAAAAGTATCAAAACAAAAGAATGGAGCCTCAAGAAGAAATAAAATATATTGATTTAATCTACAAGATGGCATGCAGACAAGTCAAAGGTTAAAACCAAGCAAAAGAGTTCCTAGAACATGTAAACTCACAGGAATGTTTGAATATGCATAAAGTCTTATGAATATGCATGTACCCCCAAATATAACAGTATGTAGAGAACATTGTTTTAAGCTAACAGTGTGCTTTTGGCAGATTGCCAAGCACCCCAGTGCTGGATATTGTCCCTTTTGTCCCTTACTAAACTTTTAAATGTTTTCAAGAGTAATCGTAGTTTCTTACACTGTTGAAAACCAGCTGGTCAATATTTAATATTGTAAAAAAAACAAAACCTCTCAATACTTGCCCAAAAAAACAGTCTGTGTCATTCATCCACTGGTTTATGAACTGTGCAGTGATGGGCTCAGGATTGTGTGGAAATCTGATGTTCTCCAAGGTGTGCAAAAGTAGGTCAGGATTGTAGTAGAGTGCAGCTATGGCAACTTGAAGACACATGGTACGGAGCTCACTTGTTTTAACTCCTCGAGTCAAGCGCTCCAGAACAGCCTCCACAAAGAGGGGAATACACTGGGCACAAAAGAAGACAAAAAGAAAAGGCAAGGGGAAAAAAAAGAAAGAAAACAGTCATTAGACATGTTGCCAGATTATAAAAAAATTTGTAATACTTTTACCAGAATTATTTCCTGAGTTATCTGAAGTGCAGGTATAGAAGAAAGGAACACATTCCTTTCACTTTCAGCCTCTGATCACACACTTATAAATCTTCCCCAAACCAGCTCTGAGCTAAAAATTGCAGTGTTATTCCGAGCACAGGGGAGGGAGGATATTTCGGGCCATTTGGTGGAGTTTGTTCTAGCATGTGGAAAAGATTTAGAAAAAGACTCAGACATTCTCATCTTTGAAGAAAGATACTAAACTATTTCAAAACTAGTAGGCATTAGAAATTAAACTACCTAAATTCGTAACATAGAAGTTTTTCCTAATAAATGTAAAGTGATGTTAAATTTTTTATAGAAGCTTAAAATTAGTTTATTCAGACAAAAGCAAACATGCACAAATTTCTAAACAATGAAATAAGCATCTTCTAAACACATATATATTTCAATGGGCAAATTTATATATTACAAAAATTTGGGAAGCATTACGAAAGTTTTAGTTTATGAGTTTCAGCTCAGTGTGCAACCATTTTAATTCACAAAGTTGTAGAGCTCAATTAAGCCTTCCACCACATATTTATTTCAATGCAAATACACTGAAGGCCACTTTAAGCTCTTTCCTTTAAAGGAAAGAGCTTAAGCCAGATTTCCTTTAAAAAAATCAAACCTTTCAGAGAACATTTTTATCTTCAATTACTTCAGATTTACACCAGTAAAGTTATATCACTTTCAGTGAAATTAACTGAAAACCTATCACTGAAATCCATGGATTGCACTGTGGCAACATCAAACACGATACTTCAAGGTAATTTAGGCTCATTACATGAGTCCAGAATTTGGCCCTTAATAGGGAAAAGACTACTTTCTAAAAAGGTGTTCTAAGAAACTCTGGAAAATTGTGATTATGTTTCTCCCTGCAATCACAATCAAGCCATGCTAAAAAATCTGCATTTCCAAATGCACTTAGTAATTTAAAACATCAAAAAGTTCCCATAGCCTTGGAGAAACAACAGCAGTTGGATGTGTACAGTTAAACTCTCAGTCACAGTAGTTTTAAGTATGTGTTTTGCATCAAAAGGGAAATTCTATTAAGAGAAAGCAAAAAACTACAATCTTGCACAACATACTATACCTTTATAATTCAGTCCATATCAATTTTGTGGTCGTGCCCTCTAACATATTGCCTCAAAACCAAAAAACCCCAACCTTACAAACTTTCCTGAGTTCATTTACTTCTTTCTGTCTTTCTCCCAAGTGTACATGTCCCTCAAATTCTCTAATTGCAGCTGTTTCTCTCAAGAGTCATGAATCATTAGAAAGCAATAAAAGAGAAAACCTGTTCAGTATGAATCACCTGGTCAATACCCCGTCCTTTGCACTGAAGAACAATCACTTCTAGGAGTTTGGCTGCATGGCACTCTGCATCTTCTCCTGCATCTCCTGTCAGTACCTAACAATCAGAGTGACAATTTATCAGTAATCGCTGACAACACTGAAAGCAAGTGCTCCTGTACCTGCATACATCCAAAAATCTCTACGCAGCATATACATATGTATTCACGTTATATTTTGTGAGGAATTAAGACACATAATTCATCTCTACAGGACATAAACAAGGATAAGTGGCTAAAGGTGAATTTTAAAAACTAGAAGAAATTACTGTAGTTCTTAAAGTAATATTATAGTTCTTTTTTATATTTCTATTACTGTAGTTCTTAAAGAATATTATATTATTTATATGTTCTCACTTTCCTTTTTTTAGAAAAGAAATGTCACTTGGAAGAATCACCAATGTTTCCCACATTCCATTTTTCCACTTCAATTCTAATAGTCACTGGCAGATTAACAGCGTGGCAAAGTGAAGTGCTATGTCTAGGCTAGTTTTGATTAAGAACAAGATGTATGCAATCATTCTGTGTGTAGGCACATACAAATGAAACTGAGTGCTTCATCTCAATACATTTCAACCCCCTGGTCACTGTCAATCAAACCTGACAAAAGCAGCAAAATTTTCACAATCAAATAAATACTCCCAAGTTTCTTAAAAATAAGCAGGTAGCTTGATGCCTAACACTCTCTAATGCCCCAAATCAGATGAGGACTGCAGCATGATCTCATACTTTATTATACATGAGAGACTCAGCATGAAAGAGAAACAAGATAAATGTAGGAAGAACTTCAAATGAGTTCGCACCTTAGCTGACAACCAGAGAGTCCAACTGCAAGATACACAACCCAAGGAAATCGGGCTTCATTAATTCCCTACCTACCAAAATAGCTCTCCATGGAAGAGAGTCAAGACAAACAGCAACTTTCTCCCACACAGCTTTTTGCATGTAATTTTCTTAAAGCATGTCACTTAAAAAGTGTGAAGGTGCTGTGTATGCTCAGAACTGAGTCAAGACCAAAATTCACTTAATTCTGAAATGCTTGGCCACCACATGGCACGTTCAGGTCACTCAGCTCCTCTAATTGTTATGTACCAGTGATAAGAACAACAGTAAGAATCAGAAGCCTTACCTTTTTACACATAGAGTAAATGATTTCTAAATGCTTTGGGTTAGACAGTAAAGTATCAGTGTCAATGGTCACATAATTATGCAAGAGAGGCATCATATCTGCAGAACAGGGAGAGCAAAAGAGAAAAAAGTTACAAGAAGTGCTAACCAGAGAGGTAGTCCTAAAGGGGAATACATTAGCTGATGGTTCTTGAATAGGGCTGGAAATGCAAACTCTGAAAGTCTTTTCTGGAAGAATTCTTCATAAAATGCACTATGCAGGGTGCATTCTTGGAACTAGATTCATTTTAATGAATCAATTTGTAGTTTCACATTAACTTTGAATATTCCACTTTCCTTGAGTTCAGGACCCCTACAACAACTGATCACACTGACAGATTTGCTTCTCCTACTTAAGTATCTCCTGTTACACTCCCACACTAAACAGACGGGCAGGGCATGACTCAAATACATGATCATTTTAAACCATGGCACTAAATGGAAGAGACCCTGATCTGCTAGAGATGAATTCTCAAACAGTAAAAATATCACTAGAACAGAAGTGACTTTACCTGCAAAGTATTCAAAGCAGTCCTGCTGGAAAACCTCGTACAGAACACCTAAAAGCTGCCACATCTGAGGTGAAATCATCTGGCATGTTAAGCTGAAGGCCAAGGAAAGAATTTCTTCATAAAACTCTGAAAAGACAATTTGAAGCAGGGTGCTTTACAAAAAAAATTTAACTTGCAAATACCTTGAAATCCGAAACTGAGTCCTGAGTCATGTAACAACTAGAAGACAGAAATTAGAAACTAAATCATACATAGAAAAATAAAACACATTGTAAAAGACTCTTTCAGACAGGCCTTGTGTTGGCTATAGTTACAATGATACGCATAGTTTTCCACTGTAAATATACACCAAAAAAATACATCAGCAGCACATTACTGATTTACTGAAAAATATGGTTTTTTCCTCAGTCTTTGCTTTTTCTGAAAAGCCTTATCACAAAAGTGTAACTTTTAGTGCAGCATACTGATGAAGCAGTAATTTAATTGCAGACCATGTCCATAAGAGACTAATGTAATTTAGACATTGTCCTTTAACACAATTAGCCAGAATTATAATCAGAACAGCATCTTCAGCTTTTGACCTCCAAAACACAATAGCCAATCTGACTAATGTACAAGAGTAGATCAGGAGAAACAAATTACAATGGTAAAGTAATGACTTATTCTTTAAAGAAACACACACAAAAAAGACGAAATTTTGTTCTGGAAGATAACAATAATTAATTTACATGTTTTTACATATCTCTAAAACATACCTATCACATGTTTCTGCAAAACAAGGCCAATGATCTGTAAACAAATGCTCTCGAGCTGTTGAGTGATCTGAAATAAAAACATTAAGCAGTTTATTTAAAAAATTAGAACTACAGCAATCAAATAAATGTATTTGACTAATTCAGTTTGAGAAGTTCTTCAAATCAAAAAGGCTTTTACAATTTTTTAAATGCTGCATTAACAATCATAATATTATGAAATAAGGTCTCACTGATGCAGAAAGAACCCCTTTACCCTGAATATGTGATTTGTGGGCATACACTGCACCATATTTGGGAGACCAATTCCTAGGAATTCTATCCAAGATATTGCTGGGTAAACTAAAGATGTGGGTCGTCACTGCAAAAAGCTAGGCTTATGCAAAATATTTCTTCTTAAATTCTATTTTAACATTCTGTAATACAACTAGCCACTGTGAAGAAAATTAACTCTACCCCAACCAAAACCAGCACATTCCGATGAAGCGTTTACCAAGTAAGGGCTAAGAATTTTACCCTTGGGACATAAATTCCCTTGACATTGAAAGCTGAAAATTAATAAATCACAAAAGTAAACTGGGCTTTAGATGAAAATCTGTCATAGATGGCTTGGTACCATCCCACTGCAGTAAATGCACGTTCATGGCAAATAATGCAACATACATAGAAGGGCTTCTTGTCATGAATGAAAGTGGGAAAGTACCAAGGAAAATCTCACCTCCTTGTGATCTTCCACAACTGTCAGGATTGTGTCAATTGTGTGCAAGATGCCCATGGCCATAACCGTTTTGTCCTCTACTTCCTCATATTCCTCGCTCTGAAGTACTTTACCAAATATTTCAGCCTGTGAACAAAACCAACCAACTTGACATTCAAGAGCAAACCCATGTTTCTAATTTGTCATTCAAAACCAAGGCAGCAGCAATGCCTTATCTCTAAGAGCTGTCAGCACTGAAAAATATGCTTGCTGCTTTTGAAATGGGAACACAGCAAATTAAAATCTCCTCTTTTTTTTTCAGAAGTCTACATTAAGTCATTTGAAATGCTAAATAGTTAGACCGTGGCTCATTAAAACCAGTGACACAAATCAGTGTCTTTGAAAAATCTATGGGTTTTAAAGATGCCTCATAGAGAAAAAACCCCATAAATACTGCAAATACTACGGGTGGACTCTTATAAAGATTACTTTAAACAGTGTGAACTTCAAGCAGAGTTCATTAAATGTTCACCAAACTAGGACATGCTTCTGACTGGAGTGGTCATTTACTATTGCTCTCACCAGGTGCTGGGTCATGTCCACAGCGATAGTGGCGACTTCCTGGCTGTACTCATAGATCATCTTCTGGATTACATTCGTGAGATCATCGTTCTCTGTCTCCCTGACAATGTGCAGGAGCTCATGCATCACTGGCCTTACATAAGGCTTCACGTATTCCTTGGCTACAAGATGAATAGAAAGCAGGTGAAATCAGCTATCCATAAACACAAATATACAGCATCTCCAAACTGCCAGGGAACTGACTATTCTTGAAAAAAATAAGTTTTTTAAATTTGAATTCACTAAAGAAATAAAAAAGCCAAAAACATACCCAAGGCAATTTTACAGTCTGTAACTCGTAGACAGAGTAAATAAATTGTGTAATATTGAAATGCCACCTACAGCTAAAATCCACTTTTGAAGGAATACTTGCTCTCATACATAAAGCAGTGCTCATTTTTAAACACACACTCTGCTTAAGTTCACTAAAAAAACCCCAAAGATGGGTGATATTTACTTTATAAATACACGCTGATTCTAACTTCTTTTGCATCATAAAAACTTCAAGTCAGAATTTTGGAATGTAATGAGCAAGTGAATCTGCCTAAACATGATAAAATATTCTGAAATCTATGTCTTCAAATGACAGAAATGTTTAGATAAATCTGCAACAACCTCCTTGTCTTGACAAAAAATCAATAGATCAGTGTATACAGCTGATGAATCACTGTCAGATACCTTGCTCTTGGTTGCTTATTAAGGTCTGAAGGGCTATGGCTGCTTCTACTTTGACAGGCATCTCCTTATCATCAATCAGGCTCTTCTTTGTCAGCTCTACTGCATTCCTCAAGTTCAGCTCATTGTGAAATTTCAAAGCACTGAATGAATGAAGTACCCAACAGGACTGCAAGGCAAAAAGAGAAGCAAGTAAGGGATTATGGCAATTTTAAGCATTTTTAACTGGGTCAAGACCAATGCTAACTATCTCCCTGCTTGCACACATTGCTTTTTCCCCCCCACTTAATTATGGTGTATTCTTTCATTAAATGTAGCACAGGTATTGCACTCAAGCAGTTCTTTACTATACCTTCCCAAATTCCAATAAATTCATTGTGCCCATAATTTGCATTCATTGCTTAGGTCCTTCTGGGGGAAATAAAATCAGAACAAAATAATGAAAACTGTTTGTCCATGACTGATATCAGCACTTGGGGATTTTCTTCAAGCAACACGCAAATTGATGTTACCTACTTGTAGAAATCCTGCCTATTCTTCACAGCCATCTCTGCTAATGAAAAATGGCCACAATTGCTGCTCAAATTCCCAAGTTTGATTGAAGAGGTGAACATTAATACAACACAGACCCTACATCAATTCCTTTAACTGAAAAATCATTTTTTAAAACAAAATTATGAAAAAAGCCAGCACAAGAATGTTATTTCAAATTTTACTATGTATTTACCTAATTTCTTTCAGTAACATTCAGAATGAAATCAAACTGCAAAGCAAGGAACCGTGGCAAATACTGGAATTGATGTAACAGGTGAACTTACTCGAGCTCTGAGGTATCCCAGGTTGGACATGAACAAGGGAAACACGTGATTCTGTAGCATCAGCTCCATTTGATCCTTGAAGACACTCTTCTGTGGGAGTAAGGAAAAATTCATTTTAGAGACCATTCATTTCACGTACTTCTTTCTAGCCCATAACGCATTTCAAATATCAACCATGGGAAACACAATAATTTGTCTATATAATAAAGGTATCCTCCCACAAAGAGAAGTTGATCCCTTACCTTGAATAGAACCAACTCAAAAGCACAGCAAGTTCAAAACCAGGCAAGTGAAAGAACTGTACATATAATATTTTACTTGGCATTATTCATTACAACATGTAAACTGGAATTTTCATGTTATTTAAGGCAATTAATATCAGCTGATTTTTCTTAAAAAGTAACAAGGATCAATAACCTAGTAATAACCTTCCTACAAAGGAGTCCATCTATACCTGAAGATAAATACGGGCTTAGTATGGAACAGATCTGGAGTTTCAAATGAACTACAGTTACTCTAAGTATCAAAGCTTACTATCTTGGACACTACAGCAACAAATCCCATCTTTTTTCATGTTTATTAATGGATGAAGATAATTCCTTTGTGACAGAAATTTCCTTAGCTGGAGAAGGACACTGGATGAGAGTTATTCTTCATTATTCCAACCTTAGCAAATCCCAAGATGCTCACCGAAAGCTAGAACCAGCATGGAGATTTGAGACTTTCCTTGTAGCCCCAAAATTGATAAAATACATGCTAGGGATGCTGTTACCATCCAAAGGAATGATTCAGTGGCAAAGACAGAAAAGGGTGAAATGGGACACTCAATACAACATGTATCTTACATGATCACACTTTCTTTCACCAATGCACACAGCATTTTTTCCACACTCGTTCCCCAGCCTTCACAGAGCTGGATGAAGGACTGAGCAGAGAAAAAACAGAGAGAAAGGAAAATACTGCTCTTTTGTGCACACTGGCCAGAAGTTTGTAGGCATTGAACTGGAGCTGCTGTGGGGAGCCAGGTGGCTCAGGCAAGCCCATTGTGTCTATGAGTTCCTTAGACTCAGGATCTCAGTCAGCTCAAGAGCCAGAAAGCACTTACAAATCCAGGATTTGATATGGAAGCAGCTGATGGAATGTTTCAATGTGTCAAATTCCGAACGCGAGAAATTCAAGTTTTAAAGAGGTCTGTGGTGTTCGGGGTTATTACTCTTTTAAAAAGTACAATATAACCTCATGTTTCAGGATTGAAAATTTCAAATAGGAGCAGAATACTGGAATAAATCCCCTTTCTTCCCCACAGGACAGAGATATATATGTTAATATGAAAGTCTCCTCACAACACAAACAATGTTGTCTCATTCACTGTTATACTCCTGGCATGAGGAAGGGCGTTTACAATCCAAAATAATCTACAAAAATTCTGTAAAAGTTACTGATGTTTCAGGATTTAAGATCAGAAAATAGATTGGTAAAAAAACAGATGGTCAATTCTGGTAAGATGTTGCTTGTAACTGAAGACACATCATGCACAGCTAGACAATTCAGATAAAATATAATAAATCACTTTTTAAAAGAAGCCTCCAGCACAAGATCACTATTCTCATGCTAAAAGTGATAATGCTTTGTCAATTACTTCTGACATGTAGCAAAGGCATATTTTGGACTCCATCATCTACAAAAGCATCAGGCAAACTGTAATAAATTTCAATTAGAGAGCAACAGTGTGCATTAAATTTGCATTCAGATTCCAGAAATACACCCAAAATTCTGAAGATGCTGTCTATAAAAAATGGAGGAAGGCTCCTTGTTCTTTTCAGCTTTTTTCAAAACTCCCAACTGGCAGATGCAATAAGATTAAAGGCACTTATTGAAGAGTGAAAAAGTTGGAAAGCTAGACAGAACATCCCTGTAATGTGTTAAGTAAACCTTTTCCTGGAGCCAGAAGAAGCCCATAACAGTGCAGGCTGTTGGGGAATTTCATAAAGAATCATAGGCCATGTTGCTGATAGAATGCATGTTTGCTTTCTTAACATTTCCATTTTCCTAGTAAAGCAGGAGGGGACCAACGGACTATCGTGTAACAAACAAACGGAGCTTTGAAAAAACGTGAGAAGGAAATATCTGTGTATAAAACTGTGATATAAAAACCAGGAAAGAATGTTCATATTTTTAAATAAACAGACTCTCATATTCTGATTGCAATCAGAGTGCAATCTCTCTACAGATTTTTTACAAATACGGCTAAGGGCTAGTCATACTTTATAAAGTAAGAGTGTTTTAATTTAAATCACAGCTCATAGCAAGAATTGCAAACTTGTTTTCATTTCTTTACTCACTTACCTTCAGCAAAATATCTGCTAGGGATCCTATAACATGCAAAGCTCCATCTTTTTTCCTAGGATCAATGTTTGGCTCTGTCAGAATCTGGTAGCAATATGCCATCATTTTTGGTAATACCTGTGCAGGACAGAAGATACACAATCCCTTTTAGTCAAGTTATTTTAATAGCATTGTTTAAAAAATTCCTATGACATTTTCAAGAAGAAATTTTGTCTTGGCCAGAGCAATGTGAGGTACTAAATGCAGCATCTTTCAATAGTTAAAGTGTAAAACTTTGGAATTTTCAACTTTTCAGCCAAACTGGTCAAAATTAGATTAATCTCCATGAAATTTCTCATTACTAATAGCAAGTAAGGTATTTTTGTCACTGTCTTGAAGCAAATCAAAAAAAGTGATGAAAAGGCAAAAGGCTCAAACAGCACCTCGCCCACTTTTTCTCTTCTTTCTGGCTTGTCTCACACATAAATATAAATGCATATGTGTGTGTGCATATATTTTCAAGGAAAGCTTGGACTAAAATCTCATAAACTTAATTTGATCTATTGATTTTGGCAGTAGTTTCTAAAGTTGACTAAGGAAAGTTTCTTGGCAGAACCAATGGCTGAATGTGATTTTCACACCTATTATGTCCTTTTCCAACATGCCACTGGGATGGTCTAAATACAAATTATGAAAATGAGAAGGAAGATCAGTCGACAAGAACTGTTTTGACAATAAAAAAGTAGGAAGGTCATATTCCACCTAATGTAAAGACTGTGTTCGCTGAAAATCCATCTGGAAATTGAGCTCCATGATTACTGTATGTTAAAATGGAACCTAGAAAAACATTTGACATTTTAGCCAACTGTGCTTTCTAGGGGGCTTGTCTGAGTATTTTTGTACAGGTCACTGGAAATACAGAAAGATCTACAGAAATGCTATGTAGTGTGACTAAAGAGTGACTATATGGAATGGGTTTTGTCCTTGCTAACTTCATTGCTGTTAAGAAGGATTTTAAATAGCATCAGTGAAAATTAATAAGGATCAAATCCACTTTCCCTCCTGCTACAGTTTGTGATGCTGAGAACAGCTGTGACACAGGCTGTTTGTAAACCTGGGAAAATCTATTCCAATATATCTATTCCAACCCATTTTGTATCTGGCAGATGCATTTTAAATCTGCAAAAAGAATCCACTTAGTGTTTATACACACCATATTTTAACTCTCACCAAACTGATAGCATTCAGCCAGGAAACATTTAACTATGTAGCAGCAAGTACATTTTTCAAGACTAGCTTCTTGTATCATCTTCAAATATATGGGGAAAGTAACTTTATTAAGGAAAACTCGAATAATTTAAAGCCACTGATATCATACCTCTTTTCTCTTCTTTGCAGCAGTGTAAAGGAGATTCTGCGCTGCTGTTGTTGTGGATGCATAGTCTTCAAATACATCTAAAAAAATGGGGAGAAAAATTAATTTAAAAATTTCCTTTCTGAATAATACATTTTTTATAAACCATCTTGGTTTTGGGATATCACAAAATCTGGATGAATATATAACCTCAAAATTACTGACATGATTGTCTTCACTTCCTGGTTAAAGAGTCAGACCCAAGCTTATGTCACACACCTTACTTCTGGCCTTCCAAATCCACTGCCACTCTTCATTCCCTTAATTAAGTATATTCTATTTATTCATTAGCTCTTTTGAGACCATATACAAGGGATAAAAAATCCTGTCTCTTTTTTAAATCAAAACCCCTATAGGAAGAATAATACACTCCAGTATCATCTGTATACCACATGTACACATTTTTGACTTGATTTTATTAAAACCTCATGGGAAACTTTTTGTACATAAAATCTACTTAGATCTGGAGTAGTTTTAAATCTGCTGAAAGGTCAAGTTTTTTTATTTCATTCACTGCAACTAAACCTCTGCTGTTCATATTGAAAGTGTAATTTATATTTTGAAAAAAAGATCTGCGCTGCAAACATGTTCTAATCCAAACATCCCCACACAAATTAAACCAAACTAAAAGATCTTCAAATGCTATCTCAAAATGTGACTCAAATTACACACCAACTTTTCCCAAAGACTTTTAGATAAAACATAATTAGGAAATACTACCAGATCACTGGAATCCTTGTTCCAAACGAAAAAGTGCCTCAAAAAATTCAATTTAATGTACTTTGATACATGAGTGTAATGTACTTTGAGTGGTTTTTTACCTTCCATGATACAATCTGAATCTGTTTTTAACTGCCTCAGCTACACATAAAAATAAGATTCACTACTTACACAGAAAGAACTGAATTCACACTCCAAATATCAAGGATGTATGTATACCCTAGTGATCAACACTATATTGTAATTAATTTGTTGCATAACAACTCTCCAAGCTTTTAAATAATTCTATGAATATTTAAATTCCATTTTCACATACACTAATCCCAAATCAACTAATTAAAATTTCCCAAATGCTGCATATATATCTCTGTGGTGCCTGGCTTGCAGGAGTTTTCCAGCTAAAATTGCTGTACATTTAAAGTACCTTTCTCCTTTTCAATGACATGAATCTTTTAATAAATGCAATTATTCATAATATGGCCCTATGTGTTATTCCCAAGATTTTGCACTGCGTCTTTTGAAGGAATATATATATCTAATTATCTTACAATTGAGCAGTAGTAAGTGGCAGAAGAATGCTGAAGGCACTGACAATTTTCAACAGGGAAAGAGTAAGACAGGCCTCTTCTGGTCAAAGTGAGAGCTGCAGGAACCTGCAGACAGCTGGCACATCTGCAAGCCAGGATTCTGAAACAGGCACTAACAAGGGAGCAAGCCAGTCTGTCTGGGCTGCTCTGAGCACAAGTGAAGTAGAAAAAAACTCTGAGAGAAGCATTTAGATCAAAGCTACCAGCCCCATAGCCCAAATTCACCTGATCTGCCACGTGGTTTTAACTACAGATTGGTGAGATTTAAGAAAAAAGTTTTGTTCTTCCCATTGTTCAGGTGAAGAGAGACAGTACAGCAGCCATGCTGATCACTGGAACTACAGGGTACAGTTATGATGAAAGCAAAAAATAAAGCCAAATTACCAAATTTCATGCGGATGTACTCATATGGATCCTCTTGCCAGAGCTCCTCATCCTCATCTTTGTAGCACATTAGAGAGAATATCACCTCTTCTGTTATGGTCTAATTTTAGAAAAGCCAAATACATGTAAGTACACATAAAATTCAATTCCAGTACAGCTGCCCTCCACCATGCACTAATTTATTAGACTTATTTTTCTGGAGAACTACATTCCTTTAAGCAGTGCTCTTCTATTTTGTCTACCAGAAACAAATTCACATTATTATAGGTACTTTCCTTTTGAAACAGTCCCAGACAGCAGCAGTAGTTATACAATCTATCTTTGCAATATTACATTACCATGCACAAAATACACTTCAGGACCTAGTCTGTACACAGCAGAATATTACATTCTGCAGAAGGATCTCACCAATGCAATACTTAACGTGAGAATGGATTTCAGAGTCCTTCCCCTTAAAAGTCATGGAATTAACTAACTACACCGGGGATCTTATGATATGAAAAAATAAAAGAGCAGGAAGATCACTTTTCATTTGTTCTTTAGTTCACTTATAAAACATGTCCTTAAAAGAGGGTTTAGCTCCTCTTAGATGAATGTTCTCTTTGTGCACTATCTTTGCACTACAATCAAAAAATCTATGACAATTCTGAACACCAGTAACTAATAAAAGCCAGAACACTATGACTTTATAGCAGACTGTAAAAATTCAAATAAAGAACTTATGGAACAGAATCTTTGCTTGAGTTAACATTATCTGCAATAAAGGTAGTCATATATTGCAAAATACAACCACATTTGTGTAGAAATGCTATTTTATTTTCCAGATCAATTGCTGAATGATTAGTGAAACCTTCTTTAAAAACACAAAACTTGAGGGGCTGGGGGGTGTTTTTTAACCCCTCTGATGACATGTATTGTTTATGACTGGGTTTTAAGCACTGACCTGTATGTGTGGCTTCATTTGCTTCCATGTGATAGAGTGAATCACCCCTTGGTTCAGATAATTCAATGTTTGCTGAAGAACACGTGGTGCAACATAGTCTTTTTGCCTGTACTGGTCTAAGATTCTTAAGAGAACCTAAAGAAATGACAAATTGGTATTTTTAAATGAAGACTGAAAATTCTGCCTCATGCATAAACATGCAGTGCACTTCCTCAGTGAATATACATGAACAGATAAAGTAGTTTTACAGCAGATGTTCGAGCATTAGAAATCATTATAATGCCTTTGATCCAAAAATCATAAATAATTTAAATATCAAGGTTCTAATCCTGCAAACATTTATGCAGATGTCCACCTTTACTACTAGCCCTACCATGTGATCACTTGTGATTATAAACCAAAGATATACTTCAATAGTGAGAGGCTCACAGTTTACAGAGGTCTCAGCAAAACCTGAAATAGGTAAGGAAAAGGCACAGTGAGATTTTCAAACTGGTGGCTTCTATACCTGCTAAATGGTGTCTGCATTCATATTTAATAACAGGTCCCTAAAGAAGACAAATTACTTTGGAAAAACAGTGAAGAGAGCAGAAATACTAAACCAGGAAAGAAAAATAGGTTCACCTAAGGCTCTGAATCAAAAGAGCTGCAAACCCCTTAACTTCAATTAGCTATTGTAGCCATCAGATGGTATCACCTGGCATGCTATTACAAACTTTACCACACAAAGCTCCCTTGGTAAAAAATTTTCCTCTACTAAGAAAAAAACACAGTACAAAGGTACTAATATGCACCACTGGCAGGTGAATTATTAGTAAGTGTAAAGAAGTGGCATATACATGAATAACAATAAGAGTCAAGGGCAATGCATAACAAAATTTTGAGTCATATGCTTTCAGCAGAACAATTCTGCTTTGTAATTCTTCAGAACATTATAATAAATTTTATTATGAATATAGCTCCCTCATTAGGAATATAAGTTTGATGTTAAGTCTTTTATATGAAATGCTCCAAGGACAAGAACTGTCTGTATCTTATACAGACTCTAGCACAATGTCAGCACTTGTCAACTGATGAATAAATAACAAAGGCTTATTCACAACAGAATTCTTACTAACCCTGCAAGGAATAATGATAAATCACTATTTAAGAGACCGAAATTGAAGAAATGTGCAGATCATCCAGTACATTTATCTTGAAAGCTAAACTGTTTCTTCTGCAACATAGTTTAATACCTTAACAGACAAACTTTAAGTATTGCAAATTATAACTGCCCATGGGAGTCCATTTTTCTGCTCAAAAGTTACACATTGCAAGGCATTTAGAAAGGATATTTGGCTATTTCCCTTTTCAATTAATTTACTGCCTTACCACAACCATTCCCCTCCTTAGTTCTTCCTGATGGATAAACTATTCTGTTGTCAGACTGGATGAAGAAGAGTAATTTTGTTTAGCAACTTTATCAGAACTGAACTGTCTCCACACACCATGTTAAACACAAATAATTAGCATTCCTAACAAAAATAAAATTTCCTTGCAAAAGGTAAATTTAGGTTATAGTTTCACATAATATGCTTTCCAGGAATAAAATAATGTTCATTGCTGTTCTCCAGACATCTTCTAATCTGCTTGTATTTTCCTGAAATAAAACACTATCATTGGATTAGTGTGACAGGCCTGAAAATACACCCTTCTGTGAAATGAGGCCTCTGCCAAAAGTGTTCCTCTCAGTTGTATCTAGAGTGCTTATACATGACAATAATACCATTTTATCAGCACTCACCTTTTCTGAGAGTTTTCCTGCAGTGTTTTTTGAGCTGCTGAAAAATTGTGTTATTATACCTCAGCTGTATGGCACTGAGTTCTAAAGAACTTCTCAGTCACTACAAGGAAAACCTGCCAGACTCTCATCATTTTTGTTCAATAAATGAACCTCAACACAAGCACTGTTAAAAAGTAATACATTTCTTCAGTCAAAATAATGCAATTCATAAAAAATTAACTGTGCTTACCTGTTGTATGCCCACAGCATAGGTTTTTAAAAAGAAGTCTGAGAATTCAAAGTATTCTTTAGTTACATTTCCAGGACTTCCATATCTTTAAAAGGAAAAGGACAGAAATATTTACACTGTGAAAAGTCTGTGGTGTCAGAAAAATACAGTACTTCCTAAACCATACAGGACCCTGAGTGGTCTTGCATCAGCAAAGGAAAAATTTACCAGGTTCGTTCTAAGCCATCCTTTCCCATGTAACACTTGACTTCCCTTTTCTTAAATTATCCCAAGCTAAGGTATTATACTCAAGCAAACATGACTTTTTGTCACAAGTTCTGTAACTTCCATGTTTATGGATTTCTTTTCAAATCTTCCCCTGCCTTTACGTTTGATAATATAAACACTTGGAGCTGAGGGTATTAAAATAAATATGTAGTTAGATAGATTTACTTTTCCTGTGGGGTAAGTTTCTTGCCATCAAGGGAGCCAAATCATTTCACTAAGAACTGAGACCAGCAGTTGTGCCAGTGCAAGGCAGAGGACAGCAGCAGGAAAACCTCTTGAGTGACCAGGAGTTGTTAAATTGCTCAAACTGTCTTCTCTATTTGCATGCCAAGTAATGGTACAGATCTGTAACCCAAATTTAGTTTTTAATCAGTTACCTTTCAAAGAGACGAGCTACAATATGCAATGCCCACTTCTTGCATTTCCACCACACCAGCTCTGGTCTATCATCTTCATCAATTTGCAAAGTCTCCTACAAACAAACACATTCATTTTAAATTAGTTATGTCATTTGTTGGGAAGCAATTATGCTTTAAATATTCCTTGCTAAGTAAACTAATATAAACACACAACATGAACTAAAGCTATGGTTCTGTTAACAGTTATATGAGACTCAGGATTTTTCAGTTATCTTAATTAGGCAGTATAATGTCTATGTGCAATACCTGCACAATGCCTGTATTTAATTTTAAAATTATGCATATTTAAGAAATGCAAATTCTCAGATACACTTGAATACTACGTCACTCTGGCTCAAAAATCCGAGGATAAGAATCTTAAGAAAAGCACACTTAGAAAATTTTTCCTCAAATAGCAACACACAAGTTTCAGAGGTCTTTACAAAGCTAGAACTCACCAGTGGTACATTTCTATCAATGATGGTCCGGCAAGATCTCCATCCACTGAGTCATAGTCTGGTTATTCACCAACTGGAGGGGCAATGCATACTGCAATAAGGGAAAAAACACAGGTATGAAATACTATATTTCTCTGTAAAAGGCAAAGATTTCTGCAGCAGTTACATTCTAAGGATGATGAGGTTTTAAGTGAAATTAAAACCAATTAGGTTACATATCAACACTACTCTAATTGCATCTCTCTTGGTACAATTTGAAAAGGAATTTCTGAGCAGATACATTTTGAGGAAAGTTCCTCGGTCTAAGAACTTGCCAATTGCCTTTGTTTTTCTTCTTCACAACAGCCCAGGTACCTTTTAGGATTACAGCAGTATCAGCATTACAGGGCTTTGGCAAACTAATAGCATTTTAGCAAGAAGAATGTACTCACTACTGACAGAACCAGAGGACACAGTCTTAAGCTGCACTAAGGGAAATATAGGTTGGATATTAGGAAGTTTTTTATGGAAAGAGTGATAAAGTACTAGAATGGTCTGCCTGGGGAGGTGGTGGAGTCACCACCTCTGGATGTGTTTAAAAACAACTGGACATGGTTTAGTTGAGGTTTAGGGCATGGGCTGGACTCAATGGTCTCGAAAGTCTTTTCCAACCTGCTCATTCTGTGATTCACAACTACTACCTAGCTACTATCCACAAACCTCACTTCTCTACAAAATCCAAGTAATGATATTCAGACAAGTTATTGAAAAGAAAAATAGGATCTTGGTATTTTTTAAATTCTTCATTCATTTAGAAACAAACTATTTTAGCTTTTCAACACACCCTAAGAATTTTCAGGCTGTTCCTAATGAAGGATTTGGTTTGGTTTCTGATTGTAAGTACTCCTTCACAAAACTCATCTCAGTAAAAGCCAAACTCATCTCTCTGAAGTGCTTGTGCCTTAACACATAGTATCCGCCAGATTTTCAGCAGGTAATGAGAAATGCCTCCTAGTGAAGTGCAACATTTGACAATGACACTACAATATTCATTACTGACACTTTCAGAGACCAACCATATGGTCTAGATACCTAGTTTGTATCAGGCTACGTGCAACTATATAAAAATAGGAACACTCTCTAGTGAGCTTGCAGATACAATGTGCAAAAGCACCCTGCATTCATTAAAAATTTAATCTGGGTGATGATGTGATCAGCTTCAAAGTAGAAAAATCTATAAATATCCTATTTCTATAATAGCTATTTATTGTACATGACTTTTCCTATCCAAAAGGGTATTCTTATTCTATCACACCTCTGAACGTACTGAAAGTGGTCATTGCACCCAGCAAAGTAAAAGTTTGGTTTTCCTCTACACAGATGCCAACCTGAACAAGAGCATAGAAGATTTTTAAGATTTGTTTCTGAAGCAGTACAGAGTAATGGGAGTTATCAGGCAGAAGCTGGATCATCTGTTGCTGAATCCGAGGCAAAAATATTTGCATGGCTGCTATGAGGGGATCTCGTTCCTCTGCCTTTTTGTACCTGCAATGGAAACAAAAATGTTGGTCCAGAATCTACACACTGGCAAGTCTAATGCCTATTCCCCACCAACAATTTAATTTTGGTGCCCTAAAAAACCCAAAAAAAAAAGAATATCCAGCACTCAGTCTATCACTCTCCCCTCCTCCAATCCCTATCTGAACCGTTTGTGCAAATTCACTAAAAATACCTATAAAGAAAACAATGGAAAACAATAAACATTGCCTTACACAAAGGCAGTTACTGAGAGGAAGAACTACTGTTCTTTACTACTGAATTGTCACCTCACAGGGGCAGGGACTTGAGTTTCTCTGCTGTTCATACCAATGTTAAACCCAAGCTGGGCGTTGAACAGATGGGAGTGAACAGCCATTGAAAGGGAAAGACAATTCCTTGCTTTGGAAAAGATTCCCTTTCTCCATTTACATTCCTTTTGTGTGGTTTACACATATGTTTCTAATAATAGGCAATTAAAAAAAATATGAGTGATAAGCCCCACTACACTGCTCCTAATTTATGCTGTGTGGATTTAGACTTCTTGCCAGGAAGATGCTACAGGTAACAATATGCAATAGCAGTATGTGACAATGACAGCACTGTATTCATGACATAAAAGCAGAAAATAATTTGCATTCATACATTTAGAATTTGGGGTATCTTCAAACAAAGGATTTTTTTTACAGCCAGATCGAAAGTATAGTCTCAAGAAAAAAGATGCAGTAAATTCATACAGATTATTGCTGGCAGCTCTGCTTTCAATTCACTAATGATACAAAGACGATGAATATTTTTCATTTATTTGCAGGAAAGGAAGCATATGATAATTATTAATTCCCATTTTCTACCTGAATTCCCTTGTAGAACTGCCAGTGCTCTTAAGAATGTCATTTTCAGTAATCAACTTAGACTGAAAGTACGAATTCCTCATCTACTGATGGACATCAACTTACTCATAAGTCTTCACCAGCTGATAGAGGCACAGGAGGCTCCCAAGCCAGCTGCCACTGTTTGGAGACTGCAGGTAGTATCCTATCTTGTCTACCACAGCTGTCCAATGGCCAGGGAAGTCATGTTTAATGATAGCACGGAGGCACATTGTCAGCTGGGCTCTAGTGCAGGGAGGGAAAAAAATGTAAGTGAATAAGGTCATAACATAGTGGTTAAATTAAAGGATAAATCCCAAATCTTGGTTTATTGGCTACAATACCTGTATTACATCATAAGCATCAAACATATTTTGACAGCACTGAAAGAGTTTTGGGAGTAGCAGAGGAAAAGCAAGAAAAAAATCCGACTGGATTTAACTTAAAAGAATAAACTAATTTCAGAATATTTTAGCTACTTTTCTCCCTCTCTCTTCATATGTATCAAGCAGTATTTTAAAAGAATTACTTGCTTATGGAACCAGCTAGCTTTGTGCTTTGACAATGAATGTTTATACTTGCTTATCAAGCTGAAAGCAACCACAAAAACACAAATTTGTATGTTTTCATTAAAGAATAATGGCCTTGTTACGATCCAAGCCACAGTCTCCTCAAGAAATTACAATTTTCCTGGGACCTTCTAGAACAGCACTTTCTCAACCTCCAAAGCATATGGCAGAGCCAATTAGTTAAACAACATCTTACTGTTTCTCTCCTGCCACACACTTTTAGATGTCACTCACAATGGGGAAGCAAGGCAGAACTGTTGATTGACTAAACTGAGGTGTGACTAAAAAAGCTGAGCAGCACTGAACTAGAATCTGTGGAGAAATTCTTTTAGTTCTGCTAAGTAATGAAAAAACAAAGCCTGCAGAAAATATCAGTTCCCATCCTATCAGCCTCACTTTAATTAAAGGGGTGAAAAATCATAACTGTAGTATGTCTGTGATTCTTAACTATTCTTCCAGCAAAAGCAGAACCACAATTCTTCATTCTTTTAATATCTTAAAACCAAGAACTCTAATACATAGTTAAATACTGGGGTTACAAATAAAAATTAATAAAGTAATTAAGAAAAAGGCTACTAGAAAAAAGGAATCTTGGACAGTATTTCCCTGAATGGTTAATTCCATATTGCAGACAGCCCTGTATACACTATCTGCCTTGAATCAGCCAAACAGACAGGCTGTTACTACAGCAAGTGTTATAAGACACTTTGAACACCCTTAGAGGATAAACCACACCGCAGGGCTCGCTGCCAGGTTACTACTTTTCTGAAAAACACCCATGAATAAGTGTAAACAGATTATTATTACTTTGGCAAAAAAAGTACTTGTCTCATCTTCCAAAACACAGAGATTCTAATGTTGACAACTGTGATGGTGTTCACAGGGGTCCCAGGAAGAGAGAAGAGCCGAGAATGTTGACTCCATGTTTCAGAAGGCTTGATTTGTTATTTTATGATATATATTATATTAAAAATATACTAAAAGAATAAAAGAAAGGATTTCATCAGAAGGCTAGCTAAGGATAGAAAAGGAATGATAACAAAGGTTTGTGACTGACTGAGATGGTCCAGACAGCTGGACTGTGATTGGCCATTAATTAGAAACAACCACATGAGACCAATCACAGATCCACCTGTTGCATTCCACAGCAGCAGATAATCATTGTTTACATTTTGTTCCTGAGGCCTCTCAGCTTCTCAGGAGAAAAAATCCTAAGGAATGGATTGTTCATAAAACATGTCTGTGACATACAACATCAGACTGGCAGGTCTGAAAACCTGAGCAACAGAACCACCTGTGTGCAATGTAAGGTACCTCACTAAGTCAGGAGAACGAATGATTCCCTCTACAATGTTATCCCGAATCTGCTGCCGATCGTTCTCATGGATGTTAAACGGGAAAACCGCTTCTCCAGGGGGCGGCTCACGGTCCGGCCAGTACTGGGTCACCATGTTCTTCAGGTAAATGGCAGCTAAGGATAGACAGAGGGGAAAGAATAGCTAAATTCTAAAGAAAAAGAATAATTTAATTCTACACATTGCCCAATGCTCAACATGCAGAATGGCTAAAAGTAGAATAAGGAGTTGAAAAGGCAACTGAAAACCACCACCTGAATTCTTAACAATTATGGGCACTGAGCAAAGCTGAATTAGAAAAACATTTTTCTTACAATTTCACACAAGATAAGGCTCAAGCACCTGATCAGAACAGAGCAGGATAACACTTCCATCAGCATCTGTGTCAAGGTACATTTTTACTACAGCAGTCTTCCATATGAAAATAATATCCCATCATTCTAAACAAGCCAACAAAAATCTACTTATGTGTGTTCTCACTCACTCCTAAAACAAGGACTCAAGCTCATTTGGAAGGCTTGTGTAAACAAATCACTGCACACACAGATGGGACACTCTGCTTGGGGAAATGCCCAGTATGAAACTGGCACATGGCCTACCTTCTATTCAGACAGAAATGTTTGTTGTGAATTCCCTAAGCTTTATTTCACTATTAGGATTTCCCATAATACCTGTGAATTGTTCCCTTCTGTCTCACATGAAAAAACCAAGAAAAATAAAGTTAATCTTCAACAGAAAATAAAGCAGCATTAATGTATCAGTACTAAAATGCCTGAAGGCATTCTTCAGGAAACATAAGAACTAGGGTATGAGGCATTAAAGGAATGTTCTTAATAAACTCTTATGCCTGGACACTGTTTTGGTTGATTACTAGCTAGGGTTTTAAAGTAGAAATAAGATATCCTTGGGTACAATCTTTCTTTTGGTGATAAGAAATTGCAAAGCATGAAAACATGCAGTCTGTAAAATATTTTATAGGAGCAAGAGGAAAAAAAGCTCTTTGTCTATGACATGCCAGACTAGTCAGACAAGAAACAGGTCCTGAAAGACCAGCCCAAGACTTTAATCTATTTTGTCCATAGGTCTTGTTGTTATACAAATTTTTGGCTTTTAAAAAATTCCCAGGGAAATCTGTTGGCTTGAAAATATGACTTAAATGTGCTTCTCCATTTTACACCCCTCTTCTGCAAAAAAAATAATTACATTCTACATAGTTGGTTTTTTCCCTGAATGGTACTGAAATGAGAGATTAATTTATAAAAATAACCTTATGGAGTTTAGATTAAGCCTCAAACTTTACCACAGAATGGACTAACAACACCATTCAAAGTTGGATTATCTTTGAAAAAATAAAGGCCGGCATGACAAACAGAATATGTCAGCACGCTCCAAAGCACTCAGGGGATTAATGGGATCTGTACAAAAAAAAACCCCAACAGTGCTTCTATGGGAAATGCTGTTCCACAGGATAAAAACAAAGCTGTGAATGAAACAGTATTAATTAATTTACTGAAAGGCCTGAACAGTCTCTGTATCTGACAAACATATTACACAGGAGTGGTTAAAATGGATTATGAGAATTTAGAATCTGATCTTCCACAAATGCATACACTAAAGTTAACTGCACCACTACACCTGAACTCACACACACAGCTGAGCAATCCTTCCAGACATGCTCAGACTGTAACTGTGCAACTTATCAGTGATGTGACCTTCCCTCATATCTACTTATTTAAGCCACCAAGATACTGACTAAATGTATGTGGCTACCCTTGATCTGTGAATTAAGGAGTGATTTCCCTTTTTCAGAAATTTTCACTTTTCCAGAGAAAAGTGATTCAACAAGAGAAACATGCACTCAAATGTGATACTCTTTTCTATTTTTAAATTCACATTTGTCTTGGCATCATTACTTCTGCAACAGCAGGAGAAATAATACCTAAGGGTTCTCAGTTTTGAGTAGAAATCATGCTTTTTTCCTATCAGTATCACAGCAATCCAGTAGGGATCACTATACACACAGGGAAAGCTGAAGTAGGACTCTATCCTATACCCATGGTTTCATGTGACCCTCACGATGGAAAGAAACACCAAAGATAGATCCTTTTCATTTCCTCCCCAGAGCAAACCTGAGCTGACTTACATTGCAACAGTCCAAGAGTCTGTTCAAGGAACAGCCTGACTGAAAGAAAACAGAACAAGGGATTTCATCTCACCTGCTTGACGCACTGGAAATTCAACCTGATCGGACACTATGATTTGCAGCAGACTTGGAGCAAAGTTGATGATTTTATAGGACTGAAACACACAGACAACACAGTTAGTAAGTCACTATGTTTAAAGTAGACTGTATTAGCAAATGCTGAATAAGGAATACAAACTAAGGATTTTGCACTGCTTTTGCATCCTCCTCGTGATGGATGAAAGTTTTCAGGACTTGAATTTACCCAGACCTGCAGAAATCCAAATAATTCCTTGTAAAAGCAAAGCATGTAATTGCACATGGGAAGAATAAGTAATGTGAAAAGGTTCTCAATTACAGATTAGTGACAATGAGTATTTAAATAATTCTAAGAATACAAAACAAAAAGCACTAGATATCTGTCTTTGAATTACTCAACTCAGCCCCATAAGTCAAATGGACATTGACAAGCTTCACCAATACATGCCATTTAATAGCAAAATAGTTTGTGGTAGAACAGCAATAGCAAAGAGATTTAAAAAAATCATTTGGAATTGTTTTCAAGTGTAAACAGCATCTGCATTAGCCATATACAATTATCTTTTAGCAAACCAGATGTATGGTGCATCTCAATAAAAATGGGGGAAACAGTGGGACAAACATTTTCTATTAAAATCAAGTGTAGGCAGATAACACTTCAAAACCCACAGCCTTCATGGGAACTTTTCAAACGCTACATCAGCCATGCAGCTGAAGAATTTCAAAGAGAAAACAATGCTCAGTGAACTTCTGAGCAAAGCACACCAGATTTAAAAGATGTGACAATCTGATAGCATTATCCTGCTGCCATCCACCAGGGCTCCTCCAGCGAGGAATCGCTGACTCAGCGTGGCGCAGTTACTACTAAGCCTTGGCAGATCAGTACTGGTAGGTCAGATCTTTCATCCCTTGGATCCATGTGTTTTATGTTCAAAGAGAGAGGTTTCTTGGGCCTAGATGGCAGTAGCTTTCTGTATTTCACCTTTTATAGTGTTTCTTCCCTCTAGATTATGCCTGGCAGTTCTGTAGTTGCTCCCAGAGTTGTGCTTAAAGCACAAGTATAGAACATCCTCCCATGAGAACTCTGCCTCATTCAAAAGCTGTGAAATAAAAGATACTTTCTGCCCTTCATGTCCCCAGCTCTTTGATCTACCATATCCATAACAAGGCGAAATTACACTGCTTTCATGATGTCTAAGTGTCCCAGCTGCATCGCGACACTATCATTCAATAATTTAACCAAATCATTTAACTTTCTGGCCCTCATTTTATTCACTATAATGATAGTGTAATTCTAACTCAGAGACTCATTTGATGTTTATAGAGTAATCTGAGATCTGAGATAAAAGCAGTAGTGGCAAATCAAAAGCATACTCTCCTGCAATTTCCTTCTCTATAAACTTTAATTATTCCTAAGAAATGTTCCAAATAAAGTAAAAGCTGTAACATCCAGCACAGGAACTCCATTTATCTACAGACATGCTTGAAGCATACTGGATTCCAAAGATCACCTTTTAATGCAGTAGCCTGCAGTACAAAGCTTGCCCTTCAGTCACTACTGGACAACATTGGTGTGTTCTGAAAGGGCCACAGTCGACTGCAGCATCCTCCAGCACTCAACAGCCAAGTTGCACAGAGATAAGGAAAGCACGAAAAATCACAGCAGCACAGCAATCCAAAACCATGCACGAACTCTTAACTGTCCTTTTTGTTCTCAACAGTGCCTGTACACTGCTCTCAGACCCAATCTACAAAGCTTTTACTACTATAAACACATCAATTAAAAATGCAGCTTTGGGGGGTTGTTTTGTTGGTGGTCGTTTCCTGCTGCAATCCTCCCAGAACCACATTTAGGCTGGACACAGTGCTAACAATATTATTTCCCTTTCCCTGTCCCAACAGTTTTTACTGAATCTACATTAAAATCACTGCTAGCTCAGGAAGCTTTATGAGTACTACTTGTGCTGGTGTACAACTGCTCTCCCTGAAATTCTGCCAGGTTCTACACAAATATGGTCATTTGCCTCCGTGCCAGATCGGCTCAGCAAGCACCCGGAGTGACAAAAGCCCTGTGGCGCAGGCGGAAGGCACAGTGTCCCCGAGGGGGTCCCATCCCCAGCAGCACAGCGCTATGTGCGTGTCTTTACACTTCACACACCGCCACCCCTACAGAGATCGCCAGGCCCATTAAATCCTTCTGTTCCCTTCTATTGTCGTGCCCGGAATTTACATTTTTACATAGCTCTGTTTACTACTCGTTATCAGGAACAAGAAGACTGTAGAGATCAACAGAGACTGTGAGCCCACGTTAGAAACAAGACACACGATTCTGTTGTATTTGTGAAGCTCAAATTACATCCTGCTCATTTGTGCAGCAACAAACCCGGGTCAGGAAAACTACATGCTGCTGCTTGCAGTTTTTAGAACAGAGGACTTTTTAAAAAGCTGCATACAGCAACATTTTTCCTATACCAGCACATTCTCGTCTGTTTAGTTGTCATGCTAATTGCGATCTTGGGATGTGTCCCTTCCCTGCGTTGCTCTGGACATCAGCAAACAAAGCTGGACCTATCGCAGGTGCAGAGCCACTGTCAGGTGTATATTGTGACATGGAAATGGACATGGAAGAGACCTTGGAGCTGGATGAGTTCAACCAGACAGTTCTTTATATCACTGCAGCTGCACTTTAACAAAAGGAGAGCAGGAATACCGTCAGTGCCACAGAAGGAACACAAAACTATCTGCTGATTTTGAAGAGCCGTGCCCAGGAGCCGCAGGGAGGCACCAGATGGCTGAAATAGACCTTCAGCACAACTCCCACAACACAGCACGGTGCTTTGTGCACTTGGTGAATAATTACACTGCCCTGAACCCACATTGCTGGGATCTGGTAAAACTTCTTGTCAAAGTGCTGATCTACTGGGGCACATGTTTATTTTGAAAGAGAAAATGAAAGCTTTTGAAAAGCAAACTTTCACGGAGTACTTACTAAGAGCAATTATTTTAAAGCTGTGTAAAACACATACAGGCTGGTATTGTATGAATCTCAGATCAGAGCATTTATCTTAAAAGAGAATCTCACTTAATTTCCACTGGGATTAAGAGGATGGGATACAGCAGTGTGCATGGCTAGCAGCTACACTGGGAAAGGGATACAGCATTGGGAAAGCATAACTGGGTAAATTTACAGCAGTGGAGAAGAGATGTATATGACCCCTGCATGTTGTTCCATGTGTCTATTCTCTCAGTATCTGTGCACTGCAGCTGCAGCTTTTTGCACTCTGTTCCTTCACCTTTGGCTTGATGTATCCTTCCCTGCATCACCATCACAGCTGCAGGCTTCAAAAGATCAGAGAACACATCTTTTTCTGCCTATCTCCTCTTCCATTTGATTAGGTACAGAACATATGACAGACAAGTGAGCCTCAGGTGGGCCACTGAAAAACATCAAGATGAAGACCATCACTTGTAAAGGGCCAGAATATAAGGAGAGATAAGAAGCAAAAACTACATTAAAGTCTCCCCAAATGGATCCTACTGAAGCAAATTACTTCTCACGTCTAATGTTCATATTTGGCTCCCAGGTTTTCACACATCATACACTGCTAAACTCATTTCATGAAGCATTATTCTTGTGTTTTGCTTGCTGTCACATTCAAAGGCCATAATTGCTCCAGAATCACAAGAGTCAGCAACCTTCCCACTGTATTGATGGCAACCACAGTGCCCGAGTGCAGAATGGCACTGAAAGGTGCTTCTTCCCCTGCAAAACATCAGGACACCCTAGCACAATGGGTATGGGAAATCTGGAAGCCTTCCTTCACATTCTGCAAGCTCAGATCATCCTCCTCCACCAGTACTAAACATCATTTCTACACCTCTGAATACAAGTATGGCACATAAAAATCGCTGAAAAAACAAAGCACTGCATCTCTGTTTGCAAAAACAAACACACAGAAGAAATTTGTACTTTGAATTAATGAGAAATGAACTTTTTACAAAGATAATTTCAAGGCTTAAATACATCTGATCCAAATGCTCAGCTACCTGGTTTACCAAGTCTTATTTTCTGTTTCTGTGTACTGAAAATGAATACTTAGAAATTCCACTGGCAAACTTAGGAGTATTTCTGCAGTTAATAGCATTTTCACTCTTGTTTTTTTACACTGTCAGTCAGAGACCATTGTTAAAACAAACCAGAACTTCAAAAGATACTTTTTTCTTTCCCTGCCTATATGCAAAGATACTGTGTAGGGTGGGGAAAACACTGTTCTCACACAGAGTTAAAATAAGCTCGTGTAAGAACCCACCTGAATTTCTTTCCTGTATGGGTTCTGCTGCCAAATTCACCCAGTATCAAAGAAACTTCACTTTCCACATAAGTTTTAATTATCCAAGTCAACTTCCTCCTAAAATGGGTCTCAGATTTCTCCCTCTAGGTATCATGAAGTGCTCACTGGCACTTACAGAGTAGCCTTAAGATCCATGCCTACTATAGCAGACAGCTCAACAAAGATGTGGAAAGATATGGAAGGAAGCCAAACTTTATTCTGGATTCTTCTGGTTTTGGGTAATCTTTTCACACTTCTTCCAGCACTGCTACTCAGTTGCTGTCAAAGCCAAATTATGTAACTCCTACTCAATATTTTAAAAGCCCAGCTATATTTCTGCAACTGAGTTCTTGTTTTCTCCTTTGCTACAAGCCAAAGGGATGTGTTACAGCATGTTGGGCCACTGAAAATTAATGGATAAAACCTGTATGGGAATCCTATCTGAACTGGAATTACAATGACTCTGTACGTTCACAGCACTCCAAGAACTGGCACATGAAAGCAGTATATAACCATAATATAAATAAATAAATGAACCCAGCAAAAGTCCTCGAAGTCCAAGAGACAGATGTAACAGGAGTAATAGCCTGGAACAGATACTGACAAATGATGCACAGAAACTGAATCCATTTCTTGGTATGACAACTAACCATTCTACTAAGAACAGTGGGAGTGATAAATACAATCATCAAGTGCACTCTAATTACATTACAGAGCTGAATTAAAAAAAGGCAGGGCAGGGAAGCAAAAGAAAAATAGGGGGAAGGAAAGACATGCACACTTAGAAACCCAAGAGGCTAAAAGGGAAATGGCAGAAATTACATGAGATAGACACTGACTTGGCAGGAAACTGCTCCAGTTTAGCAAGAATCAGATTTCAAATAAATCCCACACTTACAGTTGTGTTCAGATCACAGAGAGAAGTGAAGTTTGTTAATGATTTCAAAGTAGCATCAACCAAGGAGAAAGATCAGAAAAATCCTACTAAGAACTGAATGATCTATAGAACTGCACCAACAAAAATGGAGTTGGGTAAGAGGCCAAATACACAGTGAGGGACTTAAGAACTTCTCCTAAAAACTGGAGGTTTGTGAGTGAAGAACAACAACAGACTAAAAGGATCAAGGGACTTTGGTATATAGAGTGGTAAGAAATATGTAGATGTTGGACATAAAGAAGATAATTGTAGATTTAGCATTTAATGAGGCATCAGCAGCTTTGAGCACAAGACTTTCTGGAACACTGCAAACACAAATGACCAGACTCCACAAAAAGGATTATTTCAAAGGGAAACTGGTTCAGAGAAGAGCTGTGCTCCTATTCCTAGATTTCATAAATTCAGTTTTATGATATGGCAAAGGAAACATAGCCTGCTAAGGCTAGAAAAACAGGCTTCTAGGGGATCAGCCTTTGACAAAGCTGTCAGAGAGGGTACCAAGAAACCTGAAGTAAGATTGGTATAAATGGATATAAACAGACCATAAACAAATGTTGGCAGAAAACCAACACTTGTTTCTAGCTGCAAGAGGAAGAAAATTCACAGGCAGCCTTCTAATAGATATAAAAAGGACAAAAAAAAAAAAAAGGAATCCCAATTCCATTTCTGAATGCAGTTAGGTGATAATCCAGGAGGCACACAGCAAATTCATTGATTTGGGTGGTGTATCTTTATGCAGGTGCAGGAACATACAGAGGACAAAGAAGCATTTTCAAACATGTTGGGATTTCTTACACATAGAAAAGCTTTCATTCATGTAAACTCTATTCCCCATGCTTGACACTGTAAGCAAACTGGAGTCAGGACTATTAGGATATTGCTCTAAAGGACTCTGTACTGGTACAGCACTGGGGTGCCTACAGACAGGCATTGTCCTGGTGCAGTAGTAGGATTTGCAGTGTCTGGGAAGTTCATGGCACTGCCTGGACTCAAAGCTGAATTGTACACTGCAGATGAGCTCACACAGGCAAGTTTTACCTCAGCACCCCTGAACCTGTCTCAAGAGCAGCATCCCTGTAACTATGACACAGAGCAAAGGTGACTCCTATGCTGTTCAGCCAAGGGCTCTATCACCACCTCAGGTATTTATTGACAGAGAATTTTGTGTTTGGTTGGTGGATTGGTCCCTTTGCTAGACCAAGATAAATGCTAGAGCAGCACCTGGATTCCAGCCCTTGCAGGAACACAGGGACATGTCAACACTACCATCAGATACACGGGAGGGGAGTCTGACACGTTGCTTTGAAGCCTTGCTTCAAAAGCACTAAAAAGCTTCAAGATGTCAAAGCCCCACTTGAGCAACATTGCTCAGGGAGCACTTTTGTTCCTCTCATCTAGAGTCATGTCAAACCCAGCACTGCATCAGCACATTTTGTCAGATACATCACGCTTCACCTAGTAACAGGAAGCCTGCACAAAAATAGGTATGTCTCGATTCCAGGATTCATTCTTCATAATAGTTAGAAAAAAGAAAACGCATCAAGTATTTTGAAAGAAAATTCTGCATCTCAACCTGTTCTCAGTAAGTCTGCTTGCACTCTTGAATCTAAAACCTGTGTCTTTCATGAGAACTGCACTATCCATCACTTTAACTCAGAACATTTTACAGCTCTCAGTCTTAAAATGCTTTCAGGACTGTTCCTGAGTTTCACAGTACCTACTGGTGATGACAGCGTTAGGAGCAGGACCCAGGAACCCAGGAGCTGCCTCTTTGTTCTGAACAGAGCACTGTAGCAGCAGTAGTCTGTATTGTTGTTTAGACTGCTGTGCAACAGGCTGCTTACAAATATTTGTCATTTCCCTCTCAGCCCTTAACAGTAGGGATAAAAACAGATACTGATGCGTTTTTAAAGTAACTGTGCCAAAAAGAGAAAAAAAGCCTTGCATCCTTATCTCAATATTCACAAGAGCATTTTCAGCGCCCAGCACTTAATCCACTGATTTACTAAAGGAATTTACCAACTGCTAAAGAAAGGATTAGCTATATCTAATTCAGAAGGAGTTTTAAGTTGCCTAAATATAAAACTAAGCTGGAGGAGCAATCCTGAATAGCATAATTCCTGACAACCAATTCTCACTGACTATTTTGCTAACACATCAACACAACCAAAAAACCCCAAATCCTCAAAGAGAATTGATCAAATATTCCATCAAAGCATAGAAATTAAAGTTTCATTAATGCTGCACAGGGGAACTTTCTCTTTTCTCAAAGGTTCAAAGGTTGGGGTCACAGTTTCATTCAGTGCATACTGCCGCTGGTCTAGGAAAAGGTTTTTCCCCAGAAGGTGCCTGGGCACTGGAACAGGCTTCTCGGGGAAGCGGTCACAGCACCAAGCCTGACAGAGTTCAAGAAGTGTTTGGACAACACTCTCAGGCTCATGGTGGGATTGCTGGGGATGGTGCTGGGCAGCAGGACCAGGAGCTGGACTCGATGATCCTGACGGGTCCCTTCCAACTCTGCATGTTCTGTAACTCTACGATTAACTGCAGGATGCCAGGACACACACTGCCCACGAAACCTAAGGCTCCTTACTCCAAGTTCCCCTCGCCGTGCGGCCGGACGGCACAGAACGCGCCCCCGAGCGTCACTGCCGCCCGTCCCGTGAGAGCCGGGGCCACAGCAATGTCATCCCCTCCAGCACCGAGCGGCAGCGCCCCGGCCACGCCGAGCGCCGGGCTGCCGCACTCGGGAGCGCCTGGAGTCCCAGCACCGCGGTCACCGCGGAGCAGAGGCAGCGACCCGCCCGTCCCCGGCCCCGCTGAGGGCGGGCGGGCGGTCCCGGCGCCCAGCAGCGGTCGCCCCCCGCCCCTGGCGGCGGGGCCGGACGCCCCCGTGCCTCGAGTGGGGCGGGCCGCCCGCGGGTCCCCCCTCACCTGGTTGAGCTCGTTCTCGGCGGCGACGCGCAGCTTGGGGTCTATGGTGCCCTTCAGCGCCTGGATGATCCTGTTGGGATCCATCTTGGCCTTCGCCCGCCGGCAGGCAGCGCTTTCCCGGGGCAGCAGGACGCGGAGGAGCCGCCGCTAGCGCCGCCGCCCCCCCGTGCCACCAGCGCGGGCCCGCGTACCCCACCCCCCCCGGCCCCTCTCCACAGCCATTCACCGGTTTGCGACAGCTGGATATCGGGAAACGGGCGCTGCTTTACGGCCGCGGCGCCGCCTTCTGGCTTCGGGAAGGGGTCGGCGAGAGGTGGCCGCCATCTTGTTGTACGGACAGGAGGGCGCCGGGAGGGCGGCAGGGGGTGGGGTCTGCGCGCCGCGGCTCCATGGGGGCCGCCATGTCGCTGTACGGAACGGCGGGGGCGGCTCCCGCCGCGCCCTGCACGGGTTATCTTTAAATCAGGATTTAAAAATCCATTTTTCTTTCTTAGTAGTTTGCTCTGTTTTTCTAGGTAGCGTTTCAGCTTTCATGCCAGGCTTGGGCGCTCTGTATTTGTTATCCCGCGGGACAAGAATGAAGAGTGAGAGCACGGGGACCGAAGGAGATGATGAAGTCAGGTCCATGGAGGAGAAGTGACACTGGTCACACTTATCCAGGTGCCCTGCACTAGAACGACTGACAGCATCCAGGAAGACAGAAATTTTCTGCAAGGAGTTTACTAAAACACACAGTTGGATCACATGTCATAATTCCTACTCTGCTTCTGAGCAGGTTTCTGTGTGATACTTGTCCCCATCATCATGTAGATTAGTAGAACCTGAAAAGGGTTTGCTTATCTTAGTGAGAGGGGGTGGGAGATGCTTACCCCTCAGGCTGTCAGGAATATACAAACACCAACTTCAACACTTCAAAACTCCTGCCCCACCCTGATTCTCCACCTCTTGCCTATTATTTCTCCCCTTAAATCCTAGAACATGCTAGTGAACCAAAGGAAGATTTAAGCATCTCTGCAGGTGTAAGAAATATGTCTGTCAAAGGTGTCTCTCTAAGGTAAATGGACCAGAAAAACCTCTGACTAATGTGGTTTTGGTGAGCCAAATCCTTTGGTTACTTCTGCAGGTCATGTTTCACATAATATATACAAACCAGAGACACGATTAACTGGTTGGAAGAACAGAAAGACTGCTGTGCTCAGGAGGAGTGAAACACAACAGCAATTACAAGATCATCCCATTATATAGGTGTTTTAATAATACAGTTGGACAATATGTCATTTGTTCATTGTAATTGCAGTATAAACCAAAACCTTAAAGCATCTGGCGCTATAGTGATTTACTAATAACTTTAAAAATGTCCCTTAGTACCTTTGCCTCTAATTAAAAAGGAATCCAGCTGTCACAATAAATTGCACCTACCTGGCACGGGGAGATGGTGCACTCACTCTCTTGTGGTTTTCATCACCTTTTGAAGTGTTGCAGAACACCTGATCATTATCTTTCCTTTCACCTGGGATGCAGGCATCTAGCAAGACATTGTAGGCACTTCCATTGATCTTTCCCTTTCTTCTTAAAAGGAGATGGGAGTATGCTCAGTAATCATAAAAATCAAACAAAAACAATGTTAGTGTAAAAACTTAGTGTACATATTATTAACTATGTTAATTGTTTGTTGCTGACCCATTTTGATTAAGGTAAGAAATTGTCCAGGGAAAACAGCCCACTTAAAAAATCTTGGATTCCATATAATAGCAAATCCAAATTGCTTTAAAGGATTTGCAGTGGTGTATCTCTATTCCCTTTTCCCAAATTACCATGTTATGGACTGTTTAAGAGCAGTTCTGTTTTATTCAATTTCTGTGTATTCATCCGTGGTAGGTGAGCTTAGAAGTTACTACATTTATTTATTGAAGGACTTCTGCAGTGCTAGTGATGTAAAACATACCAACTAAAACCAGAAGATCCTTAAAGGAATGGAACAGCCCCTCTCTTTTCATGCCAACCAAGTGCCTTTAGGACAGCACCTGATTCTAAGTTGTAGTTAATAACAGACACTCCTGAAAAAGCATGACAAAGAGAACAGCATTCCTCTGTGTGATGTGCTACAGTCTGAAAGCAAACCACTGTTCTCAAAGCAGGCTTTATTTCATTGTAGTGAACTAATGACTAAATTATAACTAATGATCACTGAAGTGATTGGATATGTACTTTGCATAAAGCCTTCCATACCAACCACATCTCAAACCTTACTCTAGGGCCCAAAAGCTGTAGAAAGTGCCAGCTGTGGAAAAGCTGTGAACTAATCATTTCCAGCCAGATTAGGACTTCACAATATTATTTTTTCAAGTACAACACTGCCAGGAAACATTCAATCCACAAATACAAATGCCTAAGGTTTCTTGCATTCTTAACAGAATTGTTTATAGTTGGGTGAAAATTAAGTGGATCAGAGACTTGTGAACAAGTGTGTGACTAAGGTTAATTCATTTTTACCTGGTTATGGTACTGCATCTCTCTAATTATAATACTCAGCAGACTTTTCATATGCTGGTTATGGTACTGCATCTGTCTAATTATAATACACAACAGACTTTTCCTATCCTCCACAAGACATTTATGGGTTGAATAAAGAGCTAGCAGATAAATGTACTCCAATTCTCCAGACACAAGCCCTTGATCAGAGTTAAAATTCCAAAGCATCTCCCTCTCTGACTGGTTTGTTGGAGTAGCTGTAGATAACAAAGCGGTCAGGGAGGAAGAGGCACCTAAACCAGCAGGACAGGGCAGTGACACCACCACTGCAGCCTGCAGGATGGAGGGTTCCTTAGCTGCAGGAAGTCAGCCATGGCAGTGGTGGGAGATTATTCATTGTCTCCCCTCACTTCCATGACCTGGGGAAAACCCCACAAAAGTCACAAATCTGTTAGAATTCTGAAAACTTTAAGAGAGCCTTTGTCACAGTTGAACCTCCCCTGAGCAGGCAGCTCAGCCCTACACAGCCACTCCCCCCTGCAATGGGACAGGGAAAAGAGCTGAAAAGGCAAAAGTGAGAAAGCCTGTGGGTTCAGATAAAGAGTTTAACAGGTAAAGCAGAAACTCAAGCAAAGCCAAGCAAGGAATTCATTCCCCACTTCCTATTGGCAAGCAGGTGTTCAACCATTTCCAGGAAAGCAGGGGCTCCATCACATGGAACGGTGACTTTGGATGTCAGACACCATAACTCAAATGTCCCACTCTCCTCCTTCTTCCCCCAGCTTGTATTGCTAAGTACATCATCATCATGTGGGCTGAGGTATCCCTTGGGTCAGCTGGGATCAGCTGTCCTGGCTTTAACCCCTCTCAAATCCTTGTGCTCCCCACTCACTGCTGGGGCAGTGTCAGAGGCAGAAAAGGCCTTCACTCTGTGCAACAACCAAAACATCCCTGAGTTATCAAAACTGTTTTGGTCATAAATCCAAATACAGCCCCATACCAGTTACTTTGATTAAAATTAACTCTCTCCCAGCCAAACCATTCCAGTCTCCCATTTCAGTGTAGTTCCAATATTTCACTGATGTCAAGAGAAGGAAACACAGAAATTTACTCCCTATGAAAACATAGTGTTTCTTACCTTTAAAGTTTATCTTCAGCAGGCTGCATGAGAGAAGTAAATCAGAGAGAATTTAGGCGGTATCTAATTTGCACAGCAGACAGCAGTAGGAAATTTAGCAGAATGATGATGCCCTTTTGTATGTTTAATTAGATCAATTATAATCCTTACATAGTGAAGGCATTTTTCCTAATGAAATTATTCAATCAACTTCATTTAACAATTACTGAGGAAAAAGAAATGTAAATACAACTTACACTGTCAGACAGTATTTACATGAAAACTACACAGTAAAGTATTTCCAGGTTGGGAAACTCACCTGTTAAATGCTTTGCCCAGAAGCAGAATAAAGAAATAGGTCATTGGTCTGGACATACTGACTAGACAAACTGTGTCAGTAGAAAATGTACTGAAATATTCTAAAGTCCTTTGAGAAGCTTTCAAAAACAATTATTAGTCTAGAAGCATAATGAGATATCCCTACCCTAGTGTTTATCATCATGGAAAAATTATATGACATAATATTTTTAGGTATTTTGGAGATCAGAATAGCAATTTTCTACCAGTGGATTTTGGCCAGCTATGGGTATGGGGAAAAGGTGCTTGTCTTGTCTTCTGTAGTTGTTTTAAACAGTCTTAGCATTTAAGGTTGTTACAGCCTTTTGAGTTCCTTCTATTCTGAAGCCTTCCTTAGGACAGTACCTGCTCAGTTGTACTTACCATCCTTTTGGTAACAGAGATTAGCAAAACCTGCATTCCCAGCTGACTAAAAACACAGTGAAAATCAACAGATCTAGCTAAAAATATTGTATGTATGAAACCTACAAATCAATTGTATTTTTTTAGTAATTCTAAGGGATGAGACTTCTCCAAGTTGTGTATTCTTTTCAAATAAAAATAGCAGGACAAAGCCAGACATTTTAAAGCAGCTACTACTGTAGAGATTATTGTGATTCAGGCTAAAGCCTAAAAACAATAACTTTCTTAAAAAGACATCCATTACATAACCTATGGTCAAGGAATTGTATAATTAAATTTTCTATTTCATCTTACCTGCACAATTCTGGTTGTAACTGTGTACTCTTTTTAGCTAGGAATGTACAAATGTATCTTAAACAAGATACAGCTCTGAAACTAGAATATTTACCTCTTATCAAGTTAAACTGCCACTTATTCTGTAGTGGCTGTTCTAGAAAGAAGCCTTTTTGTGGACTAAAGTAAAAACTAGCCCGTTTTAAAATACAAAATACAGGCTTAATGTACAATAGTTAAGGCTTGACATTTTTGTCATGTTAAAAACTAGGTTTCCCAAAGTTGTCCTACCTCAACTTCTCTCAAAATTTGCTAAACCCATACTTGAAATATGAGCACCTTCAAAATCTGTATGAAAAAGAAAGCTGAGCTTGGAACAAGATCTTTATGCCAGTAACTTTATGAAGCCATGCCAGACTGGTTTTGGCATCTGCATGATAACAAGGGCAAACTGAAGTTGGAAGCTGTGAAACCACTTAGCAAGAAACAGCAGCTTTATACCAGGTCTGAAATTTGTTCAGTTTAGGTTCTTACTTTTATTTAAATAAGCAGATAGCTGCTTTCACTCTGCATAGTTCTGCTTCAGCCTTAGATATACCAGTCAGGCTTGTGCACTGGCTAATTTAGTACGCTCAGATCAAGTGCTTTCTACTGTTAAAACAATTTACTGAAGCTTTTGAAAGGAGAGCCACTGACCTACCTTCTTACTAGTTCAATATTACCATTTTAAACATTGAAACTATTTATAGTATTTGACACAGCAGCTTAGACAAGGACATACATCGTGGCTGTTCAGTTCTCAGGCCACAGGAGTGCTGAAGGCTGGTCAAAAACCCCAAGAGCTTTAAGAAAGGGATTTCAGAAACACTTCCTACCATTTGTGTTCAGGTTTGATGTAAAATGCAAGCACCAGGCTTCAACTACAAATACCAAGTTCCTCAGCAGTTCTCTGAAATGAGGAAATAACCTGTATTAAAATCTGATTCAAGTCTCATGCAGGGAGGAAGCCATACACATTTATGCTTCATAAAGTTGAATTCAACTTTAAAATATATTGCAGCTGAATAACAGTGTAAGCCAGCCCTTTGAGTGACTGTTTGCAGGTTTAAGAATTTCAACTACTTCACTTCTGAAGGACTGATGCTATGATGACCATGCTAGATTTTGACAGGATACGTATTTAAAAGGAGTAGTTCTAATGAAGTATGTATCATTGCACTTGGAATTTCTTGACCTTTCAGGTAATTTCTTGACCTTTAGAAAGAAAAAAAGGTAGCTAAATCTTGAATTCATTTTGATCAAGGTAACATTCTTGAGAATGGCATTAAGCAGGAATTAAACAAACAATCCCAGTTAAATACAAATTAGCTTAAATTATTGAAACCAGGAGACCAGTTCTATGTGATATTCATATACACCCCACATCAGGAAAAATGTCAGTGATGTGTCTTAAAATTAAAACCACGGGCAAGATTAATACTAAAATGCATATTAACTTGTTTTATTGAGGCACAACAAGGCATTGTGAATAGCCCATACTTGAGGCAATCAATAGTGTAGTAAGCTGGACATTAATACAGTTTAGGGTAAGTGCAAACAATATACATTCACAGCTTTATTAGCAAGGCTACATCACAACTGATAAAGTGCCAAATTAGTGCTGATTCAGTACCCCAACTCCATGATTTCACCTTGCAAAACAGGACCACCATTTCCCACCAATAATGGAACCACATATCCTCTATAAAGTCAGTAATAAGTGCAAAGCTAGTCCCACCCCCCTCACCAAGGTGTTTGGAGCAGCTCTTTTGTAAACATTGCACTGGATTTTAGTCCTGATAAAGGAGGTATCCCGAAAAGGTGGAGTATTTCCAACTACTTCCATAGATGGCTCCCCGATGCAGCCGTAGCCAGATTTGATCTCCCTGGAAGAGCTGCAGGACCGCGTGGTTACTGGCTGTCTCATGGTCAGGAGCCCCATCATTGGCATAGGCTGACACAAGGACCTCCTCATTCTTCATGAGATTCACGTACAGAGGGACATTAACAGCCAGTTTCAGCATGTGGAAGATGAAGACGTAGGTACCATTCACTGGACAGTTGAACCTCCCAAGCTGAATATCAAAAGTTTCTCCAAGGTTATTGAGCAGCAGGTCAAACACAATGGGCTGGTCCAGAGTTCCAGGGGCCAGGTTGGATGTTCGGGCGGCGGAGAAGGCGACCCTCATCTGCTGCGGCAGCGGGTAGACGTGCACCGGCAGGATGGTGGCGGCCTGGCTGGTCACTGGCATGTCCACAGGGGTGATGCTGCGTGAGTCTCCCTGCCCAGAGTCCCCACTGTTAAAGGTCTCATTGTCTCGTTCTGGGCTGCTCACCTGAGAGGAGTCACTCCACCCTGCTGTTAAAAACCATTAGCAGCAGTAAGTATTGTAACAGACAGATACCCTTAAGCCTGTGGGCATCATCTTAAGCAGCAAGTGTACAGGTTCTGCAGCAGATTGATCTTTGAGCCACAGCAAATTGTCAAAGGACCCCAGTGAAAACAGAACTTTGAAGCTGGCTCACATTCATCACACTTGCATTGAGCAGGATGAGACATAACTGAACTATGAACAATTACTTCTGAGGGCAGCAGGTTGTAATTATTTTTGCTTTAGTGTATCATACGTCAACTTAAAAAGCATATGCTAACTTCTGAGAAGAAATAAAATGTAACTGCTGAAACACTGACAAAGTTAGAGGCAAGTTATCTTCAAGACCTCAATTTTCACTTCATGTTACTCAACACCGTTCTTCTGCAGTTGCATTTCTCATAGACCTTGTCTAGAATATTTTAAGTCTGACAAACTAGTGCTGCTTTTAAGTCTTCTGCACCTCACTCCCCAAAATAAGGCTGTTAATCTTTCCAAATATCCAAGTTAAAAGGGTGTAGAATGAAAATCTTATTAGATCTGAGAAATTTAGACCAGTCACAGTCAAGCTGCAAAGCATTGTTATTTCCACTGGAAAACAACACCTTCAGACATTAAAATAAGTGGAGTTGCTGTGAGATCCTAATGCTAATGAGTACTTTCATCAGCTGTTAATCCACCATCATCTCCTATTTAGTTATCTTCTAAAATATATTCTGTCCTTCAAGCTAGGATATGACCTGTGTTATCCTAAAACAGCTTCTACAATACACTATAATTTCTCTTTAGTCTCTAAAATAGTGACCTACAGCTACTCTTCATCTCACTTCTCACCTGTAGCACTGAAGTCCATATTTTTCCAGCACATACAGTACAAACAATCTTGTTTCCAACTCTTCAAAACACATGCTATTCATGCTTGGACAGAACTAGCCTTATGTATTTCTTTAGGTTTTATACTCCACTATGGAAGTACAAAGTACACCTGTATTACTAAATACATTTTCATAGAAAAAATTTTACAAAGTCTCTGTGATCTGATAGCCTACCCAGGATAAGGGAGGACTACACACTAGAGGGGAGAAACCCAGTGCTTATTCCCTTAACAAAGGGAACTGCTGTTTTTTCCTAGCCAAGTTCTTTGTGAAGTTCAATAATGTACAACTGTGTCAAAATTTTGACATGAAGACCCCAGACTAAAAATAGTGAAATTAAATCCTCTGCTGTGCAATGCTGTGGAAGAACAGCGCTGAAGCCTCCAGCTAAGCTTGGTTAGCTTTCACCAAGCTCAAATCTGTCAGGTGAGGGATCCTGTTCTGCTTTTCGCACTGCTCCCAGTGACACCCCAGCTGCAATGCCTAACACACACTGGACCACTGGGGGCTGGTGCTGGCCTTACCTCTTGAATTTGCTCGAGGACCACTACTTATCCCACCTCGTTTATAGCACTGCTGGTAATTGACATCCTGAAAGAGAAGTGTTATGGCTATAAGCAAATCGGAACTCAATTGAGGCAATACACTTTTTCACAATTAATTCCATCTCTAAAATACAATGACAGTTCAGAAACAAGATGCAGATAAACACTTATGGAAAATTTACTTATTATAATAGCTTGTATGAAATTAAAGACCTATTTTAATGGCAGCTGTAGCAAGTTAGCTTCTGAACAGTTGAGGTTACTGAGCAATACCCTTAAATCTCAAGTCTGTTCTAAGTCCATGAGCCTGCACAGAAGACATTGACAGACCTGCCTCACACCAGGAACCTTTGCCTCCTTAACTTTTTTTTTTAATTATTTTTGGGGTTTTGGCCTAGCCACATTCTCAGCCAGTTCATTTAGGAGTACATTATTTTACATTACAGAGGCATTTTAGTGAACCAACTCCTTTAAAATAATAGACTGGACCCATACATTATGTAATTTACCATCTGTTGCATTTCAAAGATTCATTTCAGACTAAAATCAACCTGTCATACAGAGATGTTACCTGTCTGAACTGACTTATTTCAGCTGCTGTCTACCATTCCATAAAAGGGTTTGTCTGTGAAACAAAACTAACCTCTAACTTGTAAGTAATAGTTCACCTGTTAATGAAAAACTACCATGTTAGAAGATTTGGCTCCTATACAGTGGAAGGCTACTGGAAATAAGGCAATACCTACCCTCTGAGAATATGGCATTCCAGCATAATCTCTACCAGGAAACTGTAGCTGGCCATAGTTGCCATTGGTTAATGAAGGTGAACCTCTGTAAGCATCAAAACCTGTTCAAATAAAGTTGATTATTCAGTATCATTTACTGTTTGATTTACAGTACAAGTCCAGAATGTAACTACAGATCTTTTTTGGCAATTATGTACATTAAGTTATGCAGTGACAGAGCTATTCTTGAATTTGGAATTGAATAGGAACCTTGCTACTCCTATAACAAATGCATTTCATTAGCTACTCATAACTTACATACTATGGCTACATCAAAATTCTGTATTTAAAAATATTAACATCAGTCCCTATCCATTGCCTGTGATACTAATGGGATGGCACAGAACAGCTGAAAAGCTTGCTAAATCCAGCAATGGGATTAAGAAACACTTTTTTTTCTGTTAGATACACTGAGCTATTACTGGTATACATTTAGGGGCTACTATAATATTTTGCCTCTTCAGCTGTTAACTTAAGCTATTATTTAACTACCAAAGCAGAGCTGCAAGTAATTTCATACCAGACACAACCAAACCCAGGACTGCTGTTAAGTCAGAACTATAAAACTCATCATCTGGTACATGTTCGTCAGCCCAACAACTGAAGCACCTATCACAGACTAAGTGCCCTTCACTTCAAAGGGGAAAAGGCCACAGCCTGCAGCTGGTAGCTACCAACAGCCTTAATTTAGTAACTGCTTAAAGTCTGCTGAAACTCTCTAAAGTACTTCAGGTAGCAACCAAAGAAAAACTGCTCTGCAGAGACCAAATAAGCTTCCTCATAAAACTCTTCAGTTTGTTGTTTGTCTAGAAGGGCTCTTCACTAATGGGAGCCTCTCCCCCATCCTGGTTTCTGCTGGTAATATTAAAGTGAGCAGAGCTAAGCAAAAAATACCTTATTTTGCACAAACACAGTAAGTGGTATGTGAAGAGGAAACTGGCCTGCCCAGTTTATTAGCAAGATGCCAAGACAAAAAATTAAGTTGGTAAAATTTCAGAACAGCAAATGAAATTGCCAACAGAAAAGTCCACATGAGTAATCTAATAACCTTTTAGTGAAAGTTTCTATCTTCATACTTAGGCAAGCTGTGAAATTGCTCTGCCATTTGGCCTGACATCAAGCACAGGGACCACAAATAAAAGTTAGAATGAACTTCCTTAAATTCTACAACAGAGGGCCCCATTCTCTGCACATCGCCCTTAAAGTCTTGTTTTGAGACATTTCACATACAGAACATGAATTTAATACTGTGTTGTGTTAAATCACATTTACTGGCAGGAGATTAGATCTTCTTGAGGATGATAGTAAACAAAGACATACCTTTGTACCCACCAGGGGGGCGATAGGAATTAGCCAGCGACCTTCCACCTCTAGCAGACCCTCTGACAGACCCACGAGTGTTGAGGTAAGGCTGAGGGGGTCTGGGAATAACATTAGCCTGTGCTGGATAAAAGGCAAGGCTACCATTGCTAACAGGAACAGCTCCATCAGGTTGATAGTTCACTGCTTAAAACAGAAGGCACAGATAAGTCAAAGCTTTTTATAACTGCAGTAAGTTACCACACACAGAAGCAAGAGCAGTAATAGGACATTCAGAGACCAATTAAGCTGCTCTGAATAGTCTGCTCTTCTGCCCTTTCATTACTTCATTTAAGTGATTGAATCTTTCCCTTTGTTTTGTAAAAATATTTTGTAAAAATTCCCTTTGCTTGTTAAAATCTACTGGAGACAGCACAGGCTCCGAGTGCAAGCCCCTAATGCATTCAACAGGAGTCAGTCGCACAGGTGAGAACAAGCTTGCCAGCAGCATGAAAACAACCAATCTAGGTTAAAATCAAGCAACATTTGATTAAGAATTTTCGCTGATAAACTAGGTCACCTCAGTACTGACACCCCTTGAAACAGTAAGACAAACTCCATCACACCTAGATAGCAATAACTGTGGGAAGCAGATATTTGGGTTCAGTCTCTTCAATAGATATTCCTACCATATACTAGGCCCTTCAACACCAAGCAAGATGTATTCAAGAATGCTTTTCACTCACAAGGGTGAGGTGTTAGCTTTAAACACAAACCTTGCAACCATGAGTGTATTTCCACAAGACCCTGCTTTATTTCAATCAAAAAAGCTTAAAATTGATCCAGAACAACACTATAAACCCCTGTGTGAAGTGTGTGCAGAGCCACTGCCCAAGGCTAATGAAAAAATTATGATTTTCCACAAAAAAAGAAATCCAGAAGGCTTATCACACATAGTCTCAGTGATGAGAAGGAACATTGAAGCTGAACATGCTTTCCTGACTGATACACTGTTCTTTATGTCTCATTGACTACACACACTATCAGTCTGTTTCTAGTCTAAGACCTATGAAAATCACTCTGGCAGAACAACAGCAGTTGTAAATGACCTTGAGCCATTTCATTAGATTGCCTTATAAATACAGATCCCTAGTTGTCACTTGCTTTCATCCTAAAACCTCAAGACATTTAGGGGCTAGTTTCAGGTCAAATGTAGTGTTAGCTATACAAACCCACCTCTTGCACTACCTGAACATCAAGTAAGTCAGGTTTGTGTTGAATGCAACAGGTCAAGACCCCTTACTAGCTCAGTATTTCTCAGGTCAGACTGAAAACTTATCCCAGCTTTCCTACTTAGCATTCAGCAGCTCCCAGCACTGACAGCACTATTAGCAGAAACCAAATTAATGGTTCCAAGTAAGAGTATTTCATCATTGCTACTATTCCAAGCAAATAATTGTTTGACTGGCAAGTATCACCACATATTTGAATTTCTCACCTACTGGGAAATTCAGGCATATTAGTGACAACAGTCTGTTCATCTAATATAGAAACAAGTTTGAACCAGCCTTTCATCCTGCTAGCAGTTTTGAAATTAAGTTTACACCATCAACTACATTAGAGTTGATGTATGCCTAATATTAGACATTTATGTAGCACCTGTTAGGAATTTCACTGGGTTAGGAGTATTCACAGCACATGATAATGAATTTAAATACTATTATAAACTGAACATATTGAAAGACTACTTGAAACACAGATGCAAGTGCAGTTCTCACCTGAAGACAGAGATTCTTGTGAAAGAGAGGTTTGTTCTGCAACATGAGAAGACTGCAGCTGGCATTGAGGAGGAGTCTGTGTACTTGCTGTGGAGAAACTCTGGTTATATCCTGCTGAATATGAAGAATCCTCTTTGATTTCCTGGTCTTTACGTGGAGGCAGTGGTGCATTCACTTTAAACACCTACAACATATTTGAAAACAAGTCCTTAACACTACCAGCTAACATCCCTGCCTAATGCCACCATCCTGCCATGCTGTGGTTTGAATCCACATGCTTTTTAGCTTATTTCTAGAACACCAGCTGTTTCTTAGAAATAACCAAAAACATCATACAGAAACCCATCCTTTTCCCTCTCAGTAAACTCACAGAACACACTCCTGTTTATGGAGCTACTACCCAAGGAACAGCTTGATTGGCCATAGCTACTGTACTCTGTCAGCAGAACAATTACCATACAACAAGCTATTGTCCTTCTATGGAAAATCCTCTGTGAAATCCACTGACTACCTGTCCTACAGCTGCATGTCTTGGAACCTGATGTAACACTGCTATCCACTCAAAAACCATACCAGACATCATCTGCCCCTTCAGTAAATGGAGCTTCATCTTTCCTACTCATATAACATTCTCCAAGAGTAAACACTTAACCTAAGCAAGGTTTGTCATTCAAATGTTGTAGTCTGGGCAGTACAGTGATGAGCAGATACTACTGCTAGTTAAATCTAATACCCAGACTTCAGTCATTCCAGTGACTGTACTACTTTATGGCCAATAACACAATTACCAGAAATAATGCTGTCAAAAGTGACAACTAATATCAACATCAAATAGGCAACATCTCTTTTGATTGAAAGGATCTAAATTTCACATAAAGAGCTGACAGCAGTACTGGTACTGAGTCTACAGGTGTATCTAACAAGACTATAAACACTGTGAAGACAGACTTGGGCAAAAGCCACAGCTACATGATGGAAGAAACAGCTTCACAGCTTGACAGTTCTTGCCATTTGCAGATGCCCTTATAATTAAAAAAAAAAAGAAAAATACTTTTTTCAGGGTCAAGACACCCAGTATTGCCACTAAGAGGCAGCAGAAACGCCTCATGATACTGAAGTGTTGAGCATAAATTTTGAACCACTGTAAAGTAACACTAACTGTTTTGTTTTATTTTTGATCACTTCATCTGGTAAATAAAGTGATCCAAAGCTATCCTTTTCCTGAAAGGAATTTGAGAAGGGAGGGCAGTCAGGCTGTCAACACCCACACCCTGAAGAATGCGTAGCAAGTGGTCTGCTTTTTCCTGCAGTGAGGGTTACAGGTGGAATTCAAATCAAGGACTAGGGCTACAGGTCAAGCCTGCCTTTAAGCTTCCATAAGCACAACAGCAGCAATGGGATGTTTAAGGCCCTGTAATCAGATACTTCCATTACTGTCACAGTGATACCACTATTTGGCAGGGAATCATCCTGACTTATCTACTCAAGTCCAATGGTTGTGCTTTCCAGGCAGCAATGAGAATCTAAGCAATAGGGAAGAAGAAAACCCTACACTGCAAAGTTTGAGATTTCTACCACTACAAGAGGAATGAACATCCTTGTGACTTAGTGACAGATGTTTGCCAGGTTTCCCCAAAAATCCCAAGAGCAATCTCAGACATTTAATGTCTCTGAAAACATGGTAATAGTTCAAGTGAATTTTCAGTAATATTGTTATGAACAAAGCACTCTGAACACAGACAGCAAGTTCAGGCATAACCAGAATGACTGAGACCAGGACTCCATATTTATACCATGACAGATGCTTATCTTATAGACTGGGTTCCCAAAAGACTCTGGATTCCTTAATCACAGCATGTTGCCATTTCTCCACTTTCAGAAAAATCACCACCCAACCACTTAGCATAATCTAAACACATCCAGCTTAGGAAAAAAAACCACCTCCCTACCACAAGTTGCTTCATCTGTAATGTGTATCACAATTCTGTGCCTCTGAGGTAGGTTTGACTTGAACCTCTTCTACAAATACAGAAAACCAAGCAGAAAAATTCACTGCAGTGATTTTACTACAGACCACACCAGGATGTCACAGAAGTTTTAGTTGTTAACTCCTGTGATTTGAAAGGCTATTAGACACCTTCCTCCACCAGTTCCTACCACATCAGTCTCAGTACTGCAAGACAGAGGCCAGCAAGTTGTGAACTAACTGGTACTTCTGTTAAAATGGAGAATGCCTTTGGAGACTCTAAAGCTTGCTTTTGAGAAAAACATTAAATCAATGTTTCTGTCATCTTCTGAAGAATGTAACAGAGGAGTAAATAATGTTGCCTTCTCTGTACTTAATACAGACCCTTCCTCTGAACCTCTCCAAGCCTGCACTGCAGATTACCAGGAAGTAGCAATGTTTGATACTATTTTTTCAGGCCATATACCAATCCTCATCATCAATATTTGCAGTGAACATCTCAGACTGTGTGGTATATTTCCTAGAGATGTACACTGACCACCTGTGAACAACCTAGGATAATGAGCAACACCAGTTTTCCAATAACACATTTTCCAGGATTCCAGTGGACTGAATTTTACCCCACTGAAGCTAACAGTATAACAAGACAAACTCAGGCTTCTGAAAGCATTCTGGCCTAACATCTATATTCAGGATTCCCTTTCTCCAGCAAAGTCTGTTGTATTTGAAATCTTTTCCCAAGAGCAGTGTAAGTGCAGTTCACCTTAATTTAGGGCACTGCTATCAATCTGTTGATTTCAGGCCTGACTTCTCCCTCTTAGTTCCTTAAGGCTACCAAGATATCCTTGTATTAGTTTTTTGGCACTATACAGAGCAAAACCAGGATCTTTGTTCTTAGATGATCTGTTTTAAGTTCTGAAGAACTGAAGCTCTGACATCCTCTGAAGAGAATCAGAGGACTAATCTAGATTTTACTGTTAAAACAAAATGACCTATCAAGTTCTGTACTGTTCCAAAAGGAGCCAGCTCCTCAGTGGTAGTCCCAAGTCACTCACATGGTTGTCAGTTCTTTCTGTGTGTTGCATACTTACAGTCTGCATAGCCTGAAAGGGAGCTGCTGTTATTGTGACAGAGCTGCTGCTTGCTGGAGGAGACTGAAAGCTTTGTGCTGGTGGCACTGAGGGCATGGGGGTGCTTGAAGTAGGCAATGGCGACTGTGGCTCACTTGGGAGGGGAATAGTTGCCTGGGGGAAGAACAAATGTAATGAAAGGTCACTTGATAATTATCAGGCAGTAACAGAAGCAGTTAATTTGTTCTAAAGCCTAGACTGACAGAAGTCAGCAGTTTCTACAGGATGACATTTGGACATAGTAGAGCTACAAAATAGCTTTTGCTTACAATTTCAAATCTTGCTGTGCATCCTCAGCAAACAGTACTTCTATGGCAGTCTCTGCTGATTAAGTGAAATGCGTCTATGAGCTACTATACATACCATTCTTTGGAATAATATCACAAATAAAGAGACATTAGGTATTTTTCCCTACCACTAAGAATACACAGAATGCTTTCTGTACCATTTAGTAAAAGAAGATTCTTTGGCTGATGTTAGAAATTACTTCTCCTTTCTGGAGGAACTTATAAAATTTAGGGGGTCTGATTTTTTCCCTTTCCAACTTAATTATGTTTCAGATTAGAACAATACTGAGTTGTCCAGACAAAGTATTAACCAGCATTAGGCCTCAGCTGAGCAGATGGCAAAATGAAGTGTTGATTTAGAACACCAATATTTACACAAAACAGGAGTCAAAAGGGACATGTCTAGAGCCTATTTCAGCAACTTAAATATTTACATTACTTGTGATAGCTCACCTGGGCAATTTCAATCTTTTTAGGTATCAGTGGCTCAGAAATACGTGAACTTGTCTGATACAGAGGCTGGGAAGTATATTTCTCATTCTCTTGAGAAAGTGATGTTGATGCCTAGAAGAAGCCATAATGCACCTGCTATTATGAGTAGAACTACAGAGTTCTGGTAAAGGTATAAAACACCAGTGCTAAAGTTGAATCAAATGGATTTTGAAAGACCAGGACAAACATTAATTCCAAAGCCAAAGTATTAAACAGTCATCTTAACCAAAGCTTCAAGTAATTAGCTTTAGAGATTCAGATTTAGATTACTCTTCTTACACAACTGGTTGCACAACTAGCCCTGCAAAGTCAGATCATTTTAAGAACAGTAGATTGCTTCAAGCACTTACAGTGAAGTCTGTAACACACACCTGTCTCACTGAATTAAATGGAACAAAAATGGTAAGCTCTGTTGAACAAGGCTTTGCAAGGCCTGTGTATCCTAGAATTGGCTCACACCTGTAATGCTACATATAGGAGTTGCTTAATACTTAAATATGGAGCCTAGGGCTGAAGAGTACCAGTCCTGTGCTCACCATGTACACATCACAGTGCCTCAGACAGCACTGGGGTGTACCTGCACACCAGGAGGAGCACTGCCACCATAGAGTGTGTTCCCTGGTTCTGCTGGGACCAAAACTTAACTACTGCTTTCCCTGGAAAAGAAAGACAGATGCTAGTCTTCAAGCTGAAGGGACCAGAGATAGGCTGGGCTTGTATTCAACAAAAAAGTCAGATGTTCCACTTTATAGCACAGCACAGGCCTTCTAGAATCAAATTGAACAGCAGAATTATTGAATTCTTGTCAGCACAAGGATTCTCATGGCACTGTAGAAGTGATAGAAAGTGTCAAGAACTGGGATGAAACTGCTGATTCAAGAGGTTGTAAGACTAATAGCCCTATCAGTATATAGTATTTTAAGACATAAAGTACTACATACACAGTATGCTGATAACATGTACATCGGCAAAACAAATGTAAAAAGCAAAAACATTTCCCATTATAATCTATACACTCTGAATTATAGAGGCCAACAGATAAGAGCCAGCTGTGTTCTTGAACACAGCAACACAATTCACAAGAGATCTTTAAGACACTGATCTGCATAAAGTGAAACTTTTCAGCTCTAAACACTATTTGAATGTTATATGAATGTTTATCTGTACATAAATACAATTAAGCAAGCAAAGCTTTAGGTCTTGGCAGAACATTGGGAAGTGAGATCCCCAGCATTTCTTCAGTTAGTGTTTGAGAGAATATCTCAGTCTTCAGGTTACACACAGACTCTGCTATTTCATGACAATACCCATCTCAATTTATGCAACCTCTTTGTCATCATTAGAGGGAATATTCTACACTGCAACCAAAGCAAATATTTATGCTGCTCCCCATGTTCCCACAAGAATGTGCACCACACTTTTTAGTGAGCACTTTTCATCCCACACCCTTTCTGTGTCAAGAAGCAGACTGTTCACTTTGCACTCATGCAGTATTAGCAAGAATTTGCCACCCATTTTTAAGTATCCCAGACTGTAGGCTGTACTACTGCTGTCACTTGTATGTTGTTCCAGCCCAGTTATTCAGCTGAGCTTTCTGTTAGGGCTGGCTGTCACACAGATCTGAATGCCAGTGAGCCCCAGGGTATGGTACCTGTGGTGTCACCAAGTCTTCAGTTTCAGAGCTAGAAAGAGCATGATCAGCAGATGCTAGGGAAGTGTTTGAACCATGCAGCACCATTGATGAAGCAGCAGCCTTGCAAGGGGAGAAAACAGACATAAGGTTTTGGTAAATGTTTAGTTTCACTGAAATTCACACCCTCAGCATGTCCAAGTAAACCTCAAAATAATTCAGGGACTGAAGGGTCTTGACCAGTCAATCAGTCTTTTAGGAATACTTGTTCATGGTAAGGAAACACATTTAAAAGCAAAAGTCACAAGACATGCAAGCCCAGTGACTGAATTTAAGGTTCATTTAATCACAATTACCAAAGCTTGAGATACAGTCTTTGGTGTGTGTTTTCATCTTCAAGATCCTATCTAGGAAAGAACTAGCTGTTCTTCTGCACATGACAACTGGTTATGACCTAAACTAATTCAGTGTGTCTTCAACATACTTCAAGAAACTTCAGGAATTTATGGCCCCTTTTCAACCAAAAGGGTAGCCAGCTTTGTCAGCATTTGAGTGAACTTAGATTCACAAGCTACTACATTGTATGAAATACAACTACTGGCAAGAAAAAGAACTCAAGTGTAAGTCCATGCTGGTAAATAACCTCTACCTGCCTCTTCAGGGCAGTCAACTTCAACTTACTTGAAGGGGCTGTTGAAGAAAATCACTCTGACTTGGCAGTTTCTGCTCTTTTGAAGCTGTAAAAATAGAATGCATTAAGCAACATTTACTTTTAAATTCAAACACTACATACAGTTTTGGTGCACAGTTCTATTTTTTAAAAAGATTTGGTATGTGAAGATACAAACTATTTTTACCATGTGGAATTCAAATATTTAAACCTAGCATCAGCAAACTACACCCAATTGAAGACTTCAGGTTTTTGGTAAAAAAGGACAGGTATTCAAAGACAAAAATATTTACCACAGAAAAGATCCACATTAATAAAAAAATTAATGAACTGGGTAATTGAGTTCTACAGCCCAAAATCCACCCAGTCTTTCAGCATGATCTGTTCTTTATATTTAAACAAGCTATCTTCACCAGGCCTAGTGACCTACAGCCCAAGCAAACCCTGTTAGTGCTTGCAAAATTGTACATACCATTTACACTTATGGTATCACCTACCTACAGGACTACTTGCTGGAGTAACTGAAGGAGGTTGGGATGAACCAATGGCACTTGGTGAAGCTTTATCAAAATCCAGAATGGACTCCTTTCCAAAAAAAAAAAACAAAATCACCATTGGGAAGAAAAAAATTAAACTCTAGATACAAGTGAAGCATTTTCACTTGACAAGCTGCTTTTAGCTAATAAGGGCAAAATTCATTTATTCAGTGCCAACACACATTGTCAGCTGTTTTCCCTAACCCAGTAGGAACAGGAGCTTTGTGCTACAGCAGAGAAAAACATACTTGCATGAAGTTGTAAGTCCCTTGTATCTGAGTCATCAGATCCTGAAGCTTTTCCCTTCTCAATACTGGATCTTTTGGAAGAGTTGAAGTAGAGCAAAATTCTGCAGCTGGCTGATGTACAGGTTTAGGCACCTAATAAGGAGAAGTTACATTAAATCTAATACTGGAAGCAAGACAAGCTGCCTTATCCAATATACTTCCAGAGTAACCTAGAAGTGTCAGACACTGTGGGCCAAGGAATTCTGTGCTCTTATTGACAATTCTTGAATCACATTTTCACTTTATTAGGAAAAAAAAATCAGCTTCCTGTTGCTACAACTAATTAAGCCACAGATTTCATAGAATGGTTTGGGCTGGAAGACTGCTTGAAGATTATCTAGTTCAACCCCCCTGCCATGGGCAGGAACACCTTTCACTAGATTAATTCACTTCAGTTTCTTATAGCCAAATGTAAAGAATTAAGCTGCCTGCATCTAGTGCAAAATTCAGCACTTTCATCTAAGGAAATTCAGTTGAAGGCCAGAACAAACTTAAAAACCAAAGCTACATCACTCGAGGTTTACTTCTCCCAGTAGAGCCTACAACAATAAGTACAGATCTTTTATTAGGAGGGCATTTCCAGGCATTCTGAAGAAATTGCACCTAAGAGATATATTGCAAGCAAGTAACTCAGGATGAGACCAAAGTGTTTCTACTAAAAAGCCAGATAATCTCAATGCACCAGCTCCTGCAGAAAGCATAACATCCCAGTTTGGCATAAATACACCCCTGCTCCCACACAAGAGCCTAACATGGACTTTTTCAGGGCTTTATTACTCCTTGAGTATTTCAGCTGGTTCCTTAAGAGTTCATCCCAACTGGTTCTCACTCCACTTTAAGAGAAGAAAATGTTTTGTCAGGGAACAAGTCAGTTTAAGGTAACAAAAATCACTACAGTAAGTTCCTTAAGTGGCAGAAGCCCTGTTATTTATAAGGTGACAATAACATTAGACTGTCTTGATGGTCTAACATGTCTTTTGAAAGCAGCATGGAGAGGAGGTAGGCTCATTAGAAGTATTTTAAACGAATACTTTTTTGTGGTTCTCTAAACTTTTACTGTTCTTATGTTGGTCCGTGCAGCTAGAAGGAGGCAAGTCTGAACACATTTGGTTGCGTTATTTCAACTGGCCCAAATGTTGAGATATGCAGGAACATGTGAAAGTCTTTTTTTTCCCTACAGGACAAACAGCTGTGTTTCTAACAGGAGGTTACAACTTCAATATATTGTACAGCAGTGTTATTATTTGCATAGTGATTGGAAAATATATGGCAGAAGGGTATTTGGGCTATGATGACAACTGTCACACTAAATCCACCATAAACTGATGAAGTGCTTTTTGTTCACTTTTAGGATAAGCCTAAAACACTCTTGCATTTCCTTTCAACAGTTTTCTGAAACTAATCTCAGGCCTTTGCAGAAATTCCAATGCCATGCACAGGCAAGAAGCTTATAGCACATTACTAACTCTGCAGGACTCAGCTTCTAGTATCTATGTGGCCCACATGACAACTGCTTGATGAGCTGTGAGAAGTTTTACTTCATTCTATAGCTAAAAGAGACCATCTTTGTACACCTCTATCTTAATTAGAAATTCTGCTGCACAAACACTATCTTCAACTATCAGTTAAATACAAGTTTATATTGCTGCAGTTTCCAATAATGAACAGTAACTACATCTTTTAAGGATATAAGTGTAGGACAAAAGATACAGTTGAATTAAGTTAATTTCAGTGAGTTACAGATTAAGTTACTGGCAACCTGGATCTTTCTGTCCGTCACTTTTAGTCCTCACTTACAAAAAGTCTTAATTTTACAGCACTCCCTGTCATAGTAAATCCATTCTGGGTTAAACTGATTAAAGCTTTTGTTATCCTCTTCTTCCTCCACTACCATTTCTACTAAGACACAGGGACATGACCAAACTGGTTCTGTGTGTTTGAAAATGGGTAACAGAAGCTCTTCACCTTTAGGTGACCTAACTAGGTCAAGTCTGGCAGAGTCTAAAGCTCTTAAGATAGTCCACTAGCTATGTGAGTGAGACTTGTACATTAAACACACAAAAAAAAGTTTGGGCATGAAAGCAGAAAAGACTTGTCACTTTTACTTCCAAATATGATAAAATTCCTGTATGCTTGTACAATTTGTCAGAGCTTTTATCTCCTTTCCCACCTCATACTCTGTGAGTTCTGTTGGTAGCATTGTTTACTTCAAGAAGTACAAGAATGCAGGGTTACATATATGATATCAAGGCTTTAGGCTAGAACTGAAACACTGAGACTTTCCATTCCATGGAAGTTATTTTCTAGTTCATATAGATATTAAAATACACCAGCCAGAAGAAGCTGCAGTGAAGCTACCTCGTATTGATTTGCTGGTTTGCTGGTACCTAGGGGTTCAAAACTACAATATTTAAGTGCAATATAAGATTATATAGAGAAAAGTATCAGGAAATTAAAGTATTTCAGGTTTTATGCTTTTTAATAAAGAGATGCTTTGAAGAAGAGCAGGTACTTTATGTTCTTAAAATGTTTTCTTTCTAGCCTACAACTAGATGCTCTTTCTGGTAGTCACTAAATGCTAGCAGCAGACTCTGACCTATTAGTCTGGCTCAGATCACTTAACATTAACCTGAATGTTGCTTGAACCACTACAGTTGAAGAGCACTGGTAAATTCAGAGCTTAATTTGAGATAAGAAATGCTTCTGAAACCTAACTTCAACACTACTCATACATTCAGCAAAATTTATCTTGACTTACATCCAGACAACTGACTGACTAAAAGTAGAGATGAAACATTTAGACTTCTTTCTAGAATCAGCTAAGCCATTGCAAATAAACCAACATCCACTTTGGAATTTGGCTAGTCAGAAAGCAAATTTACCAGGGACTCCCATCAAAGCTGGATTTTTTAGAGACTGAAGGTTTACTTACATGCACCAATAACATACCACTTCAACCATCTCATTTACTAGTGAAACTTCATTCTATGGAACAGGACTTGAATTCCTCTTTAGGTTTGTTAGTTATGGAGTAGTAAATGAGGTGGAATGGTGATACCTAAGCTGTAAGTAGTGATTGCCATGTAGATACACAATTAAAATCAGCTTTCTACTCAGAGCAGCATTCACAGTGGGTATGAATTGAATGAGATGCTGGATGACACAAACTCTTTTGCTTTCCCATACCAGGTCACAAATTCAGCTCTAACCAAACTTGCTGGTCCACAGGTTGCACAAACATTTAAACAGATCAGTTAAACAGGTTGCACATCAGTTCACCCTGCTGTCTTAGGCTCAGCTTCTTAGGTACTCCACTTTACAGTATATTAGGTTAAACAAGCACATTTTAATATCTCAAGACACAGTCTTTTTAAAGACCTCAGAGCTCCAACAATTAGATTCAGCTCAGAGGGCAGCAGCAGTGGCACAGGTCTTTTATCTGCCATGCCTACATTCCTGCACAAAACCATTTATGGATTTTCTCAGAGTCAAACAGATCCAGCTACAGCACTGCATTGCCTCTTTTTTACATAAGCAAGGGCAAAAGAGATTGTTATCTGAAAAGCTTAGCATGATTTTAATTGTTCCTTGTATGCACCTCAAGTCAAAGACATCTCTTTTAAAAAACTCCTTATGGAAACTAGTTATGTTCATAGTACACTGTTTCCTACTCATTCAATACACTTTTAGTATTAGGATTTCTCAATAGCTATTAAGCAAAAATAAAGGAAGCTGATGTTTTCCTATGGTCTATGCAAATCCAAGTTTGAATAGTTTAAAATATGCTTTGTTTACTTAGTGCAGCAATCCCCCTTCAGTGACCTCACATTCCAGCAGTTAGTTTAATTTTGTCAGTATATGGCACACCTGCACACTACTAGGGAGATTCCAAAGCAGTCTGCAAGTTTCTCCAGATGACTGGAGACCCTGCTCTTTACTCACTGCAGCAGTTTTCTCAACCACTTCAGCCATCCATCTATCCATCCCATATAAAAACAAGAGGAAACATCTCATTAGGAACCATCTTGCATTTAAGATAATCTGACACCAGGAATTCCAAGGGATTTTACAAGTGCTTGAGACTATTCCAGTACTTAGTTTAAGTTACAGGAATACTGTGCATAGCTGGGTGCACAACACCTATTAGTGCTCAGAGTTACTTAGCGAGGCAACGAGGTTTTCCACCTGTACCACCACCACAAGTGGACACAAGATTTACTCAGCTTGAGTGTAAAGATGGCTCAAGCTGAAACACCTTATCCCACAGTGTTACCCAGTGCTGCATTGTTACATACTTTTTTAATCTCATATTCAACCTTTGGTTTGCGCTCCCGCCTCTAGACACAAGAACATCCATTTTTTCAGTTTCAAGTTTACTGACAAGATACAAGCTTAATCATTTGCCATGAGTAACATGGGATATACTGGTTCCTGCTTTCTTTCAAGAAGACAGTTGTGGTTACAACACTGTGTAGAGAGTTGTACAGCTCAATTCCCCATATTTTCTTCCTGAAGTCTACCTTTAGATTAACATTTTTCTTAGTGACTTAAGGCAGACATAGCAGAGCCCAGTTATCTCTTTTGACAGTGACCAGTGTTGCTGCTACCCAGGCACAGGTGAGAAAGAAGGGTAGCAGCATATTCAGCTGTAAGCCATGCAATGGCTTTTCTTTTATATTTCTAACACTATGCTATTGTTAGACTTCCCAGGACAGCAATATGGTTTATGCATTCATCTGGAACTACATATTTAAGCCCCTGTACAGTTGGTATTGCTTGATCTAGACATTAGATCTCTCTTGAATCACCAGCTATTTTAATCAAAAGCCTAAAAATTACTGAAGTGTTATTCACATGCAGCCACAAAGTATTTGATCCCTGGATGAGTCATACCTGCTTTGTACTGCTAACAGAGGCCAGAGCCAATAGCTACAGATGAACCAAGTTAATTCTTCTGTCTTATGCATAAAGCAGTTATTCAAGGTTCAAACACAGCAATACTGTGCTGATGTAAAAAGCAAAGCAGACCATCTTGCTATTCAAATATAAACTTCAGCCTCCAGAATTATTTCCCCCAAGAAAGAATGAAACGGGAGTCTATATATTGGCCTACAAAACACACCTTAGATACCCTCTGCTAATAGGTGGCTTTATTCCAGTACACTAATGTCAAAAGCTTATGACAGATAATACTACATATGCCAACTCACTTCTTTGGGTTCCATATCAAACTTCTTTGGGCCCATCTGCTCCTTTGGCCCCATACTGGCAGCTGCCCAGGCCTTCGGAGGGTTCTGTAACTGTGGAGATGACACTTGCTGCTGCCTGTCAGCTTTTTCCCAAGCCTCTCGAGTCTCCTGCTTCTTTTGTTCTGGCTCCTCCCTAACATGTGCAGCCCAAGCCTTCATAGGCTCCTGCTTCTTTTGCTCTGGCTCTTCCCTAACAGGCACTTCCCATGTTTTCATAGGGTCTGGCTTCTTTTGTTCTGGTTGCTCCCTAGTTTGGGTTACCCAAGGTTTTGGAGATTGCTGCTTTTCTTCTGGTTCTTCCTTAACTTTGGTTACCCAAGGTTTTGAGGACTCCTGCTTTTTCTGTTCCTGCTCTTCCCTAACTTTTGTTACCCATGGCTTAGATGATTCCTGTTTCTTCTGGTCCTGCTCTTCCCTGACCTTTGCTACCCAGGCTTTGGGAGACTCCTGCTCCTCTTGGACATGTGCTACCCATGCCTTTGGAGCTTCTGGCTTCTTCTGCTGTTCCTCCTCCACATGGGTCTCCCAGGGCTTTGCAGACTCATGCTTCTGTTCCTCCTCTTTACCACGAGTTTCCCAAGGCTTTGGAGAATCTGGTCTCTTGAGTTCTTGCTGTCTAGCACGAGCTTCCCAAGGCTTTAAGGTCTCTTGTTTCTGCTTCTGTTCCTGCTCTTTATCAACAAGCATCTCCCAGGACTTTGGAGGTTCTTGTTTTCTAGCACACTCGGCTTCCCAAGAGCTGGGCTCTTCTGGCTTCTTCTTGACAGAGTATTCTGCTTCAGGCAAATAACGCCTGTTGAGAAACTATATAGACCAAAGAAACTTAATGGTTCCCAAGAACACATTTTGCTACTACAGTTCAGGTCAGTTAAATAAGGTCACCCAGATACTGAAAACTGCTGACTAAAAGCAGAGCCTAGACAGTCTAAGCACTAGTCATAGAAACTGTGGCCATGGCTTTATCCTATAATACTGCAGACTAGCTTTGCTTGGCATGCCATAGAGAAACAGGGAACAGTGCTGAACAGCACAAGTAAAACCCAGCTGAGTGAATCTACTGTCCTTATCCTCAATACTACCTCATGTTCCTAGGCAGTGACAATATCAAGTTCCATTGTGATTTTTGTAAAAGTAGCTCTCCTTCTAAGTACCTAAAAAGCTCTGGTACTATATTGGCAGACATTCTGCTAAGCACCCCAAAATATTAGACCCAGTTACCAAGTATAACCTTCATTCTTAATGGAGTTTTGATACTAAAATGTCACCAGAGTCTCAGATTAAATACCACTGGACTTCAACTGCTGGCTGTGTTTAGGGTTAAGTCTGAGAATTCAATGATGATGTGCTAAGTTTTTCTAAGTTACCACTTGGTCATGAACAGGAAGTAAATACATGAAGAGAAGAATGTACAAGGATCACTGGCTGAGACATTTTTTCTGGCTAGATACCAGATGAGAGTCAGGTAACAGTGTTAGCAATAAGTCACAAAAACTTGTTCTAGAGTACACCCTCTAGTGGGATACCTGGGAAACAGGGATTCAGCATTTTAAGAACCAGTATTTTCACTTGGAAAAAGACACCCTTCCCCACCTTCTGAACCAGGCCGAATGATTTCTATGCTACTGATAGTCAAAGCTTAAGTTCAGGAGTCTGAAGAGCTGCTGAAACAGGTCTACACACCCCTGTGCACACAAGCCTGTCTTGGGTTTCCTACCTTCCTGACAAATCAGAGTAAGACCAACATCATTCTCAAACCCACCAATATCAAGCCTACTGCATTGCTTAGCTTTTACAGACAGCTTTAGCAGATGTCTATTTTCTCTATTGCACAGTACACAAAAGATCAATGTTCCCACTCTAAAGGCAGATGCTTTGTTTTATTCAGGAAAGTGCCAGAGCAATAAAGTACTATACTGCTTCATGTAATCCTGCTCCATTCATCCCAAAATACAACACCAGATGCCATAAATTTGGGGTTAAAAACAAATGCAATCAAGTCTTTAATGCTTCTTACATCAAGCAACACTTAAATTACTGTTCAGACTCCATTTTTAAGTTTAAAAAAGGGCTGCAAAAGAGCATTTCTAAATGTGTCTGAAAAAAATCACAATACTAAAGGCAAGCAATTAGCAGTAGAGTATCTTACCTCCTGTGGCTGTATTTCAGATTTCATAAGCTCCATAATGGATTCTAGAGAAAGGATGTTAATTTGTTTCAACTGATCAAACGCAGAAGGGCAGATCAAACAGTAGCAACTCTTTAAATCTATTTAAATAGCAGTACCAATTTGCTAAACCAGATATTCTGATAGCTCAGCTTGCCATTCAACATGCTATTTCTAGACAAGCTTTTATTTTTTAAGTTTTACAGCTGCAGAAGTTTAGAGTTAAACAAGAAACATTTTATAGTATTAATAATTTTGTTATTCTAATATGTAATTTTCCCTACACACCAGACAGTCGCCACATCTTCAACTTGCTCAGAAGGCAAAAGCATTCTATTACTATGATTTAAAGGGTTTTTTTATGTTACTAGCTAAAATAGAGCTGCAAGCCCTGCAGGTTCCATTTCAGTTGCTACACTGCAAGTAAGCTACAGCACAGCATTAGATTTAGCACCAAGCTATGCAAATTCAGTGCTCAGTTCAAGCCTTTCCCAACACTGACATAAAAATTGAACCCTGTAATATTACACCTGATTCTTTGGCAGACTCTCCTCTTGACAGCTGTCTTGTTTTCTCAGGTTTTCTCTTTACTTCTTCTTCCAATTCTTTCACTGGCACAGCGGTGCGAGGAGTCGGGATACTCTCAAAGTAGCCAGAGTCTAGAAGCTTGGACAACAGGTCCTTCATGTGTTTATCTAAAGAGTAAAAACCCATAAAGTTACAATAGCAAAATCTGAAATTAAGGGGTATTCAGACTACAGATTAAGACTTGTTACTTCCTCCTTTTATATGAACTGCAGTTACGCCAAGTTCACACATCTTACCAAGCTATAGCACCATGTTTTAGTAAAGGAAATTATTTATTAGACTGCTTCATTTAGTGCAGTTGAAAACCTCTTTGCAATACCAGGGCAAGACTGCAGCTTGTTTAATGCCCACAAGGTAAACACAGAGCCACCTGGTCTCCCATATGCTTGGAAAGGGCTTTGTTTACCATGTATAAGCTAGCCAGCTTTGATATTAATATCATGTGAGACTGCAACAGAGGTAAAGCTAAACAGCTACAATGGTACTACTCTACAAGACACTCTTGCTGATAACAGGATGGTGTCTCAGAAAGAAAAGTTAAGAACTGTAGAAACAAACAGGGGAAATGCAAGGGAGTGATCCCAGAGAAAACATACTCCTCTGAAGCTGGGAAAGATTCAGAGCTGACATGGTTGAACAAAAGCTTAACTGTACTCTGAGAAGCACTGTCCAGTTGGCTCCTCTGTGCAAACAAGAGACAGCAGCTAAGAGTACAGAGTAAGACCTCAGAAGTAACAGTGATTCTAGAAATTGTTTCAGAGGAGATGGAAACAGGGCAGCCTTGAGAATAGGAAGAACTTTCCTATTCTGGTAAAGAAAGATCACTCCTACCAGTGACAACCACACAAACAAGAACTGTAGCTAGAATTTACTGTGGCTATAAAAAACTGTCTTCCAAGGCAATGAACACTAATAAAACAACCTAACAGCTTTATCTAAAGTTTAGCTTGCACACAAGGGATGCAAGACAGACACTAAAGGGACAGAGATACTGATAAACAATCTATTCATGTCAACAGATACAAGGCTAAGATAACCAGCCTGTAGCAATCCAAGCCTGCAATTTGTCCAGAACTACATGGGAAGATTTAACACCTAGCTGTCAGTTCAGCTACCTGTATGTGGAAGTTAAACAGGTCACACCAATGCTCTGTTCCAACAGACACTGTTGTCAGTAACAAATGGAAGATTCCTGCCACACAGCTGCTACAAGACTAGCATAAACACAACAAGCAAGGGCTGTTTGCAATAGAAAGACACTACAACTCAATTAAGGGCAGTTTCCTCACAAGCAAGCTGTAAATAGGAACACAATGTGTATGTTGGCTTACAACCAAGGATTTTGGAACTGTGCCACAAATGGAAGATCTGTAGAGTCCTACAGATTTTGGTATGCTTGAAAAGTAAGGACACTTCCATTACATCAAAGAAAGACTACAACTGTGCATGATGAGAAATCCCAGCAAGTTCCATTAACAACCAGTGTGGTGTCCTGCACTGGAGGGAGACAACAGGTATGAGTCTAGAATTCCTACAAAGAAAGGAGACTCTTCAATGCTGTGGAACCTTCAGCCCAGCTTTGTAATACATCAGGGTACTCAACTAAGCATTTCATGGCTGGGAACTGTTCCAAGCTTAACCCATTTGCACATAACTAAACAAAAAGCTTCCCACTGTTCTGAAAGGTATTCAGGCATCAGGTTTTGAATTGCTACCATCAGTATTTCTCAAAAATACGCTAGTACACTGATTGAAAAGTCTTGATTGGAAAAGGAAAGCAGGTAGCATTGATTGACCTGTACTTAACTGAACTAGGAACAGCCATTCATCCTTGGATAATCCAAGATACACACATCACCTGAAAGTAGTTAATTTGGTAACCTTCCATGTGTATTCACTGGTTTTAAGATGCTTAACAAGGACACAAATTTTAGATGTTGAAGTTATTTCTCTAGATGAGACACTCACATGTTGTTCCAACCACAGGTTTCTCACTTCCTTCTAGAAGGTCCCAGAAGTAGAGAGATGATTGCTCCATCTGGTCTTCAACACTAAAACAAATGACAGTTTTACCAGGTAGAAGCACAGCCAAGATCAAGCGCTGCACTATCCCAATACCCCTCATTTTACAGCATTCACTAATGTCCAGCCTTCATACATGTCCTTTATGCACAGAGTGAATAGTAAACCCTGAAATCACTGGAAGTAATTCAGCTGTCTCTGTCTGCACAGGATTTAACCTAGCAAACCTAACTTCTTTTGTTGGTCAATATAGAGATCCTAAGCACTGTCCCACAAAACCACATGGCTGAATTTCATTACAAGCCAGGATTTCCAAACAGGGCAACAACTGCTGTTTAATCAGCTGGTCTCATTTACTGGATGAACTTGTACAGGTGCAACCAACAATAGCTGCCATTCTCACTAACTAGCAGCTCCTGGGAAACTACTTATAGGTCCAAGATCCACCTCCTCCAGAAGGTGGAATTTTCAGTCCACTGCAATGAAACACAGTATCCCAAAGGAAAGGATTATGCTTCTTGTCGAAGTAATGCCATAAAAGTAAACTAGAAACAAAGTTACTCCATTGGGATGAGACACTCCTGTTGTGTAGTTTTTTTATAAGGAGCTGTGCTTTGGAAGTAGTTAACTGAAGAGCAAAGATTAGGCAAGTCTAGTGTATGACAAGTGACTAGAATTTTGAGGCAGTTAAAGAATTAGTCCATAATCAAACATGACTTATCCATAAAGTGTCTCAGCTTACCACCTAATAACTACTTATTCCCTATTCAAATACAATTCTTGCTGCACTACCCTACCAGACAGGCTGTCACACTAAGCATGAGCCATCACAGCACCAGAGCAGTGCCACGTGAGCACTGATACTGACATTACCTCTCTAACACCATGGTCACATGCATGGCATTTAGTGCAGAGGTATCAAAAACTTCAGGCAATTTTTTAAAACCACTTGGAAGCTAACAGCAAGAGCACCTCAGGAGCACCATCTTACATTCCTTGGGAATAAAGAAGCACACCTGAATCATCAATGTAAATGGAATACAGAAAGAGTTCTGATTTAACTGCACTTTTTTCATTTCATGAGCAGTGAGACCTCAGAGAAGCAGCACATCCCCAGCATCCCTGCTAAGGATGGTATTGGACTGTGTCCCCTCAGTCCCACAGGGAGATGTAAAATGGCAAAGTGTCTGTAACCTGCACCTGGGGCTGTAATTACTGCAGCTTCCCTCTAAAGCTCTGAGTGAGGTAAATCTTCACATTCCTAATCTCAGACAAAAGCAAGTGTACTGAAGAGTATTTTAATTAATGTTCCAAAACATGGTTTTTAAAGACACAGCAGTGTCAAACAGAGGACATTTACCACAACAAATGAAGCATACTAATTAGAAAAAAACCCCTAAACTTACCTCAAGTTCTCATTTCTTTCTGGACATGTCAGTTTTGCAAATCTTATGAGGTAGTCTAGTTCTTTAGAAGGCAGGTATATTGCACCATTCACACCACCTTTGAAATCTTTCTGAACATGCTCTTGAGTGAAGTTCTGTAGCACATACTGGACTTGAAGTATTGTACGCAGTTTCTTCTTCTCTGCTTCCAGCTTCAACAGGCTTTCTCTCCTCTGAGCCTTCTTCTGTGCTTTCAGCAGCTATTTTAATGCAAAATTCAACAATTAAACACAATTTAGTGTTTAATCCTGTTTAGTAACAAGATTCTAGGAGAAAACATTGAGTTCTAGTATTGATTATCCTACAATGGGGAAACCAACTATTCATTTTGGTCAGATAAGAGAAGCTCCTAATTCTTCAGATATCTAGAATCTTTTTAGATCCTCCTGTGGAAGAGCTCTCCATTTATCTACTAATTGCCTACACATCTTTTAGTCAAACTGGATACTGGTAGCTTCACTTGTGATATACCTTTGTGATATCTAGACCCTCATTATGGATCCTAGTTGTTTTATTGTTACAGCTTTTAAAGAAATTGATTGAATTGATTGAACCAATGCATCAGTCCAGGCCTAGCTGATCTTTAACATTTACCACAGAGTTAGAGAGGCAGAAGCTGTCTCAAGTTTCTTCTAGTAAGAAAACTGCTCTTCACTTTTGAATATCCCAGCTTAAAGGATACAGCAGAATCCTACAATTATTTCTGTTGGCAGAAGGCTTAAACACTCAATAAATAAGGAACAATATAAAACTACAGAACACATACAGAATGTGCATTCAAGTCTCTCATCATGCACTAACAGAACCAGCAGAAGCTATCCAAGTAACTGCAGAATTTAAAATGCCTCAATATGTGTCACAATCTATGAAAATTTTGCTCCCTACAATACACTGCAAAGGATGCAAGGATGCTGTTGCCAGAATTTGCCCTAGTGTTCCAGTAATGGCTATTGACTGTAGAATCCATACCAGCAGAAGCAGAGCCAAGTTAAAAACAAGGTGGGTTAGCCTTTGAATACAGCATAAGTTCAAGAACAAACATGAACTGGTAGAATGCTGGATTACTTAAAACACCTGCACAAACATACACTGGGTCACAAGGTACCTTCAGCGTTCTGTAGAAATAATGCCAGAGCAGTGACTAATCATGTTTAGCTTCCCTACCACTATTTTGGATCAAATCTTCCATAAGTGTAGAATTTGCTTGAGCCAAGAGACCAGTTTCTCCAAAGATAAAACACTTGCTTGCATAAAAATAATGTATGGAGCGCCTTAAATCCTGAACAAAGACCTAAATAAAGCACTAAATCAGTGTCTTGCCACAATTAGAGACAACTATGGCAGATTGAGTAGCAAACTCCACAAGCTTCAGTTAAATTTTACTGAGGGATGTACTTCTCAGTGAAGTCAAAGTGATTTAAAACCAGCACTTTCCCTCACCAGAAGCAGTAAAAGATTAATACCGGAAGGGATCTTGGGACATTGTCTAACCCAGCCTCTAGAAAGGATACAAGGAATGAAGACCAGATTGCTTGGAGCTTTGTGCAGTCAAGTATTGAAGAAACCCAAGGACAGATTTTACCACTTCCCTAGGCTGCCTGCTTCTAATGTTTTATCACCCACTGAGTGATTTCCTCCTACCTGGTTAGCATCTATTTCAAGTAATGACCATTGCTTCTCCTACCACATCTCTCAGCAAAAATCCCAGCTCCACCCTTTCAGTATTTCCTGTCTGAAGGACAATTGTGCATCTCCTGGCAAGCCTTCACTTCACCAGGCCCAACAAGCCCACATGTTCCAGGCTCTCCCCACAGGTCTCACTTTCCAGGCCCCAGCCATTCAAGGGCCCACCACTGGAGTCACTGAAGCTTCTTTGGCCTTTGCCTACCAAGTGATCAGAAACAGACAACTGGGTAACAAGCACCAAATAATCAGTTCTCCTTCATCAACTGCTCCTCATATGCTTAAGCTTCACTGCTGCAGAGAAACCAGACAAGAACTTCCTAGCAAGGGGTGCACTGGAGTAGAAATGTAGTCATTAAAGTAGTTGCACAAAGTTCTGCAGTTACCTCCTGTCAATATAGAGAAGAATAGTTATACTTACATCTTGGCTAAGCCCTGAAAAAGTCTTGTGAAGCTCCTTGGCAAATTCCAGGTTGTGCACTACTTCATCATATTTCTCTACTGCCTCCTACAAAGGAATAGATAAAAAATGTATTTCTCATGCCTAAAGTACTGATTGCAACTCTATTGCCTTGTACTTAAATTCTCCTTGTGAAGTTGTCATTTAGTGTGTTCTTTTCTGAAACTGTAGCTTTTTAAAGATTCTGTGTCTGTGGCTGTACTTTAATTGTAAATATCATTCACCTGTAACTGAGATGCAGTTCAAAGCCAGCTCATACCACCAGACAGATACCTTACAAGTTTGCCTACATAAGTCTTGGCAATCAGAGGTAAACAGCTATTTAAAATCAGACTGGTCTAAAAGCCTGGAAGGAATACAGGAGGAATTCAGCACAGATCTTCTACCCTCATGCTTAACTGAACACCTTTAAAGAAAATTTGTTCAAACTTTAGAAATATACACAGCAAGACATACTTCCAGAAATAAGTCTTTCAAATTTAGTTTCCACAAAAGAAGCCATGTTCCTGTCTTCACTAATGACTTTAGCCAATATTTTACTGGCTAGTCTTCAAAAATAATTGCAGTGGATTATTAATTGCATTTTGATATACCCCATTTTTAATGGGTTAGTTAATTTCTCCAAGTTCCCTTGACAGCTCTGAAGATAGCAAAATGCTGTAGTCCAGACATGCTGCCCATATGTTCACACCACAAGGCATGAAGTAACAAGTTTAATTCCAGTTGTTCACATGTGCTTTACACCCAATTTGGTTTATGCTCCTGACATGATATCACAGGTTTTTCTAGAACAGGCCCATCAGTCTAACATAAAGCTTGTTCACAGCAGTGTTAGTGTTTCATCAGGGCAGTGACAAAAGCTTAATCTACTGTCCCAATAAGATTTGGGACATCTGCAAATTCCATATGTGTTCCTAAGCAACTGGAAAACAAGTTATATGTTCATTTGTTCAGTTTGATTGCTCAGTTCCTTTTATTCCCTTGTTTGGGACATACTAGACATTACCTGGACTAAATGCTACTCAACATAAAGTGCTCTCACCTGGTAGTTTAGGTTTCACACAATTCACCAAGCAGCTTTGAAGTACTATTTAGCAATTCACTTAGCACTTGAGAGAATGACTTCTAAGAATCCAATGCCCACACATTTGAGGAAGACTCACAATTAACACCAACAATTTACTAGTCAGGTTACAGTAATTGTGCTTTTAACAACACAAATTGCAGAGTAAAACTCTGCACCTGAAAACATCAAGAACAGCTACCACTGCTCTCATGCCAGGCTGTACCTCAGCCCACAGGAAAGCAATAGCTTTCTTCTGTCACACCTGTTATTAACATTCATTAACAGCATGTTGGAAGAACAGCACTGAGGAAAATCTGCTCAGCTTGCAAAAAGCACAATAAGCTGCTGGAAGCTCCTCATTCTTGAAACAAGTGTTTCCTAATGTAAGGCTAGCACACATTAGGTCTGGCAGGCATGCACCACAAGTAATTACAGCTTAATCCAAATTGCTTGCAAAACAAGTTCATCACCAGACACGCACTTCTTCCTCTGTGTGAGAAAATTAAAGCTATAGATGACATCAAGTTATATTAGAACACCACTGTATTATAAGGCACTTGGTTTTTTTAGGTGTTAAGACCTATTAAGCTCTACTCCAGCCTCAATTTGTATATACACCACAAATTTGCATCTGAAAGTTACAAATGCAGTATTTCTGTATCTTCACCACTGAAGCAGGGGACTTCACAAGACTATTAATTAAATATTGAGTGCATAGGGGCTTCTACAATGGCCACTTTCACTATGAAGACTGAATCTAGTTCTTCATTTTAGTAGCCTAAGAAACTCCAGAAACTGAGATGAAGACACTAAAACTTAACAAGAGAAGCCCAGCTAGGAATACTAAAAACTAGTAACCAAGTTAATGCCATTTTCCAAACACTGTCACCTAACAGCTTTTCACAGTCCAGGGCATATACCAAAGCAGTCAATACATTCAAGACTACTCCAACTTACAGAACATTGTTCAATAGTCTCACTGTTCATGGCAGCAAACAGATTGTGAAGAACACCAATGATCTAAACACAAAAGTTTCTTGCCCACCTGATTGAAGATTGAGTTGAGAGGAATTGAAAGGTCATCAACCTACTCTAAACCATCAGATTTAATTTACTTTTGCACTTGATAGGGCAAGAGTACTTAACTACAAAACCTGATGTTGTCTAAGTGACAATTTACTCCAGCAGGTTTACTCTACTTCTAAGAAGGTACCATTTTCCCCCCCTCTTATCCCACTTATGTCTAACTCTTTTACAAATCATTCACAGTAAGAAAAAAGAATTTGTGTTCTCAGACTGCTGCACTGTGATAAAGTTAGCAATCAGTGACATTTTCCCAGCTGGTTCATTAGCAGGATCAGCACTATCACTGAAGTGTCAGTACTCCTCATCAGATAATTACTCTAGCATGTGTCCACTACATTTTAAAACCGTGACTCCTAGATTAGTAGAGCAATAAACTCTTTGGATTATGTGACACTACTACTCAGCTCTGCTAAAGTTTTCAAGTTACAGAAACTTGGTTTCAGATCTAAAATCCATTCCAGACCAAGACAAAAAAAGAGCCAGCACTGTCAGTTATATTAACAGCTACTTGTAATCAACAGCACTGTGCAGACAACAGGCAATTTCAAGTAATAGCTGCTAATGAAGAAATCATGAGGATTAATTAGCCATCTCAGAATTCTTGAGGCTTGGGTTCTAACACTGCACTGCCATATAGATCAGCTGTACACAGCTACCTCATTAAGAAACAGAGGTGAAGGAGCACTGAAGCTGAAAGTCTACAGAGCAAAGATAAACAGGGATCTTCTACTCCTTCAGGGAACACCATGAAGGTTAAAACAGGCAATGGAGCTTATGGGCTCAACATTCAGCCTGATAACCAATAATTTGTTAATTTATTTTTGTGAAAAATACCTTTAGGTACTGCTTCTATAAAAACACCCTTATCTCCTACAGCAACCCACCCTCCTGCCAGATCAGAAGGTTTTGAGGCCTTCCAGTCCTGCATAAAAAGCAAGCTTACCAATTGGTCTTGATTGAGGGCTTCCCCCTTCTTCAGACGATCTTTGTAGTCTTCGAGTTTGAGCTGCAGAAAATTCAAAGTAAACATTAAACAGAAATCAATACAAAAATTAAGCAAAGGGTATGAGTGAAATACTGTAACATAGAACAGAAAACCTCCTACTTCCTCCTGTTTCTGGAGAAAAGAACACAGAGTTTTGCTATGCCTTTGATTTGGCAATTTCAGTCTGCAGGACTGTCTACTTCCTTTCCCTATCACTGATCTTTCAGTTTTACTTGCTACTTTTGTTTCATTTAGGAATTATTAATGCATTGATCCAAGACCTTTAAATGGCTTCAAATACATCCAGTGTCCTTATTTAAGGTAGACTTGTTTAGCTGTCCCAAGTCAATGCTGGAATTTAGTTATATTATCCTTGAATAATCCTTGTTATGTCTTTCAAAAATTTGGCTTTAGTTACATCAAAAATTTATAGCCCTGTTCCCTAAGAAAGTGGACAAGTGTATTCAGGGAGGAAATAAGATTTATTTCCAATATACCAAAGTATCTTTAAATGCTGAGGTAAATAATACAAAACTAAACTATTTGATATTGCAAAACTTCTTTAGGGAAAAGAAAGGTGACTTCACTGCCATGAAATCAAATGCTATTCCATTTGTGTATCTGCAGTTTCACTGGCAGTACCTATAGGAGTGTAAGACTAGGAATACTTTCTACTCATTTTAGTAAGTCAGTTTTATTTGCTGATAAGGCCACATTGTCATGCATGTGAAAATCAAAGGTACCAGAGAAATTCACAACAAGAACCTTCCTTGGGCAGAATTAGAATACAAGACAAAGTTGTTTATTCACACAAAGGAAACATGCTTGTCTGATGCTATTCAAAATTACAGCATGATGCCTGACATGAGACAGCAGTAATACTGCATCTCCTGCAGGAGGATCAAGTCCCCTAAGCACATGGCCAGATGTCTGATCTACTCTCTCTCCTTGCCCCAAGACATAACTAAAAGCTTTTCAGACATTTAGAGTAGCACAACATATTCACACAATTGCTTCACTTGTAATCCTGATCCAGCACTGAAAGCAACAGCACCTTCACATCTTTTATCCTACAGAAAATAACATTCTCTCAACTCAAAACCTGCTAATCAGCTGAAAAGCCTTAGAATGCAGAAGTCTGACTAGCCACAACTACAATGTTTCAGGTGTATAATTACCTCAGTTATTATTCTTACTAATACTGTTCTGTCCCCCAGCCTCAGGAAAGCAGAGGTAAAAACGAGAGATCAAGTTTTGGAGGATTTCTGTATAAAAGTTTTCCAGACAGTAACATCTGCCTGTATTTAAAATATGTAAGTCGAATATTGATGCAAAATAAAGGGCAATACATATTCAATATAATCCGACATTTCCACTGTCAGAGGAAACACTTGTTCTAACTTCCGATTTTACAAACAATTTACATCTAAATTAATAACAGGTACATATAATTGATGAAAGATTTATGCAAGACTATAATCACGTTTAAATCAGATGCAAGTTTGTTCTGAACTGATTTGGTCAAGAGAAGCACCTTCAGTTTCAATCAACATATACTGGCTCTCTGTATACACACATAACCTTATTCCAGCCGTTAAAAATAACGGAAATAACATGAAATATTATTTTAAAGGCAACGAGCTTTACTATCGGCAGCTTTAATAGGTGCCGCGGGCAAGAAAACCGAGTTACCTTCTTTTTCTCGATGTTCCTGATCTTGTGTTTGAGGCAGATGAGCCCGTTGTCGATGTAGATCTCGTAGGCCTGGGAAGGAGAGGCCGCCGTGCTCAGCGCGGACTGCAGGGGGCTGGCGGGAGCCGGGCTCTCCCCAGCCGGGGTCACCTGCTGCTTGGCCGCCTTCATCCTCTTCTCCTCCCCTTCCTCCGACCGGCCTGAAGGTGATGATGGACGATGGAAAGGGGCTTGGGAAAGCCGCACCATTGAAATGGATGGAGCTGCAAAGAAACTCTTTTATTTAGCTCTCTCACACCCTGCTCCCCCCTTTTCAAGTTCCGTCTTCTCTTGTCACAGAACATGTAGCCACAAAACTGAGCCTCGGGAAGGAGCGACCGCAATTTTTCCACGCTTCTCCCTCCCTTTCAAAATATCCGTAGCAAGAATTTCAAAGCAAGGCAAACTTCGTATTGTTCACAGCCTCCCCACCCATGCAGACACCAAAAATCCTTTACATAGGCAGAATTAGACAGCACAGGGGATGATTCCAGAAACTCAGTATAGTGACCATATAAAACTAGGCAGGTTTCCTGCACACATCACCCACAGGGGAAAAACTGCAAGCAAGCAATTGCAAATCACACCGCCAGCCTGGCATCCGGGCTGCAGCCTGAATGAAAATTTAGAAGGGCCATGCCTGAAGGTATAGCCCCTCTTCTTCCCAATCCCCTTAAATCGATTTTACCCTTTCATGACCTCCACAGCAATCCAACCGAGGACTTACAGTCAATTCAATTTAAAAAAAATTGCACACAGACAGAAAAAAATAAAAAAAAGAAAAAACGTTTGATTAAGCAAACTAAGCCAGCTTAGTTACAACAGCATCATTCTTCGTGAGGAACTGGTCCCTGCCTATACCCATCCGCAAAACGTGCCTGTGCCACGGCAAAACATCGGCTTCCATTGGAGGGGCTGTAACCTTGAGCAGAGTTTCTGCAAGACACGCTCGGCCACCCTCATCTTCAACTACTTACGGACACCTGCTCCTGGAAAGCAATGACACCACAATTCTGCCTGCCCGCCGCCGGGGAGGCCGCACCACATCACCCCAGCGGGCAGCCAGGGCAAATCCTGCCTTTCCCCGGGACAGCCTCCGCCGCCGGGGCGAGCCCTCCATCGCGTCCTTGCCAGGGATGGCCAGGGAGCTGCTCCCGGGGGGAGAAGGGCACGGCCGCCACGGCTCCCCGAGCGGGGCGGTGGCGGAGGAGCGGAGAAGGGAGGAACAGCGGCTCCTGCCTGCCAGGGATTCACCTCCTCCGCCTCCCGCCGCGCTGGGGGGCCCGCCGACCCCACACCGCCCGGCAGGCTCGCTCCCGCCTCCCCGCTCACCTCGGTGCCCGCACACGCTCAGGCCCGCCCCGCCGCCCGCCCCTCGCCTCATATAGCGGCGGGGCGGGGCGGCTCCGCGCCGGTCACCGCCCGCTCCCAATGGCCGGCGCCGCCTCACCTGCCCGCCCGCCCCGCGCCGCGCCTGGAGGGCGGGGCCGCGGGGCGGCTCCCCTGAAGGTCGGGGCGTCCGCCCCGCAGCTGTGTGGGGTGTCCTGCGCTCCTTGGGAGCGAGGGGTAGTCTCTCGGGTGCTCGTGCAGGGACCTGAGTGGCGGCCCTGGCGAGGCACAGAGCGTCCGGGGAGAGTGGCCCTGTCACCGGCTTCGTGGGGAAGGGGGGTCAGGTGTGACCCTCCGCCATGTGCCACCCGTGAGGGCGAGGTGTGGCACAGGGCCCTGGCAAAGCCGCGGTGCGCTGTTGCATGGCGTGTACCGCAGCAGTCTGACACCACAGTGAGCCCGGGGCAGGCGGGTAGCGCTCCCCGAGCAGCCCCACACAAGGGCTCCATCCTCCCAGGGCAAGGGCATCCCCTCGGCCCTTTCAGAGCCCACTGTCAGTCACACCCTGTGACAGGAAAAGTGTTGGTCTGTGCCTGTAAACCAGCTGAAGGGCTCCTCTGGGCCTGTAAAAAGTCCTGGAGGAGACCTGCAGGACTGTGGGTCACCTTATGTAGCAAAAGAAGTGAATGTCCTCTAATAATCACGGAATCAATTAGATTGGAGTCCAGCCTATGACTGAAATGTACACTAGACTGAGTGAGGCGCACGCCCAGCCCTTCCTTAAACGCCTTCAGGGACATTGGCTCCACCACCTCCCGGGGCAGCACATTCCAATGTCTAATCACCCTTTCTGTGAAGAAATTCTTCCTGATGTCCAACCTAAACCTTCCCTGGCACAGTTTAGGACTATCCTCTCATCCTGTCCCTTGTTACTGGGGACAAGAACCCAATTCCCCACCTGGCTACAATCTCCTTTCAGGTCCCCCGTTTCTCCTTTTCTTCAGGCTGAACACCCCCATCTCTCTCAGCCACCCATTGTAGGACAACCCAATGCCATCCAACTGTGTAAAATCTTGATAACTAGTAAAAGCATTTGAAGATAATTGAATATAAATTAATCCCAAAAAAACTTCTGTTAACACCTAACAATCAATGCTATGGAAGGCTGGAAGACTAGGGAAAACAGACCTTCCAAAGATCAGAGGACTAAGCTGGAAATCTGTTTTCTGTGTTTCTGGTTTTTGTGGCCATTACCACAAAGAAGAAATAAACTATATGGCAAGTTCATAGCAATCCTGAAATTTGTGAAAGTAATGAAAATAGAGACATTTTGAAAGAGAGAAAAGTGAGTTAGTGAGGAAGGATTGCAAAGATGGGTTTTACAGAACACAAGATGTATTTATGTAGTATAATGGATGGATGAGAGAACAGGGGAGGAAAGGTTGTACATAAAAAAGATTGCTTTTTAAAATAAAACAAGCAAATGATACATGATTCAAACAATAAGGAGAATTCACAGAGTATCACAGAATCAGATTCAGTTGCATGCACCGACCTATAGCATCCACAATCTTGCCACTTCTCAATGTGTCAAATTCTTTAATCACATGTCCCAAAAGTCTACATTTTTTTAAAGCCCTGGCTCCTAGAATGAGGTCACTTTGTGAGGCAGTTTTCATGACTGGAAAGAAGTGCTAATGAGTAAGACACAGCTTGTGTCTAGGATCAGCAGTGTGCTCTGAGAGTCCTTCCAGTAGATTTCTGTGGGGTTTTTGCAAAGCTATCATGGATGGGCTAGATCCTTGAAAAGTAATTATAAAATGAATGATCAGTTAATGCATTTGTTAATAAGAAGTCATAATTAATGTTCATACACCTGGGACTGTTCTGTAAGTCATAGTTACTACTGACAAACTGCTTCATAGTGCGCTTTTACAATTATCTGTATAAAAGAGGAAAATCAAAAGGAAAATTCATACAAGCCAAATCCATATTTAAAATCAATGAATATTTTAATTTCTTTTTTTAAAAGTAAGAAGTAGCTAATTGAGACTAATGCTATATACATTTATAATATATCTGTGATCTCTAGAGCACTGTGAATAGTGTACTAATGTGGTGAGGTCAAGCCCAGTGCAGTTAGGAAATGCCAGGATTAAGCACAGCCTAAATTAATTAGTATAATGCCATCTTGCAGATCCATTGTGAGATCATCTCTAAGATGATCATAGGTTATGATAGTCAAGCCATGCATCAGTCATAACCATGGGGATCTATGCCTTTTTCTCTAGGATCAGAAGGGGAATACACTCTAATGCTGAAGACAATTGTTCTGTTCTTTCTGTCATGTTTGACTGATTCTGCTTATCCCCTCCCACTGGGACTGCCCTAATTTTTCCCAGTCCCACAAGTTTATCCCTCTCTCATTTTTCTCAGATTCTGATTTCCACTCCTGAACCCCAGGCTCAGTCTTTCTCCCCCCATCTGCGTGTTGTCCAAGTCACAGGCTCCTTTGAGAAGGAGGAACTCCTTCGCACACAATTCCAACCCTTTGCCCAAACCACTTCCAGTTTTCCCCATCAACTCTTTATCCAGCCCACTAAACCCTTCCCTAATCCCAGCGGCATTTAATGCCAGCTGTGTCCCTCCAGCTGCAGTGGGCCGGCCCATAGCCAGCTGTGGTGAGCACTGAGACCAGGTTCCCATTTTCATTCCCTGTCATCCCTCCTGTTACTGCATTGTGAAACTCCAGGAAGTCAATGTGTAGAATAAGAATCAGCTCCATGTTAACCTCAGGAGAGAGAGTGAGGATGTTGCAAAGATTATCCGCCAGAGAAACCTGCTTCAGTCATGCAACATATTTCATACAGGAAAGCTGAGGAATTCTGGATCCAACATGAGATGAATACATTAGGTCTCACAAAGACGATTGTTAGTCAGAATTACACCCAATTTATTGGAAGGCCCTGGAGAGGAAATATGTTACTACAAGGCTGTTTTATGCTACAAGGAGTTTTTTCCACATATAAACCCTGTGGCTGCCTGTCTGCTGTTCAGAACTCAGAGCCAAGAGGTCTGGAGAGAGTTTGTTCCACTCAGTGTCCACCATTGCCTTACACAAGCTGCTGCACCTCACAGTGATTTCTAACTTCGGAAATGCTTCTTAAACATACACTTCTCCCTTTATACTCCAGCTCCTTGTCTTCTGTGTTTTCATCACAGGATTCTGATTGCAGTTTCCTTGTATAGAAACTTTTCCTCTTTTTTTGCCTCCATGTTCAATCCTGCCCAGCAAACTGGTTCATATTCCTTCTCTTTGCATGCAACCAGTGCCAGGCATTTCCATTCCATTTCCTTTCCAATTCCCAGATGGTTTCAGTTGCCTGGCTCACTTCTCACCTCACCAGAATTCTAGATTCTATTGATTCCTTTCCATTCCTCCCATTCCTCTCATTTTGCTTTTCTTTGTTTTTTTTTCACTCACTTTCTGTGTTTTCATCAGAAAAATTCTCCCAAAATTTTCAAGGGAAAGAAGAAAAGAAGCAACAAAATTAAACAGAAACAGTTACTGTGCCTGGAAGCAGCCATTACAAGCTCAGCCAAATTTCACCTACCTAGCTCCAGGCCAAACAGCATGTGTTTAATTAAGGTCCATGTTAACACCCATAAGATCTGCAAGGGAATGGAGTTATGTTCCCTGGCAGAAGCTGAAATTCCTGTTTCCAGGCTGTGGGTTTCTGGAATTTCAGTGAAAGTGTAGAAAGAATCCTGTGAACTGCTTGTTTTTTCAGTCCCACCGGGAATCACCAAATGATTGGCGTTGGATGGAACATCTAAAGATTACTTTATCCAAACCCTGGTTCATCTCAACTCAATTTGAAGCACTCACCCAGAATGGAAGAGTTCATTTGGAGCTGAAAAAGTTTCAAAGCAAAAGCAAATTTTAACAGTTCTGGGCAAGCTTAGTAAAAAGAGGGCCCAGCTAAGCAGAAAGATTGTGTGATCTGAGCAGTGGAAGCAGCAGCACCTGCCTCTGTTAATGTCTCTGTCCTTGCTTAGGAGTTAATCAAACCTCAGTTGCAAAAGGGGAAATGTTGCAGAGCAGGCATTCATATGGTATTTCTTTATTGTGTGTGCATGAGAGAAAAGTTTTTTTTAAAAAATCACTAATTTGCAGCTGTGAGATTAAAGAGTCGTGTGCCTGTAAATGCTTCAAAACAATCACCAGTCCACGAAAGTGGATGTATTTGAGTCAGAAACATTTATTTTTGATACATTGATACATGAACTCATCTGGAGTGTTATTTTCTCCACAACACCTCTCCTATCCCCTTTGTCTGTGCCTGGCATGGATGTGGCCTTAGAACAAAGCTGGGCTGTGCATTAAAACAGGATACATTCCTAGGTTTTGCAGGATTTAGAATATTTAAAGTGAATGAGCAAAATAACTGCAGGAAAAGATATTTTTATGTATAATGCAAGTGAACATTGACTTTTAAGCTAAATTAAGCTATCTTTGCTACAAAATTCTAAGGAATTTTACATGGATGTGTTCTTCATTTTCTAGATGAATTAGGATCTGGTTGGAGGCACAGAGCATTCACAGCTGCAGCTAGCATAAACAAAGGGGATGCTTTGAGCATAATATGGTCCTTTGAATACAAATATCCTGGACATTGAGGAATTATGTCTTGAATTATGTACTCAAAGTTAGTAGCATCTGTGACTTTTGCCTGTAGAAAAGGGGGATAATCCCACTTCCACCATTCACAGGAATGCTGATTAAAAACTGCCCAGCTTATTTGTCCATTTGAAACCAACAGTGTCTCCAAAACAGATCTTTATTATTTCATTTTGTTATTCTGTGGGAAAATGTTTTCTTTTTCCTAAAAGGAAAGGAGAGTTCTGTGGTGGAAAGAGTTTATTGGAAAGAGGAGCTCTAGAACTGCACATGCTCCCAGTTCTGCACAGGGATTAACTATATGTTACTGAGATACTGGGTGTGCTACCTTCATCTGCTCCTCTGGCAGAACCTCCATAGTCCAGGGATTCTTTGCTTCCCAAGCAGTGTCTATGAATTGCTTGGTGTCCTTGTCCTTCCATCACAGCCCTAAGAGCCCTTGGATGCTGCAGCTCTCCATTAAAATATTACTCTTACCTTGTATTTTCCTGCTGGAGCAATATGGTTTTTTGCTAAAACTTCACTTCCATGAAAGTAGTTTTCCAAATGTTTTCAAAAATCTTTCTCAGATCCTTCCTTTTCAGATTTCTGAGTTCTTATGTGATCACATTTTCTTCTCCCACAATTTGGTTTGCTTGTCCACTGATTCAGCTGCAGAATCCTTAATGGCTCACAGCTCTGCTCTGTGTTACAGGGGATCTCCTGGCACATCCCAAACATGAATCTCAGACTTCCTGCACCCTTACAACCACGGTGCATGGGGCAGAAATATTTAAGTTAAATAGGTTTTAAAAATATAACAGCCTGACTTGCTTGGGGTTTTGATCCAGTTAATCATCCTAAGTATGGTTTAGATAGTAATGCATTCCATGTCTTTTACTCTACAACCAATAATCTGGCTCCTCCAGAGAAGCTAATGGATTTTTATTATTCCCAGGGAATTGCTAATGACAGATTTATTTCCTTCTTACTGCCACCTTAACACCTTTAATCTCAGGCTTTTCAGGTGGATCAGTGAAAAATGTTTTCACTTGTGTTTCCCTTTGAATCCTACTGTGTCACTGATGCATTCTGAGACTCAGTTAAACTTAATTTAAAAGTCTGATTTCAGACCATTGCAGATTATCTCTGCAATTTGGTAGCTTCCTCTGCATCATTACCCAAGAAGATGAGGGGAAAGGAAAAAATAGGCCCCACATTCTGATTTTTTTTTTCTCATTAGGAAGAAAGGATGAGTGGTAGACAATCGACATTCCTGAAATCTCTCTGTGACCTGAATTCAGGACTCAATTTCTGTGGCTCCATTTTTTCTTGCTTCAAGTTCTGAGCAATTTAATATGCAAAATGTTGTGCATCTGTATGTAATTGAATAAAAAGAGGGGCAAAATTTGGCAACTTCACAAAGTGCTATTGTGAGATTCAGTCAGGAGGGAAAGAACCATCCAAAATTATTAGTGAACAAAGCTTGAAGACTGGAGAAATTTTTATTATCAGTTTTATTATCAGTTAACTTATTTCATTCATCTGTGTTCCTGTAAATACTTAAATTTTACATGAAATAACATGGTGTTTATATGGGGAAAATGTTGACAAAAGTTTAACATGCATGGTAAATAGAAATTATAGGGGAAAATCACAAAGCAGAGACCCAAAACATCTCTCTGGTACTTTTATAAAACAGAGGAGTGATTTCTAATATGTGCGTGCATATGTGTAATTTTATTTTGGCTATTTTGTCACAACATAAAACAATAGTGAACACATGAATGCAAACAAACCCAATCAAGATTTATAGAATAGGCCCTGTCTTTCTTGAAGGCTTCCAATGATTCCTTGCAGAATTCAAAGTACAAAAACCAATTTTGATAATAGTCCTTCATTTTTCTACTTTCTAATAAAATCCAGGCTCTTCATTCATTTATAGTCTAAAAAGATCTTATCCTGCAACCATTATTTTCTTAGACTCATCAGCAAACAAATTGCTCCTAAAACTATCACTATATTTATAAAAAAAACCATCGATTTTTATGAGAAATAAAAATATTGTTGACAATTTTTAACAAGGCTGAAACCATCCCAACAATTTCACAAAGCTTTCAGAGAGCAGCATGCCTTTGTCCAGGGATTCTGACAGGTTGGGTCTCAATATTTTTATACTATCAAAATTAATTCAATATTGGCCATTGATTTAAACCCCTACCTCATCTAACTCCCATTTTCATTTACTCTCGATCTCTGTTACAAAGAAAGCTCCCTTTTAAAATGCCTGCATAGAAACTAATCTGGTTTTCTCTTACCTTATTAAGTTTTGCCACAAGAAGGAAGCTTTCACTTGAAGCAACTTGATTAAGTAAAATCTAAGCATGCTTCATAGTTTTTCATTAAGTACTTGGCATTTTTTATGTTTGCTGTGTTGATGTAAGTGCAGTCATTCACATGAGTGTCAGAGCATGAAACCACAGGGAGTATAAACTGTAGCTGAACCTGCAAATTATTCTTTTTATTCAGGACCCTTATTAGCCATCTGCATAAGCCCATGTTTAACCCTGAGCAATTGACTAATCCCACTGACTTAATTAAGGCAATATGCAAGTTTCATTTTTATTAAAGATTAATATTGGAAAGCATGCAGTTTTTTGCCTTTGCAGTTTTTCTCTTGCTGCTCACAAGAGTTGTGATCTTAGTGGGATAGTTCATCTTCTCAAAGAGAAGTAGCAAGTGCTTCCTTGAGATAAAAAATCTAGACAGCTTTCCAGGGCAGTATTAGGATGCCAAGGAAAAAGTTACATGAAAGATATTTACTTAGAGTGTTTATGAATAATTGGTTAAAATTTGGTATTATCTAATTCAGATACATATGTATTATTATGTTTTAAAGGTTATGAATGCTGGTCAATTCAGACATCCTGCTAAAAAATAATTTAAAAATAATAAAGCATTAGTGTTTCTGCAGCACTTAGAGCATGCAGATATGTAGTTTAAAAAAAGCAATGAATAATGTTGTCAAAAGCATATTGCTCTCATACTTCCTAGAGCCAGTGGAATACCAGGAACATTTTCTGGTAAAAAAACACCAGAACCATCTCTGAAGCCTGACAGGATATAGGAGAATAATTAAATTTTCCTGGTTTTCAATGGGCTGCCCACTAGATAAAAACCCTGTGAAATAATGAGAGCCTTCAGCCTCCAGACAAGCAGAGTGTCCTCAGATCCTCAGAAAAGCAGCACTATCACTGCTGATAACAAAACAAAGAGCCAGGAGTGAGCTTGGAAAAACTATAAAAACCACATCAAAGCACGAATCTTACAGTAAGGCTGAAAGGCAGCACAGACAGATCTTCATGTTTCAATGATAAATAAATATGTATTCGTTTCACAGAATAAAACACCCTGGATTGACTCAAGAGTCAACAGCATGATGATACACAGGATTGTTAATATAAACTGAAAAAAAAATTCCCCTGTGTGACTGGTGAGTGGATCAGAGCTTGGATGCAGAACCAGGAGCCATTCCATCTTAACATCCTCCAGGAGCCCTGGGGTAGGTAGGACCCCAGGTAGCCCTAGACCCACCACAGCTAAAATCTCTACTTCCAGAAATGCTGAACCACCTAGAGCTCCCTCTGAAATCAGAAGGAACCAGAAAGGTCCAGCCACTCTGAAAACCAAACCAAAAGCCCCATGGTCTGTAAGTATTTGTTCACAGGTTTATGTTGAAGCACATAAGTATTCCTGCAAGACATCACCCAGCCTTCATTGAAGGCATTGGGAATTTTGCTGGGGGCTTCTCGCCAGTCAGTATTTTGCCCCTCACTCCCTCTGTACTCAGGTATTCAGTGGAGACCTAAATCTGACTTCTGTGCTCACAAAAAAGCCCCAAAACAAAGCAAACAAACAAACAAACAAACACCAACCAAAACACCCTCACTCTGAATATTTGGATGTATTTTATGAGAAAGATTTTAAATTAAAAACATCCACATTCCCCCTTACTTTGCCATGATGCCTACACATGATGCTGCTGTTAGTTTCACGTTTCCAAAGGTTTACCAATTTCAGGTTTGCATGTTGAAAGTTTGCTCCTGTTGAAAGTTTCTTTTGCTGCACAGTTCAAGTTTCTTGACCCTTACAAAAAAGTCCCCCATGCAGTGCCTGACTGCAGGTAGGTGGATGTTTCTGCTCTCTGCAGGGAAACATACAGTAGAAACTCAGAGCATCTTGAAAATCCACTGGAAACTGCATTACTCATCCTGATTTTATAAAGATACTCAGGTGTGATGGCCATACAAAGTGCCAATATAATTTAGACCTGTTATTTTGGCAGTTATTATTTGTCTTCCTTCAATGGACCACAGGCTGAGTCTCAGACTCTCTTACTTAAGAGTTGTGGGGCTTCTTAAATGACACAGGGGATCCACAGACCTGGAACATCCCCAGGAATAGAATGGCTCTACACAAGGCAATACAACACTGCTCAGCTCCTCTTCTGCTCTTTGCTTTGGTGGGATGCAGCAGAGAAAACTCAATATACCAAACCCCAACAATTATGAATGACCTTAGGGTGGAACCTAAATTAGTTGCCTAAATTTCCAATGCAACTTAAAGAAAATATTTTTGTGAAACTTCTGCCCCTCCAGCCTCACAGCAAATGACCCTTCTCACAGGCAAACAATTTTGTGATTTTTTACACTGAAATTATATACACAGACTTCAAGTAGAAAAATTATAGCAATTTAATGGGCTGCAAAACATCTCTAAATTTTTTTCATGTTTAGCTGATGTTACTCTTGCTATTAGGAACTCATTCAAGGCAGCAGGTGCAGTTGAATAGAACTTAACATGGGAACTTTCCTTGAAAACTGGCATCAAGGATAAAAAAATGTGTCAAGTAGCAGATTGAATTTTAGCAAATTGACTAGATGCTTTCTCTGCCTTCCAAACAGCCTGCCTCTCCAAACAGACAGAGGAAGAAGAAGCTGCTGTACTTTTACATCACAATCATCAGGAGAGGAACATGTGCTTCACTCTGTGTGCAGGAAGACGGGGTGTTTACATTTTGTAGATTGAGAAGAAATGGGAGTATTTCTAAGTAGATGCCTTTTATGTGATTAGTATGCTGCCAGTCCAGCAAAACACAGGCTTAAGTGTGCAAGAAATTAATTTACTCCAATTTAATTTAGCACCATTATGTGATTTTTTTTTGTTTCATTAGGCTTTTAAAAATATACTGATTAGTTAATAAGTGGTTTGTTAGACTCATGTTAATTGTTCCAATGAGTACTGTAAGTGCAGCATTCAGACAGAGCTCAGTTAATTTTATCCAGTACCTTTTATGGGAATCTCATGGTTGTCTGGAAGTTTCCCATCCTAGGAGAGAACATCTGTGATGATGGATAGCATTCTGATGAGGGAGGGAAGTTAAACTATGTTTTTTAATCATCTGTTGATTAGTTTCATCCTGTTTCCTTTTTTAATCCATTCTCCAAATATTCCATGGTCCTTAGGGGGTATAAGACCTGTGTCACACTTCTTCGTTGATGCTGCTTCTTTCTCATAGCCCCAGGCTACCTGTCTCCCTTCTCCATCAGACAATTACCCATGATGAAATGTGCAGCATGAAGTGGAGGGAAGGAAAGGATGTCTTGAACTCATTATTTGGAGAGATGCGTAACAATGAACTGTTTGTGATGCTGTTGGAATAACATATGAAATAAATCAAGTGGAATCGACTTTGCAGTTTTGCATGTGATAATGGAGAGTCTTAAAGCAATGCTTTAAAAAATTATGAAGGTGATTGAAATTATTATACATTTGGGTTCTATCTCATACATTAATAAGAGAGTTGTGGCAGTGATTTCTAAATAGATAATAGAGAACAGTGAACTCATACACATGCTGTAAAACTGTGATTTGAAAATTTCCCACTTCATTGCATAGTCATGAAGCTTGTTACTTGCACATCTAATTTCCTTTGAATCCTTTTAGCCCAGTGAATGTTTATAATTATTAAATGAATGTACTGAAGACTGAAGAATTTGTTATTTTTGATGCTATCTAGACACTAAGGCAGGTAGAAGTAATGGTGACTGTCTGGGGTTTTTAAAAGCCAAACATACTTATTCTGTTGGACATAAGTTTTCAACTAACTTGAAAAATTAAATGAATTTACAGTTTACAAGGGATGACAGAAAGACAGTGCTGAAAACAGAGATCTCATTTTCCTCAGTGTTTCCCAGTGGTTGCTCACAACAACTGCTGTACTTATAAGGGCTATGGCTGAAAACAAGCACTAGTCAGCTAATATCCACTATTAATTTGTATGTTGGTTTTGTTTGTCTGGCTTTGGTGGGGTTTTTTGGTTTGGTTTGGTTTTTTGCTTGTTTGTGCTTTTTATTTAAAACAAAAACGAACACGCTTTTAGAAAACCTGAAGTTAAAAAATATTGTAATTAGGTGGAAATTCCAAGGGGAAGGGACAGTTTTATAAAGTTAGCAAGGAGCCTGGGCAAACTCCCATCTCATGCACATACACATATAACTTACACTATTGCTACACTACAAATGAGAGAAAAGACTGAAACAAAAAGATGCAGTTTTCCCTTTTTTTGTTGAGACAAAAGCAGACCTGATAGCATAATTTTTGTACTGCCTTTTCACTAGGTTGAGCTAATAATTTGACAGTAACTGGCCAAACTCCTCTAAACAAGGAGACAGGCAATAACTGACACAGTTTAAAATGCCATTTCCATACTCATTACAGAGCACAGAGCTGTGAGAGCACCCATCCTGGCTAATGGAGTGGGTTCATTCCCCTGCAGCCACAGGCAGGCAGAAAGCATAATCCTTTATACAAACACTGCCCTTTCACTTTGGCCAGCTCATAGGTACGTAATCTCCACATCAGAAAATCAGGAGAAATCCACCTCATGGTTCACAGCTCACAGACACTGCTGCTTTTAACCTAATTCAAGAGATGTAGGAAATAGTAAAGCACTAATGTGAAAGGAGAAGGCATGACTTTCCTGACATTTGTGTGCTAGAAAATCAAAATCAAATCTCACTAAATAGCCCAGCACCAGAATCACCTTCCAAACCACACGGCAAAAATTTCACCTCCAAAACTTCTCCCTGGCCCCTCAAAGCCTGCAGAGCTCTGCATTACACTATCCTACAAGGATATGACATCGGTCCTATTTAGTTTTAGCTTTCTTTCTGTGCAGCCTGCAGGTAAGGCTGGCTGTGAAGGATGCCCGCGAGTGGAGGTGTCGCTCGAGGCACAAAGCCAGAGCTGTCCCCGCGCTGCCATCAGCCCCTGGCCACAGAGGCACAGAGGCACGGACAATAGCCCGGGGTTAGCCTGTGTAAGCCAGCAGAGGTGCTGCAGAGGGGCGCTCCGTGCTCGCTGGCACAGGGGATTAAGTGCCTGCCCAGCGAACAGCCCGTCTGTCTGTCTGTCTGCCGCGGAAAGCTGCGGAGACACAGCAGGGCAGCTCCTGCTTCTGCCTCCCGATGGGGGTCTTCCAGAAGCACGGGAGACAACAGATGGCTGCTGTGTGCGAGCACCACTGAGAAGCTGTTCGGGTCCTGATGCTTCTCAGCTCTCCTCCTACTCAGTATTCCCACATATCTTTATATTCTCTCGGACCCTTCCTAAAAGGCACATTCCTCACCTGCAATAGGAGCGTGCATTATACTCCTGTTTACATTTAGAAAAAACCGATCTTTTCCTTCATTTAGAAAACATACTCTTTTCTGTTTCTTTTTAAGAGGCACGTTTGCTTAGTCTTCCTATGAAATCCATGTGGATTCTCTGTTCCCACTTTCCACGTGATCTTTGTCTCAAACATTCAGCTAGTGCCAGGACTGCCATCTACCCCCAAAGCTGCAGAGTCAGCAGCAAACCCAGGATGATTAGTTATCACTCAGACTTCTAAAGTGTATCCAACAGGCTAGACAAAAATGACAGCAACATTAAAAGAGACAAAGCTGAGAGAAAGGGAGAAAAGAGGGGACAGGATCAGTCTAAGTGGATGATGTTACTTAGGAGAGTTAGTACACAACAGGGTTAGATTTTACTCAGGTTTTTCTTTCTAGGGTGCCTTGATCCCTGTTCATGACTATTCTGAAATTTCTAGAAGCTCTGGAACTTTAGAAGATTAAAATAGCAGAAAGACAAAAAAAAGGAAAAAAAAAAAAAAAAAAAAGAACAAAAAAGGAGTAAACAGGTTCATATTTTTTGCTCTTATTTCAGTGAGACATAAAGGGGCACAATAGATTTGATGCCCCTTCAGGACATAAGACAACTGCAGTAGTGTCTATGCCACAGAAGCCTCAAGAACAATGCTTATCTTGTTTCCTCCCCTGGCATTTCTGTCCCCATGGCTGGCTCAGCAGGAGGCCACGGACTGGCTGTGTGGCACCAGGGCACTGCTGTGCCCCAGGCACGTTGCTTTGTGCACACACAGAGCATCCTTCTGCAGGTGCAGCCTGTCACACTGACACACGTAGCACTGCAGCCATCCTGCCCAGCACTGCAACCCTGCCAGGGCCCCCAGCAGGGTTCCCTGGCACAGAGTCCCCTGAGCCCCAGGGAATTGTCTGCCCTGAGTAGTCACCATCCCTGGATGTGTTTAAAAAAGACTGGATGTGGCACCCAGTGCCATGGTTTAGTTGAGGTGTTGGGGCATGGGTTGGACTCAATGATCTTGAAGGTCTCTTCCAACCTAGTGATTCTGTGAAAGGGTTGGATCATGGGCATTTTGGTAAATCAGATATAAAGAGGCTGCATTCACTGTTAATTATTTACATAGATCTAATTAGGTCCTTGGGTAATGTGCTCCACCATTACCAGGTGGCAGCCTTTCTGTAAAGGCTGAGGTTTGTTCTCCAGTTCCTCAAAAGGTGGCCTTACCATGAAAGCAATCCTTGTGAGGAGCCATTAGTGACTGACCTGTGATGCTTCACCTGGATTCAATCCACTGCATTTTCCCAATTACTTAGTGAGGCTTCTCAAGCAGGTGGAAGACCTCCTCCCACTAGATCAGAACTCTGCTGCAGCACCAGCCTGCTGTGGAATGCAGTGGCCTAATTAAGGCAGCGTTAATGAGCAGCAAGAGCACATGGATGTGAAATCTCGTTGGAGTGGAACAGGAGTTGTTGATTCTGGTTAAGTAGTGTCTGGGAATCAGCTGTAAATTTCACAGCCATTTAATTTGCACCTGTTCTCAGATGAAAGAACAGGGTATTTTGACTAGATTTCAGTGGCTTGCATCTTTGAGCAGGATTTGGCCCAGTGCACTGCAAGTTACAGATGCCATGTGTGCCTCCTGCATGTCCTGCACTCCCATTTCTTGAAGAAAAAAAAGTCACAGAAGGCATGCCAGCAGTTACAGGGCAACGTGGAATGCCAGAACCTCTCAATGTAGCAGCAAAGCCCACCTACTGGTTTGTGACCAGATGTGTGCTCTCTAAAGCAGGGGTTGAAAAAAACCTGTAGGTGGGTATAAGATCTATTTCTTCCACGGTTACAGGTGGTGGGGAAGAGGTCACAGTCCTCGGTCATCTCTTTTCAGGCAGAAGGGGAGCTCAGAGATCATCACTTGGAGGCAAACACCCAGGATCCAGCTCCTTGATCAGGCAGAGCCATCAGGAAGCAGTTGCTGCCTAGATGTCAGAAGATGAAACACTTACTAGGTTAAAATTCCTGGGAACAGACCTGGCAGCAGGGAAGTATCTCCAGCCCAGCTTCTAAGAAAATTGCCTGCCATGTGTCCCAGCCTGCAGCAGTGCTGGGCCTGTGCCCTACTTTGCTGTGGAGGTCGGCCAAGCAGAGAGCTGCTCTCAGAACCTCGCAGGGCAGACACATCCACACATCCTCAAACAGCAGCACCCGGGCCAGGATCACCCTGAGTGTGGCTGTGGCTCTCACATCCTCACAGCGGCTCCAGCAGCAAGGAGAGCGCACAGACCCGTGCATCATCCACCGAGCTGCTTTCCTTGCTAAGGGATCCTGCTGGCAGCAGCTCCTTTGCACCTCTCTTATGGTCTGCAACTGCTTTTACCGGGCCAAATCTGGTGCCACCTGGCCTGGGTGACACAATGACACTCATTTACTCAGGCTGACAACTATGAACTTCTGGTATTGCCGAGATGAAATTAAGGCAATTAAAGCCCCAGTTTCCTGCGCCTGTGAGCAAGGAAGGGCAGCGCTGAGGTCTGTGCTTGGTTTTTGCGGCGGGAGAGTGGGGCCGGCCGCGCCGGTGCGGGGCGGAGAGCCGAGCGCTGCCGGCGATGCCTGAGCCGCGGCAGCTCCCGGCTCGATCCCGGGGCTCCGCTGGGGCTGCAGCGGGAAAGGAACACTGGCACTGCAGCCGGGCACGGCAGGGATGCTGTGCTCGCAGCCGGGAATGCCCGGGACGCTGGCACGGCAGGGATGCTGTGCTCGCAGTCGGGAATGCCCGGGACGCTGGCACTGCAGGGATGCTGTGCCCGCAGCCGGGACCTGACGCTGCCGCTGTCGCCCAGCTCCGGGCCGGGCCGGCGCCTCCTGGTGGCCCCGGGAGCGGCGGGGGCCGCGCCCCGTCCGCGGCACGGAGCGGCCCCGGTGGCTGCCGCGGGGCCGACAGGGGCTGAGGCTTTCCAGCCTCCTCCTGAACGCCCGTGGCCTCCCTGGTGTTGTCAGGCCATGCTGTGGAGGTCGGCAGTAAGAGCCGCCCGTGCCACCTCCTTCTCTGCCGCCCTCAGAGTGCCCGATTCCCCCATTCCTTTCCAAGTCTCAGCTACAGCGTGTTTTCCATTCCAGTGCTCTCCCATCCTCTGGCTTCTGTAGGGATGCGGGGCCAAGGCTGCAGCTGAGGCATGAAACCAAGCCTGTGGTGATGAGACATCAGCAGCGAGAGCAAGGGCTGAGCAGGATCAGACCAGTCCCTTCCCACAGCCAGAACTGAGGGTTAGGAGGCCTGGGCAGTCTGTCCCTTTCCAGTCACCCTTCTGCTGGGGCAGAGGCAATGGCAAGGAATGTCCCACACTCCTGTGGTGATAACCTCTCTCTCAGATACAGTAGAAAGTATTTGCCAAATAAGTCTCAATAAATATAAGAGAGACGCAAAACCTAAATTCACAATGATAGATGGCGTGAAATGTTAGCGTCACATTCATTTCAAGCACATTCGGGATTTGGAGTACACAAGGGTTCTGTGTACCTTTCTTTTCTCAGAATGTGTAATTTCTCTATAGACACATAACTACTAACTTACCTGCTCTCCATTAATGGAGTTCAAAGCTGCTGCTGGTCTACACAAACATGGAATTTCCAATAGAACTGCCACCAAAGAGCAAAATGGGGTTTCCCATTGAAAAGGCTGGGTTGGCTACATGATGCCCACCATGACCAAACAGCGCCACAACAGCTTTACAAACCCTACATATAGTTATCCTGAAATGAAGCACTGGTTTTGTGTTGCTTTACTGTAGACTGTTTCTATGGAGGAAACCAGCAGCATTTCCCTGGTGCCACTTCCAGTGTCTGAGAACGAGGAGCTGGACAGATGCTGGACACATGCTCCCTCTCCTCTTCACGGACAGATGTCCAGGGGAAAGAGACAGAAAACTAAAAAAAAGCCAAAAAGGAGTTAGTTGTCTCAGATGTTGACACTTGCAGGACCAGATCTGCAGAATACATGTCAGACTGCTCTTACCCCTGATCTGAACATAAAAAGCTACATTAGATACAAGAACCATTTAGTTTGCCTTTTTCTTACATCAAATGAAGTTTTTATATGACTTCAGAAGAGCTGTAACTTTTTGGTCACTGGGACTGGATGGGACCCAGTCATCTGCTCAGAAAGCATATCTCAGGTTCAGTGTTGTAGAAGTCACAGAAACTTCAAAACTGTACAAATCAGAATAAAATTACTCTTCATGCAGCAGCACACAAAAGCAAACAGAATTTGCCATTGCATACTTCAGCAGCAGAACTGGATGCCCAGCTCAGGCTTTGGAAATCATGGTCCACTGGTGACCTCCAACAAAATATCTTCTTGTCCCACACAGTGTTTTTCTCATCTCTCAATACAATCCTCTGTAAAGCACCTTCATAGTGTGTGCACTGTGAAGCATTTTAGCAATGTCACGCTTGTCACTGTGACAGCTCACCCAGGTGAAACACAGGAGGGCTTTACACCCAGGATTTTGTTTCCTATTGCTCTGAAGATGCCTCCCCAATGTTCCCAGAGGAGCTTCCTCCTCCACAGCTGTAACCCTGTTGGGTTTTCTGCCCCACAAAGCCCTCTATCCACCAGCACAGATGTCCTCAGCGCCCAGAGGTTGCCCTGACTGCAGCTGCAGTCACTGGTGCGCAGCAGCACTCTTAAGAGTGAGAAAAGGAACTAATTGTTTGAAACAGGGTGGAAAGCTGCAAATAATGGGTTACACAGTAGGTGACCTGCTTTAAACCACCTTTTGGTGCATCTGCTTCTCTTCAGTGACTTTACATAGACTTTACATTTTAGGTGGACTCAATTATGCCCAAGGTATGTTTAGGCATCTACAGCAGAAAATGCAAATATGTCAAAACCAGATGCTGTTGTCTTACAATGTGGCAGTCTATGCAGAGCCTTCTGAAATGATTTCTACATGTATCTCTGAATATCATCGTGCTCAATTTGTAAGAAAACAGCCAGCACATCAGCAGGAATGGAATAAATCAGCATCTCCCTTGAAGTCCAAAGTAGCCTCTTGCAACAAACCATCGTGCTTAAGGTTGCAATGTTTTCCCCATTATCTTCCAAACTCAGTTATTCACTGATGGCTCCTCCCAGAGACCTTGCTCCCACCAGTCTGCTGGAGCTCATCCAGCTGCCTGTGCCTGCTGTGGGAAGGGACACACACCAGGCTCCAGCTTCAACAGAGCAGCACAAGTCTCTTCCACAACTCCTCTGGATTTGGAAAGGGATGTTTCCAAATGCTGTCAGCACCAACCCTTCAGTCAGCTGGCCTTTGATGAATGCTGGTGAGCTAGACAGAGAGCAAGGCCCCTGGGAACACAAATGGAATGCCAGCACCACCCACTGCCAATAAAGGAATGCCTGACACACACAGTGCCAGGGGAAAGCTCTGTGACTCTGCCCTGAGACAGCTGTCTGTCATAACAAACACCACTTCCTTCCCTTGCTCTGCTCTTCTTTCCAAATTAAATAGGAAGGGAATTACCTCACACCCCCTCAAAAAAAAAAGGCTTGTTCAAATAGAAACATGGGTTGCCTGGGCTGGCTCCAACACTAAATCAAATTAACAGAAGAACAGAGCTGAAATAAACACACGAGAAGTTGCTTATTTTCTAAATAAGACTAAATTTATTCATTACCCTAGTAAAAACAAAGTTTGGATTACAAGTGTCTGAACAGTATAAAAGTACAAAACAGGTTCCATAGATTTCTAATACATTAATACAAAGTGCATGACTACTCATTTTGCATTACTACCGGGAATGGAAGAGGTGGGAGGGAGTAGGGGAAGCAGTTGGCGGTTGAAATCTAGCAATAAATAAATAAATACAGAAGAGATGATCCGTATCAGAGCACATCCTACCACCAACACTGCAGCCTTCTTAGGTGTACAGAATTACTGATGCTGAAAACACAAATTCACATGAAATAGCTGTCTGCAAACACAGCGAGGACTCTTGCTCAAGCCCTTATTAGACATGACCAACCTAGTTATGCCTTTATACAATCAAGTATCCATTGTAGCTATGGCTGGACTCAATGGGCTTGGGTCTTTTCCAACCTGAACGATTCTATTTGGTTGAGAATAAAAGCAAGGTAAGCAGCTTTGTCCTCCCTTAAGGGCCCCAGAGTTTAGGAAAAGCAAAATGAGTCCAAGGAAAGCTCTAAGCTGTAAGGCTGTGATAAGTCAAAGCCCTGTTTCCCCTGATTTTCTTTCTCTCCAGAGATTGGCTGACCCAACAGGAGAGGAAAAAAGAAAGAAAAAAAAGCTTTGAGGGTAGAGGCTCCTCTTAAAACCTGCATATCTTTCCCTATCTATATTTTCATTTGCTAAGTATTCCTGTTTCAGGAACTGAGACTACATGGAAATCCAGTCCTAAACCCTACCCACCACAGTATTATGCCAATGACTCTCACAAAAAAGGAAAGCTTAGAATCATAGAATATGCTGAGTTGAGGGACCCATCAGGACCGACTCCAACTCCTGGTCCTACACAGGACACTACAAGAATCACACCATGTAGCAACCCATTGTAGGATATCCCAAAAGAGTAATAGTAAAAAAACAACCCTAAAACCAGGAAAAAACCAACCAAACAAAAAGCAGAATTCCCAACTCACACAAACAAAACCTTCATAAAAGGAAGCAACTGGGAGCTAAAATGGCAGCACAACCTTCCAGGAAGCTGCTTCCACCCTAGAGGCAAAGCAGAGTTTGAAGGAGTGTCACAGCGATTTGCACATGAGCTTGTCTGGGAATCAGTGTAGAAAGTATTATCTTTTGATCACATATGCAAACAGAGCTGCTGCCTTGATTCAGCACAGCACCATTCTTAGCAGAACTTTTCAGATTCAGTATTCACAAATGTGTTGACCTGGCAGTTGCTTAAACAAACAAACGGGGGAAAAAAAAAAAACCAACAAAATCCAAACACAGAGAAGCACTGCAGGGGAAGGGTTTCAAAACAGTTATTGTGAATCCAAACCCCAGGCTGCAACCAGATTATGTCCCTGGACCAGAGCCTAATTTGCTTAGCAAGGGGTTTGGTTCTTTGTCAGGTCCAAAACCAGGAGTCTTGTTTGTGGTCACATTTCAGCTGCACTGGGCTACAGAGAGCAGTTACTCAGTTTTGGCTGCCATCTACACCTGACTTGGGCATCAAGGGGTTTCTTGGTCCATCTCAAGCCACCAGGGGTTACTACACCAAGCCCAGGGTGCCTGCTGCTGGCTTAAAAAAAAAGTAACCTCCCATTTTGCTATGTTCAGTTCTTAGGTAAATCTTAACCCTTAGGTAAGGCGGGGAGCTCTCACATCCCACCCCTTCTCAAGAGCACTTTTATGCTGGAGGCCTTCTCAGATAGCTGCCACTTGAAGTAGAGATGTCTGCAGATTACCAGTCTGTGTCACATGGGAGGCATGAAATATTTGTCTTTGTTATGTCAGTAGTACAGGGTGAAATCGCCACACCTTTAAAAATATATATTTATATAACTAGAGAGGTGACTTATAACATTTCTATGTATTAGTTCATCTTATTGACTCATACATGTCTAAGAATGAAATATTTTCTTGGGAATTTAGGAAGTTTGCCAACCAACTTTAAAGGAAATTTAAAAAAAAAAAAAAAAAAAACCAAAAGGCTTACAACCACTGCTTCTTTCAGTACAGAAACATGAACTACATATACTTTAATATACAAACCCCATCCATTTTCACTTGGGAAGTGAGTGTGGGGGAAAATTAGACAACCTTGCAGCAGCATTCAGCTTTGCCAAGTGTTCCATAGCATCTTAAATATTATGTACAGTCTTTCTGAAAGGATACAAACTGGCTCCAGAGTTTGTGGAATAGTAGCAGTAAAACCCAAAACAGTTCCAGGGAAAAGTCTTTTGGCAGCATAGCAGGTGTCCAAAGTGAACAGTCACTTTTCTAGTATTTTTCCAGAGAATAAGAGGATCTGTATAACCTTCTGCAGCTATCCAAGGAAGTCACCACTCCTCTTGGGTGGAGATTGCTGGAGATTGGGGTCCTTCTTGTTCTGGCTTTTCAGTGGCAGACTTTTTATTGCTACAACAAGGTTTGAAGAGATGAGTGTCTATGAGGACTTCTCCAAAACGCCCTTTGTAAATAATTCCACAGCAGACCTTTTGCCTGGAAGAAATGGCAGGGAGACAGACACTTTGTTTAGAATATACAGAATTCACAAACATGCAAAAAAGCAAGTCTGACCCCAGACACTGCTTTATTGAGCCTCCAGCCCAGAGGACAGGGGCAAAAAGTCTGCTCACAAACAGAAAACAAGTCTGTGTCTAAATCCACAACAGGTCTTTGGGGGGGGATGAAGGGGGTGGGGAACAACAAAGAAAAAAAGAAAAAACCCAAACATGTCTATCCAAAAACCAAGTCTCCAACTTTGCTTCCCAGAGAAGTTTCAGACACAACCATCGGTCTGAACTAACCTTGGCTACAATGCACTTGCAAATATTATTTGAGAGGAGGCAGCAAAGTCACAACAATTTCAACTGAGCAATTAGCTAAACAAGGGATTACTGTGTCACAACATGCAATAAAAGATAACAAGCTTGTCAGCTCCCAGAAAACCTTGTGGTTTTCCTCCCACTCCAGAATTTTGTTGGGTTTTTTTTTGTTTGTTTTTTCCAAATGACTACCATCACAGGTCAACCAAATCAAATGCTATGTTTTGCTGACAAGCTGGGAGCACTCTTATATGTAGCAACACATCATATCTACAGGGCACAGTTTTAAGAAGAGATAATGACAGACAGGAATATAATCTGCTATTCCCAAAACCAGCAAAATTATTTCCCAGCAACTGTTTTAATGTTTAGGGAACTGAAGGGAGATAGGGGAAAATGCCTTAAACACAAGGCATTTCTTTCCAAGCATGAACAGACAGGTGTTGTAAATTATACCCTTATGCCAGATCAGGATGAAGAGGCAGAATCAAGCAGCATGTATGCAAAGTGAGTTTGCTGCCTGCACAGAGGGCAGGTTCTGCTGGTTTTTTACCTTTTCCAGTAGGTGAGATCTAGGAAGGAGAACACTGGTGTTCTGCTGGCCCCAGCGCTCAGCTCCGTGTCAGAGCCATCGTCCGACTGGTTGCTGTAACAGGGCGACTGAGCTGGAGAGGCACTTGAAGTTGTGCTGTGGGCATCAGAATCTGCAGGGCAAAGAGGAAATGCAAGGATCAGGACATGCATCCAACGACTTACCCTCCTCCTGATCTGTGGATTGGGAGCAGAGGCACAGAGGTGCTTTAACTAATTATTTTTTTTTTTTTTTTTTTTCTTTTTTTTTTTTTTATAAAAAAAAAGATTAGTTTTTGGAAAAAAAAAAAAAAAAGGAAAGAGAATTTTTTAAAAAAAGGATTAAAAAAAGTTCAGGATCAGGCTTCAGTTTCTGGCTCTCAAACCTAGCCCACACAGGCCATGCTCTGAAACCACTGGGAAATCCCTCAAGACGGTGAAGATCTGTGCTCCAGACTCTCTCTCTCACTGTACATTTTCTTTCTCACCCTTTCAGGTAAAGTGCTGCAAAGCTCTTCCCAATAGTCCATTTTAAATATATTCTATATTCTCATTATGTGTTAGCTAGTACTGAGCTTTTGCTGGATCAAGACCAGGAACTTCAGAGCCAGTGCAGACACATACCTTAACAGTGTCTGCTCTCCCACCTTTCAGCTGCCATCTCTGGCAGCTACAGTGACAAAATTAAATTAACTGCAGTGCCTTGAATGAGGAGATAAAAGCTCATTGGGTCAGGGCCTTTACTGGTTCTTTGGAGACTTCTCCTTCTGACTAGGCAGGATAATTGAAAGAGAGAGAGACCAAGTCAGCAACAGTGAAGAAGCTGGAAGGTTTGCTTTAGAAGAAAAACCGTAAGTACTGACACACATTTAGAGCATAACTGCCAGATGGTTTTGTTGGAAAGCTATGAATCCAAATCTCTTTGGAGAGTCCTTGTCCTACTGGAAAGAAATCACTGAGACTGGCAGAGGAAGGTATAAGGAAACATGGCAGGACTTTAAGGGCGTGGGGGGGTAAATCTATGTTTAAAAGTACGTATGGAAGAAAAAGACGGCAATGTTTTTTGGGAAAAGAGGGCTGAAAATGGCCACAGCACATTACTGAAAGCAGGGAGAAACCTCCTCCAGCTTCAGTTTCGATGAGATCTTTGCCCAAGATATTCTTTCTAGGGATATGTCATTCAAGTGTCGGACATAAGCTACAACTGCCTGCACTTTCAAGCCAGACTCCTCATGCCCCCTTGCCACTTCCCCACCTCTGTCTTGCAGCCCACCCTGTACACAAGCTCCTCCTTCTCATTCCACACCCTCCCAAAACTGTCAGAGGATAAGAGGCTGTGAAAACAGGGAGAGCCCAAACGTGGGAGTGCACAACCAAATCTAGGCAGTGATTCAGCTCGGCCAGTTCACAGTGAGCTGTGTTAGGAGAGGCTGAAGTTTACTGCCAGAATCTCTCTGGATCCACTTACTGTGCCGCTTGAATTCCTTTTGCAGTTTGCTGATTTGATTGCTCTTTATTCTGCTTCCAGAGAGGGTTTTCATTTTCTTTGGTTTCAATGTTGTTTTAAGGCTGGGTCCAGCCCTGGCATCTACCACCTAGGTCAGAGAAAATGCATGTCTGAGTACTTGTGCATCATGCTGAGATATTATTACCACAGTCAAGACACAGGTACTGACTTAGCAGAAGGTGTTCCAAACCCCCTTAGTTAATCCAAGGCAGTTCTGTGCACAGACACTCTCCTGTTTCATTTAAATCTGGCTACATCTCTGCAGGAAAACACAGCAAACTAGTTTAAAAAGCACATTCAGTTCTACTTTTGCCAGCTTCTCATTTTAACACATTCAGTTTAGAACCGAATAATTGTTGAAGCTATACAGGTCCAGTTAAGAGTGTCTGCCAAGCATTTGCTCTGTGGTTTTTTTTTGGTTTTTTTAGTCATAAATTTACCTTTTGAGTAAAGCCAGTGGTAGTAATAACCACAGTTATTGGCTCCCATTACTATCAAGGCATCCTGGATAAAAATTATTATATACACAAGGAATCCTGATCATCCTCCCAGCCTTAGGCCTGAATTGAATTAGACATATCAAAACAGAATATATGAGTGAAAATAGCTGCAAGATTATTAGTCATTGTAATTATCTGATTAAATGAGATTGATTAATGTGTTGCTTGAGCAAGTCACTTTGTTTGGGAAAAAAAAATCAACCAATTTTGGATAAAGGCCAAACTGGATTTTTTTTTTTTTTTTTTTTTTTTTTTTTTGTGTTTTTTTTTTTGTTGTTGTTGTTGTTGTTTGGTTTTTTTTTTAATGTCATAAGAGACTTTTGGATGAAGTTATGAGCTATTGAAAACAAGGAATTACAAGGCAAGTTAGTCTGTGACTGCATCTCAGGCTTGCATAATCATCATCTGCACATAGGCAGGCAGGAGGCACACAGTAGTAAATACTCCAGGAAGGATGTAGAGATGCTGAGGGTGGGGAGAGTGTGGCTGAAAGAGCAAACCCCAAACCCCTGCCAGCACCTCCCCTCTCTAGAAAGAGTTAGTTTTGGGGCAGAAGAGAAATGAATTACTAACGTGATTCCAGTTTTTTTTGGATCCTGCTGGTAATTTTTTCCATCTTTTCACCAAAAGAACACAGGCATTGCAAATATCTCCTGAGCGAGCCTCGTGGAGCCTGGCAAAAACAAAAGCAAAGATCACTTAACAACAGTTAATAAAAGCACACCCCCACTTGCTAACAGCAAGAAGTATAAAAAACTGATGAATAAGAAGGGTTCTGAAATTCTGTTTTTCTGACATTACAGTTCATCTGGGATGCTCCAACAGCGCCATTTAAAGACCAGGTCTCACTTTCAGAAAACATTCTTCCACACAGAAATGAAAAGGTGTCACAATCTGCCTCCAGAGGGGCACTGAACAGAACAGTCCCATCACCTGCAGGTTTTGGAATCTTTTCCCCAAAACCAAGACACTCATCGCAGTGGATTGGTTAGTTTGGAGCAGGAGGAATAATCATGTTATTCAAACTTACACTTGGGAACAAACATCAAAAGCTTGCTCAGGTCTTAACTTTCCCACAGAGCTTCAAGGATGAGTAACAAACATCACCTAACACACTCCCACACAAGCACAGGATAAGATTTCAGAAACAGCACTCACTGGAATGACAGCAATACTTGCTCCCTCTAACAAGCTTTCCTCAGGAATCATCTCTACTGCTAATCCATGCTAAAAGAAATATAACAGGGAAACACTGCAGAACTTTTCAGCTAATTAAATAGGAAGTTTTTGGGTCATTTATAGATGAATGAGGCAGGCTCAGAAAGCCATTATTTGCCCAGTGGTCGGTCTGCATTTTTACCTTGGCAAATGTATTTCAGATAGCACAACAACAATGGTCCTGGTAAACTGCAAACTGCTTTACTGCAGTTAAAAACAACAACCACAAAAAAAAAAGCAATGGATCTGCACACAGCCTTTGACTGCCAAGGACAGTAGTGAAGAAATATGATAAGGAAAACTGCCAGCACCAGACTTGTGTACAAAAATCCAAGGTAAATACAAAGCATTCTAAAGTTCACTACATGAAGAGTGTTTCTAGAAAAAGTGGGGAAAATTTCTGAATTTTATACAAAATTGCAAAGCTCTTCAAAAGTATCCCAAAAAATTGAAAGATCACAGTAACTGGTACAAGAAATCTCTAGTATTTATAGTTTTATTTACCAGTGCTTTCAAGTAACATCATCTAACTGGAAAGCTAATCACTTTCCAAGAGAATGGTTTTCCAATGACAAGTTTTAATAACACATTGCTACGTCCTATTTGAACAAAGACACCAGTATTTGTAACAGGGTACTCTGCATAAACCCTGCTGAAACTGCTAAATATTTACTCATCAAGTTTAATCTAACATTCTTGAATTTTCAGTGCCACAGAAAGCCCCCCTGGATGTGTAGAGTTCATTATTTTATGTAGGTGTTTACACACCTAATCTTTCAGGTTTTCAGAGCAAGAAGGACACTACATCAGGTTTGCAGCTCAGAGATCAATGCCAAAACTGCTGACCAAGGTGGGAATCTTACCCAAAACAATTCTGGAAATCCTTTTCATAACGTTTGCTGTCAGTGAAACGAGAACTGGAAGACTTAGCTCTGCAAATACAGCAGCCCTCTATACTCCGGTACATCTTCGGTTTGTGAAAGCCAAACATCTTTTCCTCCCAGCTGTACCCTGTGAAAACAAACAGAAACTGGTGCTAATTATCACTGTTAGATAATGAAAGAAAAAAATCTATGCTAGATTAAGGCATAGTTTTTTTATCGAATGTGTCCTCAGAAGAACAGATGCACTTAACAACTGCACCTAGAATGCAGTTGTTAAGAAAATTACATAATTAACAGCTGAAATATTAAGCAATACCCAGCAGGACCCATAACAAGCTCATTTACTGCAGAAATCTGCTCCAAGGGCACATCTACAGGCAGCACAACCCAGATGTGTGAATGCAGCCAACCTGGCCACTGAGAGGCCCGTGCGTGTGGCAGGAGAGGCTGCAGGACAGGCCATGTGTCCGAGCCATGGAAAAGGAGCTGGCAGCTGAACTCTGGGTCACTGAACTACTTCATCACCACCACCACCGGTGCTGGCTGGAAACACCCCTGGCAAACTTTGCTGAGAGTGAGTAGGAGTCATTTTAAATGAGCTGCAGTCATACCCCCGGGCTGCAGGGCAGACATACCTGAAAAGCTGCTCTAAAAACAGCGGGGTGGAGTCGCACCCAGCCCTCAATGGCCCTGTCTGCGCTGCAGGACCCGGGAGCACTTCTCTGTTCTCAGGGCCTGGGTGAGCATCCCAGCTCCATGTCAGCACATGCTCTGCTCTCAGCCTCCTGCCTTCCCCACCCTGCTTTCCATGGGAAGGAAACCGAGCTAGGAAAGAAAGGGCCAGGGAGCAGGACCCTGGGGCACATCTCAGCATGTGCCTACCACACAAAAAGGATGGAACTCCAGTCACAGGGAAGTTGTTGCTTCGTAACCACCAGCTCTGCACACTTGGTACTAGCCCAGAAAGCTGAGAATGCCCTCCTGCCCCTGGATCCTGTTCTTTTTAGTACACCAAGGCTGGGATTTGCTATCAGAGCAGGTATCATACAGTGAAGCCATTTTCCAGCAGAAACTTCCCAAGTTAGCCACTGCAGTCACCATGACCCCCACCAAACCAGCTCTCCCCTAAGCTGGTTGTTGCCCAGTGCAGACCCCTGTCAGGCACAGCCTGACACAGCATGAGCACAGTCACAGCAAACAGGGTTCCCACAGCGCCTCAAAAACCCAAACCAACAACTGAGCAAAGCTGCTGCTCTCCTGGCACGGGGCCTGGACACACAGCAAGTCCTCACAGGCCACACAGCATCAGTCTCATAATGCAGGCAGGGACTGTTCCAAGATGTTCTCTTTTGAACAGAGCCTGGTGCAAGCTTTGCCTCCACCACCTGCTGCAAGGAGCCAGCAGCCACCTCTGCTGCTCACCACACACCAAGGCTGCTCAGAGAGGGCACAGGCTGCAGGAAGCTCCAGGAGAATAGGTTCCCACTGCTTTAAAAAAATTAAAATTGGATGGAGCCATGCAAATAACCCAACATTTCCCTCTCTTTCCTTAACAAAGGCCAAGCTGCTGAATTCATTAAGAAGCTGATTAAAAAAACCTACTGAATGACCCAGCAGCTCAGGAAGGACTTTCAGGAGAGGAGCAACTGTGGTGAGAGGGAACTCCGTCACTTCTCAGTCCCAGGTAGTACCAAGTCCCAGTAACCCAACTCAGGTTACTGGTTAACTTTGTGCCATAGGCATCTGTCCCCAAATCTTCCACCTCCAGAAAGGTAAGGGCTGTAATCCTTTTACCCTCCAGTGGTACAGAGAAAAATCATCTTGAAATCTTGTGCCTATACTGCCAGGACTTGCCACATCATTATGGCAATAAAATATTTTGAAAGACAGGTTCAGGTGAGGTCAGAAACATGCTTCCACAAAATGATCATACCCAGCACCACACTCACCTGACTGACAGGGGGGTGGTGTGCAACAGGAAAAGATCCCGCACACTTCTGCGGGACCACAGCAAAAGCTAGGGAACCACCCAGGCCCAGGCACCGTCCTGTGCAGAGGTGAAAATACATCCCCCCAGCCCAGGGGGGAAGATCAAGAGTACAGGAGCATGGCAAAATAAACATGCAGTTTCCCAGACTCCCGAGAGCAAGAGAAAAGTAAGAATTGTATCCAATATTGTCGGCTAGTACTCTGACACAAAATCCATCAAGGAACCTGTTTCCAGCTGCAAGTGTGCATGTTTGCATTTCAGTCTAGCATACAGAGACCACTTGGGCTCACTGAGGTTGTGGCTCATGCAGTTACTACTGCACCAACATTAGGAAGACTCAACTCTCCAGAAAGCTTGTCTTGACTTGCAGAGCCTGTTGATGGCAAGGCACTTGCTCAAGCTGAATGCCAAGGAGATCCTGCAGGCCTAGGAGAGAGATGGAGAGGATAAGTCCTTCCTTCCCCCTGTTCCAGGTCGTGCTGTCTTCCACAGGCTTGAAGTGCTGAATTCCTTCCTTCACATTTACAGCACAAGGAGCTCACCTAGGGCTACATTCTCCCGAGGTTAACTTGGGCAAATATCCAGCAAAGTCACCCCAAAAGGTGTCAGGCTTTTTAGGAGATTCACTGCTCCCTGTATTAGTACAGCATTGGCCTGAAGGCCAGGAGTAGATCTAGTAAGTAGTGACCTGCTGAATGGACTCATGGAGGGATGGTTACTCTCAGAACTACTCTCAGCCTCTGCTGGATGTGCAGCAAATGAATGCACAGCCAAAGCAGGTAAACATTCCTGGCTTGTCAAGAAAGTAAACAACAGAGTATCTAGGCAAACACTCTGTGTATTTAGTTTCTTAGCACCTGATGTGCTTCTTTGGGAGATACTCCTGAGGACATTGCTCAACAAGCCTCTGGAGATTTAACAGCGTGCTCACCTGGGAATTTTCAACTTCCAAAGAGCAGCTTTACATGTTGTTTGACTACTCCAATGTTAAATCTGTGGTCTGGTACTTGCCTTTAGAAAGTCAAAGACTAATTGCAGACACAAACTTCACCCGTGCTGCCAAATTTAGGTGGCAAGAAACAGCTATCAACAATGCAGTTCACTTTCTAACCAAGTTTCTTCTAGGAATCCAGACAGTGATAAGATGATCTCTGTCACCAGCTGGTATTTACACCACAGTAGAATAAGATGCATGTTTTAAAATCAACGTTCTGGCAAAGACTGGAAAACACATATATTCTGAAAATATTTTGCCTTGTATCATTGCTGCCATTCTCACAGGAGCAGCCTTTCATCACCATCCTTCAATAGAAGGGAAACTAGTGCCATCTGTTTCCCACTTGATGAATGGTCAGCAATGGTATTACCACACATCATGCCTGAATGGGGAAGAGCTAGTAGCAAAACCACAAGTTAAACAGATTTCTCTGACAACTGCATCCAAGTGCAGTTATAAATGGAAGGCATCAGTCCAGTTACACATTTAATCCTAAACAGTTGCCATTTGACCATTATACACTAAATTTTCTGTCAGCTGGAGAGCTTAATAGCTAATATGGACTTAGAAGTAAATATGACTGTGTCATTTAAAAGGTTTAACTTGAAAGCTTTGCAATTTAGATATTGAATTAGAACCAGGGAGTTAGGATGCCAGCTGCCCTAACACCTGAATCTTAGCTGTGGAACTTTTAACCATGCAAAATTTGGATAAAAAAGATGGCAAGTAGAAATGAAGCAACTTGCCTAGAAGTTAAAAAGCATTGCACAACATAATTCTGTCAAAGCTAAGCATGTCATTAATGCTATTTAACTTTGTTATTATTTGCCAAATTTAAGCACATTAGAAAAATGTATCAGCAGTTGCACAGAAGTGAAAAGGACAGATCTCCAAAAAAGAATCAGAAATCTTAGCAGAGCATTATCTGTCATTCTGCAGAAATGAAGATTTATCAGCACTAGTGGGAAAGCAGTATTCCCCCAAGCCAGGGGAAAAGTGATCCTCTTCCCTCCCTGGTGTCCCTCTCTACAGCTTCTCCTTGCAGAAGCTGCTATTCCCTCGAGTTCTGCTTTATACAACTGCTTTAGCAACCTGAATGGACTCAGAAAAGTCTCCAGGAAAGTGCTCTCTCCGTTCTTCTGCCCTCTCACTTTTGAAAAGGCAGCATCAAAAATAGAAACTTGTCTTGCAAAAGAGAATGGTAAAGTCAGGAAGAGAAAACTAGTGGGAAACAAAAAAAGAAAGAAAATCCCCACACCCTGCTTATTACCTTTGTGAAAGGCTGGTACAAAGAAGCATGTGTGTGAAAATGGTTTCATGCTTTTGTTACCTGTCAGGACTAGAATTTGGTGCTTAATTTTCTTTGCAAAATTTAATTTGATGATCTAAATTAAAAGGAGGCATTGCGTCACATGCTCATTAAGTTTTCAAGTTAGGGAAGAACTTCTGAACTCTTTCAGATCTCAAAGTAAGCTGAGCCACTTTCATTTGCTTTTCCAGATTCCTTCTGCATTCTTTCTGATCACCCAAGAAGAATGAAAACCTTTTATAATAGAAAGGATGGAATTCCTAGAAGACAGGCATGTCTCTCTTTGTAACACAATTACCAGGCCAGTGGGAACGAACACGCTCACCTGCTTCTTGCAAAGCTGGAAGAGAAACATTCCCTGGAGTTACAGAGGAGCAAAGGCACGCCAGTCCAAATACACAGTATCCTCCTCTCTTCCCATCTCCCCTCTCCGACCCGGGATCGTTCGCCCTTTGTGCAACCCAGAACTGCCAGCACCTTTGCCAGAGAGGAGAACAACGATTTAATTTCCCTTTCTGTGTACACAACAGCCTTGGCACAGCCTCCCCGAAGCTGGGCTAAAGAAAAATACCATCTACCCTACATATGTTGATGCAGCCGGTTCCTGTCAAAGTAAAAATCTCACAATTGTCATCCCTACAGCATTTCACTGCAACTAAGAAACACAGCCAAAATTACACCTTTTTTTTTTTTTTTTTTAAAGGGAACTATACAGATGCCTTAATATAGAAAGAATATAAGTGCTCTGGCTTTTGCATGTGCAAGAGCCTACATCCAGGCACATGCACACACATGAAAAATGCTTCCAGAGCTGTCCACGGCGCCAGAGGCAGAGTCGCCCATCTCACAACAAACTCTTGAGTGTGTCCCTCTGCTGAAATAAACTGCAATACCTCTACTGCAAATCAAGTGCAAGACAGAGAACTGTACATCAGCAGAGGAACTGATCTGTATCAGAGACTCAACATAAACATACCTCCCCTGAGTTCACAGGCTGCTGCAAAAAACCCTTGGAAGAGAAGTTAAGATTGGATCCCTCAAAAAAAAGAATATTTTAACATGCACAGAGCCAGAATGCTCCAAGGATGGTAAGAGACGATCCTAATTGGAGTCATCTGAAAATGCAACTTCAGCATCTGCAAAAATACTTTTCACTGTCATCTCTCCCTATAGTTTAAAACAGAGGTACTAATAACCAACAACCATAACCTCGGAACTGTGCATATTGTACACTCTTCTGGTCCCCTATATCCTCAGATTTTCCTTGCGCTTTCCTTCCTCTCTCCACACAAAACAACTTTACTTGGAGGAAAGCTGCATTTACCAGGAACATCTGAATGTCACAGCATGCTTTCACTTCAGTGTTCAGTGAAAGTGTTCAGAACACTTGATGAGTTCAGCAAAACCAGAAAAGGTCAAAACCACATCTTCAGGAATCTTTCCTCTGACAAAATAAGTAAGTCACTCTTTTGCTGGTAGATGTCCACAGCTACTGCTGTGTGCTCAGCGCTGAAGTGAAATCTCAGCACAGCCAGTGCACCTAGCAGCAGCTACTAAGCATGTATCAAAAATCAAATTGGACACTTCTTTCCCATGCTTGAGTCTCCACGGCATCCTAGCTGGATCCCAAGCTGTTCCTAGTTACATTTGCAGAAGCAGTCAAGCCATAAAGAAGCGTACTCACCTGTTGGATCTTCCCTGGGAAGGAAGTTCCAAACTCATTTGAGCTAGAGAGCTGAAAGGCTAAGCCACGTGGGTGTTCCTCTGAGCTGCCATGTGGTTTGTGCTCCAGAAGGGATAGGCCAAAGCATGAAAACAATAATCAGCAAGATTTGCATAAGGGGAAAAAATTCCAAACCTGTCCCACCTGCAGACATTCCACCTTGAAAGATGACTTCCCCCTGCCTGAAACTCCTATTGCATAACTTACACCACGCTCAGCATCAGCCCGAGCCCAGCAGGGAAAACTGGGATGTTCTCAGACATGTGCTGGAGTTCAGGCTGAGATGCTTATCTGGGTGCAGTCACCACAGCTGTGATGATGTTGTCTGCGAGCACCTGCTACTGAAAAAGCATCACAGCCTCTTCCGATCATGAGACACTGAACAGCTTTGGTTTGTGTTTTTTGGCTCGGTTCTTTTATGCTGTTTTTAAAGAGGATAACATACCTGCATGGGGACTTAAACAGAAGGAGCAGTAATTATTATTTGGCAGAACAACTGAAGCGACTTCATTAAAAAGGATAGTTTTCCATGCCCTTAAGCAGTATTACTGGTCATTTCACTTGGACTTTGGACTGAGCACATTCTACAGAAATGCAAAGGCTTGAGTTGTGAAATGGAGCCCTGCCTGGGCAATTTTCAAGTCCCAGCTCACTGGCTTCTTCTTTGTGCTAAAAAGCAAGGGCTGCAGGGGGTGCAAGAATGAAGCTGATTGTCAAGTAGAACCCTGTGGATGTCGTTCGTGTCATTATGAGAGAGGTACAAGAAATGAGGTGTTAAGAATCAATGCAAAGCAGAGTTAGGTAACACAGAAAGAGCTGTTTGGCATGCGTGAGACAACAAACCGTCACAGTTTTAACTTTATTTTTAGCCTCTGTGAATTTATCAGCTTTTTTAACATCTTCTGCAAAGAAGTCACTGATACTTTCTTCTTAAAGGAAGACTGAATACATCGGCAATTAGCTTCATTTAGAGAATGAAGTGAGGAGGAATTTTTCCCAGAGGCTCTGGCACTCAATCCCACCTACTTTCAGTGGGAGCTGGATGTTGCATGCCTGTGGGTGTGTTTGAAAATCCTGACTTGTTACTTGCTGCTTTTCTATCAGGTACCACAGATCCCAGGAAACCTAGAGCTCACCTGTGTACCAAAGGAGCCGAGCGTCCACATGGTATCAGAAGAAAGGGACAGACAGTGAACTGGAAATCTGTGCAGTTGGCGCAGAGTTTGTGCAATCTCTAATTTTAAAAAGCTGCAAACTACAGAGTGGATCTGTCTGCCTGCAGGCTGGTGAGAAAGGGGTGCACACACCCTGCACACAGCTGCCAGGAGCAGCCTCAGCTTTGGAAGCAAGCACGCAGCAGGAAAGGAGTTTGCTGAGGAATCATCACCCTCACCGACTGCCTTGTCCAGAGAGCGAAACACTCGTGTGAAGCACGGCTGTCAGCCTGCCACCTTCCTAGGCGCCAAATCAAAGTAAAAAGAGCATCACAGGCTGTGCTCAAGCACAACCACTGCTGTTGGAGTTGTGGGCTCAGTGCAGGACGCTGGGCCTTCTCCTGGCGCTCCCCAGCCACGAGGGGACGGTGGCACGGCCCTGCCTCCAGCCCAGACACGTGTTCAGGGCACGGCAGCATCCTGCATCGGCTGCCTGCACAGCCGCGGCGCCCAAGTTTTTTGCAATTGTAATGTTAATTGAATAATTTAGGTCCGAAGGACGGGCCATCAGTCGGGGACAGGGCTCTTTGTAGGATGAACGGGTGTTGTTCCCGCCAGGAAAGCGCCGCTGGGGGGGCTCCGGGGCAGGCGGGATTCAGCCCCGCTCGCTGCGTAAACAACAGGTTTGGCAGGTCCCTTTAAATCCCCTCGGCTGCACGCATCCGGACAGGGGCTACGAGAGCACACGGCAACTTTCATCTCGCCAAAGCGAGAGCGCAACGGGGAGCGCTTTCCTGGCGCAAGGCGGCGGCTTTAAAACAAAACAAAACCCCACCAAACCCTAAATAACAACGGTAAAAACCGCCCCAAAAAGGCAGAGCTCGGGCCACCGCGTGGCCCCGGGCACGGCCCCGCTCCGCCGTTAGCGCCGGCGGCCGGAGCGGCGGACGGAGCCGGGAACAAAGACCCCCCCGGGGCACACGACCTACTTTGGCGGGCGGCCCCGCCGGTCAGGTGGAGCCGCGGGAGCGCACACGCGGCTGGCCACAGCCCCTCCCGGCCCTGCCAAGCGCTCAACTCGCCGAAAGACGAGTAAAATCAGAAATAAATGAGCAGAGCACAGGAAGGGGAAGGCGGCGCGCCAGGGAGGAAAGCCCCGAGCGCGGAGGTGGGCGCTGCGAGGCGGCCCCCGCGCTGCAAACGCCGCCCCACCACGCGGCCGCGGAGCAGCCGCCCCATCCGGCGCTAACGGGGGGAGCGGAAGCGGCAAGAGCGGCGACCGCACCGCCGAGCACCGGGACCCCCGTTCTGCCGCGGTGACCGCCGTTCCCCGCCGCCCCGCTCCGGCTCCTCATGGCTCGGCCCTGACGTAATTCAAACATGGCAACAGTTTCACTTCAAAGGGCCGTCGCGGACCTCCCGGCAACGCGGGCACGCCGCGACGGGGGCAAGGCGGACCCAGGACCGCGGGGCAGGCCCGGGGCGGCCGCCGGGCCCTGCCCGCCCCAGCGCCGTGCGCGCAGCGCGGAGCCGTGCGGAGCGCGCCTGCAGCCAAAGTTTCACCGCCCCTCCAAACTCCTCCAAAACCGGCGGGCAGCCCCTAAAAAACAGCGTCCCGCGCCCGACAAGTGTCACCCCAGCGGCACCCGGCAGCGCGGGGCCGAGCCCCCGGCGGGCGCGGAGCAGCGCTGTGCCCCGGCGCGCCGGGGAGCCGCGCCGCCCGCAGCACATGCGAGCCCTTTGTTTTCCCTCAGCCGGGCGCTGCCTACGTGCCGCGCCGGGGGGCACGCCGCCCGCCCCGCCGCCCTCCGGAGCCCCGAGTTAAAACTTGTTGGCGCCGGGCGCGGGCAGACGCCGGCAGGAACGGGAGCCGCTCGCACCGGCACCGAGCTACGGGAGCGGCAGGACGCCATCGCCGCCCGCCGCACCGGCCCCACGCCGGCAACGCCGCGCACCGGGCCGGGGGCGGCACGGGGAAGGCCCCACGCCGCGACCTGTGCGACCGACAGCACGTGTCCCGCCAGCCCACGGCCGCACGGTCCGCTCCTCTGCAGCGTGCACTCCCCCGCAATTACTAATGATGACTGGAAACAATAAGAACTGCCCCGCTCTCCCCACGTGAAACACGGCGAGGGAGGGATGGCGGGCACCGGCGGGTCCCCCTCCCCTCCGCCGCGCCGCTGGCACCAAGTTGAGCGCGGGCGCTACAGGTGTGCGCTGCGGGGCGCGCCGGGGCCGCACCTGCGGCACCCGCTCCGCACCGGCGGGGCCGCGCCACCCGCGTGGCGAGCCAGGGCAGCCGCGGCCCGGGAAAGGCGCCCTGCAGCCCGTCATCGCCAAACAGCCCGGTTTTCCAAACCCGCTCCGCACCTTGGAACTGCTTTTGGAGTTAAATTTTGGGGAAATGGCTACTCTTTCCTCATAAAGACTTGGAGATTTAACCGTACTTTGGGATGGCGGGGCAGAAGTCAGAGTTCCAGGGATGGGTCCGCAACAATGCGGGAGGCGTTCCTCTCCGCTCGCGCATCCTTTAAAACTCTACTCATGGAAGAAAAAACCGGGCGCAACGCCGCTCGCAGCAGCCACACGCGTGTCAAAGCGGCAAAGTCTTTTTGCCGCTGCAAAACACTGCGGACAAACTCCGGGGAGTAACTTGGAATGAACGAAAACCACCGGCTGCTGGAAAAAAAAAATCCCAACACCACCAAAAAAAAAAAAAAAAAAAGAAACCCACCGAGAGCGAACAACACAAAACAACAAAAAACAAGCCCCGAACAACAAGAAGCAAGCAGGGAAGGCATCACTCACCGCCGCACTGCGCCCACCAACTCCCGTCCGTGCGGGCGCGGCGCTCCCGCCGTGCGCGCGCTCCCCGCCTCCCCGCGCTCTGCCGCCGGCGCGGGCGGCCGCGCGAGCCCCCACGCCCCGCCCCTCGGCCCCGCCCCTCGGCCGCTCTGCGCAGGCGCCATTCCCACGGCTCCGTTTCTCATCAATCGGGCCCCGCCGGCTGCGCGCGCCCCATTGTCCTTTTAAGGCAGAAAGGGCCGCGCGGGAAGAGCGCGCGCGAGGGGGGCGGTGCCCGCCGTGACGGCAGAGGTGACTTCACGCACGCGGCGCGCGCGCGCGCGCCCCCGCCCCGCACCTGCCTCGCGCCGGAACGGGGCGCAAACACAGCCGCAAACACAGCCCTAAACACACCGCAAACACACACACACCGCAAAACACCCAAACACACCCAAAACACCAAAACACCAAAATCACAAACAAACACAACACCCAAAACAGCCCTAAACAAGAAACAAACACAGCCCTAAACACAGCCCTAAAACGCCACATCACCGCAAACACAGCACACACCGCAAACACACCCAAACAAGAAACACAGCCCTAAACACAGCCCTAAACACAGCCCTAAACACAGCCCTAAACATCACCGCAAACACAGCACACACCGCAAACACAGCCCTAAACACAGCCCTAAACACAGCCCTAAACATCACCGCAAACACAGCACACACCGCAAACACAGCCACGCCAAACACAGCCCTAAACATCACCGCAAACACAGCACACACCGCAAACACAGCCCTAAACACACCTAAACATCACCAAACACACACACCCAACACACAAACACCACAACGCAAAACACACCAACAAAACAACCAAACAACAAAATACCCAAACACAACGCAACAGCCCAACAAAAATCAAACACAGCACAGCCCCGCAAACACAGCCCCGCAACAGCAGCACAGCTCCGCAAACACAGCCCCGAAACACAGCGCAGCATCGCCGCAAGCAGAGCCCCGCAAGAGGACCCTGCCAGCCCCGGTGACACGCCGATGACACTGCGGTGGCAGCCGGTGACAGCCGCCCCGTCCCAGCGCATGCCGCGCACGGCGCTCGGCGGCGTTGGTGCCGTCGCTGCCTCTCCGCGCCGAGCCCCGCGGGCGGAGCGCCACAGGGAACCGGGAAAGGTTTGGGATTTTTTTTCCCGCTCCGGGTTAATGTTAATGTTCGCTTTCCAAAGCGCTCGAAAAGCCGTCAGTGGCTTACGTAACTTTTCCTGCAGCGTCACAATGAGTGAATTGAAAAGTCGCGTCATCGCAGCCTTTGGGTTCGCGGCTCTTTTGTGCAGTTTTGGAAGAGCTGCCTCACGAGGCGGCCGGCAGGTTATGTTGAAATAGATTTCCTTTGAAAACGGCGTCAGACGGATTAGCATGTGGCATACAAGGTGACACCTAATGAGTTATGACTTAGCACCATCACAGCCTCTGACTGCAATAAAGCTGCGAGCTGCTCCCTCCCGGGCTGGCACTCAAACCAAGCCCAAATATGGATTCCTTTCTTTTGAACTACTTAAAAGTTTAAAAGTTTCCCACAGAATCGACTGCAGCTCAGGCACCACATGCAGGTGTTGTTGAATACTCTAAAACACTGAAATTATGCCAATGAATATTTCTGTAGTAATTGGGGTTTTTTTAATGACAGTGGCCTTTTCAGACTAATCCTGATTTAGGCACAGAATTAACAACTCACCAAGAACTTTTGCTGAAATTATCCTTTTGCTTCCATCAACGACTCTAGCTAAAATCTGGGAATTTTCAGAGAGCAGGACAAGTTACTTTTCCTTACCTTAGTCTGAAGTTCTTACATCTTCTCTACTTGCTTGTAAACCCATGGTAATTGTGCCCCATCTCCTTCCTCAGTGCTGCCAAACCAGTCAGTCTGGGCACAAAGCACAGGGAAACACCTCCCAGGGAACCCTCCAGGTTGTTATTTGAGTTTTGGGGTGTCCCTTTTGAATGATCAGAGTGCTGCCTCTGGTACCAGGGCTTCCTTCCAGACACACCTAAACCAAATCACATTCAACTTGCGAGCCACAGATGTACCCAAATGCAATCTTTCTCAAAATACTTCTGTAATTTTACTGCTTTTAACTGATTTAGGGAACTCTACCAGCACTTTTGGCAAATTTTGTTTACATATAATGTGTCTGATTGCACCTGCCTCTTTCTTTTTGATTGGAGGGAGTGATTCTCCCAGATTTTCCTCCCAGTATTTCCCGTTTCTTTATTCTAGCACACTTCTCAAGGCCCTTTGTTGATATTCATTTTAGTCCAGCACCACCTAGTATAGCATTTAAATTCCCAAGTGACAATGAAATGACATTTCCAAGGAGAATTCCCTAAGATGCCAAGCAGAACCCAATGGAAAAACATGGATCTCTCAGTGCCAATCAATTGCTGCCCTTGTCACCACCATGCTGAACGTTCACAGGACATCTCAGGGTGGGCTTTGACTGCAAACAAACCAGGGCCAGGACAGCTCCTCTGGTATTTATTTCACAGTTCTGTGCCCTTCCACTCCCAATCTCACGAGGACAGGTGCTGCTGTAACCTGGGGAGGATTTGAGTTTCCAAATTCGGTGCTGCTCCAGCCTGTGAACAGCTCCCCTGTCCTCTCTGATGGAAACAAACCCTTCTATCCACAGAATTCCAAATGGCAACACAGAAATGAAAAGCATGGTCCAACCTTCATTTCTGAAACATCTCTGGTTGCCCTGAAGTGTTTGCTGATGACATTTCAGGGCTCTGCTGTAACTCCACAGCGGTTTGAGATTTCATTTTTGGCTGATAGCCAGCTTGCAAACAAATGAAAGGCACTCAAATACCTAATGAGCTTTCATCAAGGTTCCCCTAGCCCCTTCCCCTTGAGCAAGCCATGTGTGCTCTCCACAGCATCAGAGGGACACCTTGTCTGACCTCCCTGTTGGGAAAGAGGGGGATGAGAAATTGCCCCCAACCTGGGACAAACTTGGAGAGTTTAATTTAAAAATGCAGATATCTGAAACAATGCATGCATCTTTACACTACAGGCAAAGCCTCATCTCACAAGGCTCTGTTTTAAAAAATTAGGCATCTTCCTTTCCACTCAGAGCTTGGTATAAAGGAGGAATAGGGGATTTCACAGGGATCCCAGGTGACCTTGAATATGAGCTTTAGACCAGAGGATTTATCCTCATCCAGATCTGTTCTAAAAAACATTTACTTTAAGAATGCATGTGGAAAACTAACTGGACTGTTGCTGTGTTCCAGTTAAACCGGTACCTTCCCTGCCTGGACTCTTAATTATTTCATCTGGAAAGCTAAATTATGTCACTGATGTAATAATAAAGTGAGCCATGAGGGTTTTTAAAACATAAAACCTATGTGTATCATCAATGCTGAGGCAGAGCTGCTAACACAGAGAAAAAGGAGGGCATTTGCCAGCCAAGACATCTGATCCTATTGTGTTATTTTTCAATATTAATGAATAAGTAAACACAAATAGGCTACTTGTTTTTAGGTGAAGAGCAGCTGTCAAGGCAAAACCCAGACAGCTGTTCCTGCTTTAAGGAACTGCTCAATGCTCCTCAAACTGTAAAATGCTTTTTTGTAACTTGAGTAATTTGAAAATTTACTTTCTTGGCTTAATGATTGACCAAAAGATTTTGAAAATATTTACCAGGAATTCTTTAAGGGGGGAAAAAAAAGGTGCTGATTGACACAGAGTTGTAAATAAGGTTTTGCTAAGGAGTACAATTTCAGAGGGAGATTCTATCAACAAATGAGTTCTTTAGTTCTGCTTTCACCAGTTGCCCATGTAAGTAGCAGCATTTTGATTTTTGAAGATGCAAATGCTCTGAAAACTGGTAGTTGTGAGCAAGCAGGTCAATAAAGAAATGGGATTTTCACCATTTTCTGATTTAGGCCAAATAAGAGATGGCTACAAAAAATGACAGCAAAGCTTGATGATAATCAAAATTGATATTATGATATTCATGCTTTCAAAATAAAGTACTCAAACTATGAGGCTCAGAGAGACAGGACTCTGGACTGGCTTACTCCTAGGAACAAGGCAGATCATTTATAGCCCAGCCTAAGAAATCCATCAGGGGCTTAACAGAGAATAATAACCTTTCTGAAGCATTTTTAATTGACATTTCAAATTCCTTAAGAGGAAGATAATTCTCTTAAATTCTTAGGGATTCCTTAAATTCTATAGCAAAATGACCATTTTTTATTACTGGTTAGACACCTTTAATGCAGCTCCTCGAGCACTGCTGGTTTCTTTGCAGCGCTATTGCTTTCATACCTATTAAAGCCAGTAAGACTATTCTATGGGGATTTATATTAAGGAGATTTGAAGACACCATTAAGAAGATCAGCCCTCTCTGCCTGCCAGGCTGTTTCCTGTCAATAAAGTTATCCCCCCTCATCTTGTCATTTGGGGCAGTTCTGAAAACAGAGACCGTGTTTGGAAACCTAAAAGAGATTCCTCCTCTGAACAGAGAGCCCCATCTTTACCAGCAGCATGGGGAGCAGTTCCAGATTTTATACTGATGATTTCAGAGTAATCTTTGGGGAAGAGGAAGATGATAACTCCTTTGGAGAGTGCTGTATAGTGTGGGAACCCAGGAATTTCCTCTGGCTGTCCTGGAGGACTCGAGCCCCTGCCCAGGGGCCTCAGAGACCTTGGCACAGAGCCCAAGACCCCTGTGCCTTTGATTTAGCCCTTGGAAAAAACAATTACCAACCTTGTATGAGGAATTACAAGCCACAAAAGTTTAAGTACAATGATAGTGAGTTTATCACAGGGTGAAAAAATAGATTTTGGGGTTTTTAGAATGGGGGTTCAGGAGGCAAGATGGAGGGATCTGGGTGTGTCCAGCCTTTCTCCTTCTTCTTTCTAGCCTCCATCTTCTGCTGTGATGTTGGCACTTTTAGATTGGTTTAGAGTAGAAGCTCACAGTCTAACATAGGTGATAGGTATTGGAAAGTAATTGTAAACGCTGTAGACATAATTTTTAGTATAAAAAGACAACACCGCCCCAGGGGCAGGCAGAGTGCCACTGTCTGTCTTGCTGAGCGGACCTCAGCAGGTCAGGAGAAAATATTTTATAGATAAGATACAATAAACAACCTTGAGAATGAGAACTGAAGAGTTCTGATTCCTTCTTTGACCACCAGGCTGGGAAGAGAGACTTTCTAACACATCTCAGGGTCACTCTGACCAGCTAAAGCCCCGAGAGTGTAGGCCTCAGGTGGGATCACTTAGGGGACAGAATTTGCTCTTTGAAGTTTCTTACTGAACCTAAGACTCCTGACCAGGTACATCCATCTCCTTAATCCTATTTTCTACTGCCTGGCCTGAACACAGGCAGGGCTGGCTGACAGAAAACGAAAAGCAAGGCTAGGGAGCTGGGAGAGCATCCATGGTGCCCAGGAAGCAAAGCTTTGGTGTGACGGGCTTCTCATCTTGACCTCTTTCTCACCAGGAATCAAGAAGGTAAATAGGAATGCTTGGGAATGGAAACTCCTAGGGGAACAGACTGGTTTTTGTCTGAAATGTCTGATGCCTGAAATCCTCTGCTGGGAGCAGCCAGCATGGGGGGCAACAGGACCTGCCAGGAAGGGTTTTCTTACAGGTGTAAGGTACTCTGCCAAATAAAACTAAGAAACCTGAGGCAGTTCTTTCCAGCTTAAAGCATCACCCATTCTTTCTTCAGAAAGGTTTGTCCTCAGTGACACTGCTTAATCCACAGTACCAGCAGGCAGAATGAAAGGGAAAAGAGGCACTTTGAGAGGTGACAGAATTTCAGATTTCAGACTTTGACTGCAGAAAGCCAAAGAAACTATGGAAAACCTGTGTCTCTGTGGGCAGTTTTCAGTGAGCCAAAGCAAGGCAGAGGATGGTGATACCTCTCCAGGCTCAGGTACAAGTGACAAATCTCATGAGGAGAGATAAAGCATTGCTGACCTTCTTGCCAAGCTGCCAAAGGCACACACAGTCATTCCGAGTGTTCTGGTGAGGAAGGAGAGCTGTGGGCAGACTTGGCTAGCCAAGGGAAGGAGGCAGCTGGAGGAGCTGGTCCTTGCAGGAAACCTGCAGGATCTGCAGTCCGGATCACCAGCTTTGATCGAGCCAGCCAAGAACCAGGTGGAAATCTACCGCCAAAATCTGGAGGGAGGAGCTGGAGGCAAAAATTTTTGCAAGGGTAGGAGGGAATGGAGTTGAGTAACAAAGCCACCACATTACAGAGATACCTTCAGATAGCTTAATTGGATTGAATCAGTTAATTAGACTGTAACAAATCAACCAAATCTGACACTCAACATCCTCTGAAAAACAAGCCAAGGGCAGGTGGAGGGAAAGAGCAGGCAGGGAGGATGCAGCACAAAGGGAGGAGGCAGCAGGATGCATCCCCCTTCCTCAGGGCAGAGGCATCCCATTCTGAAAGTGAAAAGAAGATAAGAAAAGGTGAGAAGCTTTCCAGGAGGAAGTATTCACTCACAAAGCTATGTACATAAGGGGAGGGCAGAAGCAGGATGGGCAAGCTTCAGGCAAAATTTGAGCAAAAATTGATCACGGGGATCCCCAAAAACAAGTCGGGTCCCATAATGGATGTTCATAGTCAGGGGTGAACTCTAGAGGGTGATGAGATAGAAATAAACCCAAAGCAGGACACACATGTGACCTCAGTGGCGTCCCTCAGGTCTGACAGCCCGTTCAGATTGCAAATTACTGCATGCAGAGAAGGCAAGGGACCCAGATGTTGCCTCCAGGGCAGAGGTGGCAGAGCCTGAGCCACAGAGCTCTGTGCAGCATGACCCCCGTGCTCCAGAGGCACAGAGTGATCTGATAGACATCTCAGGGCCAGCGGGAAAGTTCCTCTGTCCTCACTGTCCCCATGCTGCAGGGATCACCAAGGACACAGGAAAGTTCCTCTGTCTGCACTGTCCCCATGCTGCAAGGATCACCAGAGACACAGTTCCTCTGTCCTCACTGTCCCCATGCTGCAGGGATCACCAGGGACACCAGGACCTATTCCATTTGCACGTAGAAATGAAGGGATGCAGGAGGGCACTGACCTGCAGGCTCAGAGTATTTTGCAACTTATTTCCACCTCCAGGAAAAATGTGAGAAGCCTCTCAGAAAGGAGAGGGTGGGTTTTGAATCAGGAGAGCTTAGGAGTTCTATACGACACACCTTTTACCTCCCAAAGGAGTTTCTTTGGTTAAAGCCGCAGCTGGAGTTTTCTGTCTCTTTCTCAGCCAGTAGTGATGCCTTGTGAAGGCTGACCTGGAACAGAGGCTAGGCACAGCTAAAGAATAAAGTGGGTGTTTATTAAAAGGCCTCAGTGGATACACCTTGGGCAGCACAAGAGCCCAGCCAGGACTACACCCCAGATGAACCCAAAATGGTCACCAAAAATGGATGACCGGTCACGGGGTCTCACACTTTGATAAGTTCTGGTCCATTTGCATATTGGAGTTAATTGCCCAATTACAGCTTCAGCTTATGAAGTCCCCTCCTCCTTGTTTACCTCTTCAGTCCACATTGTTTATGCTCTTGGGCCTGGAATTTGGATCATTTGTCCTTGGTCCCCAGCTAGAGAAGGAGTTGCTTTGTCTCCCTACTCTGTGAAGAGAGCTCACCATCCCCCAATATGAAGCTCAGAACTACACACCAAAGCAGCACAGAATCTGAAAAACATAAAAGCTAAAACCTGAGGCATCAGTAGGATGTGACTGGGTTTGTGTGTGAGGGTTAGGAGCTGTGGGAGGGAAACACTCCAGCTGGGGCAGAGCTTACCTGGGCAGGCAGGGGGAAGCAGCGCCCTGAGGCAGTGAGGGTGGCTCCTTGAGCCAAGGCATCCCCAGCACCGGCTGGAAAGGAGCAGCCTGCAGGGATGAGCAGGCTGTGAGGAGGTGCCCTGGGATGGCATTGTCCTCCAGACATTTCTGAAAACCAGCTAAACAAAGTGATTGCTATTTACAGAGTAACAAGCTGGCTGGTCAGAAACGTTTCAAAAACTGGCCTTTCTAAAACCACCTAGCAGTGTGGTTTCTGAGATGCTATTTTCAACATGCTGTCAAAACAAATCTCTATCCATAGCTGAACTGACTGACTCTTCCTGTCAGGATGACTACCCTTAGCAGTGGTTGAACCAGTCCTAATTCAAGGCTTCAAAAGCAAGAGCAATATTTACTGGTTGATTTGCATTATCTGTAGGAGGAAAGTGGGAAAACTGGATAGCTCTGGAAGTGACCTCTTGTGCTGATCTTCCTTTGCCTTGCATATGCCAGGGCTCAGCACTCCATTCAGAGTGGATTGGGGAATCACAAACATCCCATTCACACAGTGTAGTAAAGGAAAAAAGAAAAGTTTGAACAGGGGCTAAATCCCTCCTGCTTGGACCAACTGCTTCATGGTGAGCAAAACAGTTTGAGGTCCCAGGTAATTTCCTCTGTGCCATCTTGTGCCAGCCACAGTCCCAGACAGAGCCCAGACTGCAGGTCTGGCCAGCAAGGTGTTCCCTCTACTTTTAGATCCTCAAGGTGTTCCAAACCAGAGAGAACTGACAATTCAGCATCACAAAAAAGGCAAGGAGGACTCAGCTTCCACCCTCAGGAGCAAGGGTGCCCATCCAGCAGATGTGTGTGAGGTGGGAGTGTCCAGGTCTTTCCCACTCGTGTGTGTAAGTGTTCAAATGCTTCTCACTTACACACTCAGGCCAAACTCACCCTCTTATAAAACCCATCCTGTGGTAAATTAGAATAAGTAGCCATTCATAGCAGGTCTGCAAAACAGGAGGAGTTTTGTTTGTGCCATTCTTTAAGGCAGCAGCAGCTCTTTAAAGCCTCTTTTATAAGCTGTGGTAAATGGGCTCCCGGCATGCTCCTTACACTGAGCCAGCTTGTAGATACTGACTGGGGCACTGGAAACGGCATTCTTAGGGTGTCCTGGGAGAGAGTCACCAATGGCTTCACTCAGAAGTCAACTTCAAACCAGTGGCACCTATTTATCTACCCCTACACAGACTAAAATGTCAGGATGTGCACCTGGTGCAGGCAGAGTGTGCCAGACTCAGCTTCCTGGGGACTGAGAGAAACAGCTCAGTGCCACAGCCCCCTTTCCTTAAACACCCCCTGCACAGTGCCCCTGTCCATAGCCACACACCCCAGAGCCCTGCTAAACACAGAGTGGGTTTGCAGTCTCTGTGCTGTGGCAGTGCCCTCCATGGCCATGGTCCCAGGCTCCCAACACTCCTTGCCTTAGGGTGGGATGGTCCTGTGCCTGCTTCTACATCCATCCCAGCAGCAGTTGTGATAGCAGTTACTCATTTTCCATTCACCAGGACTGTAATGGTTGGTAGATCATCTGCCTGTGTGAAATTCACATACAGCCCTACAAAAACACTGAGAGTGGCTGGCTGTAGCATCTTAACTACATTTCTCAGAGAAATTTAGGCTGAGTTGCTGGAGTGCATCAATGGGGGAAGGAATTCCCTGCTAAGGAATCAGTCTGATGTGGTGGGGGGTGACAGCTGCTTCAGCCTTGAAAGCATCCAAAAACTTCCTGAGGAAGCATGACATGTTCCCTTCAGTGCTAGTTCTCCGCTGGCACTCAGGGCTTATAAAACTCACCTGTTCTATGTGTGGTGCTGGCACTTGCCTCTCCTTAAACAGGAAATGTAACTAATTTCTTTCAGGTAGTCAATAACCTGTTGCTGGAAAACTCGTGTTTCTCTCAAGCAGGATCAATAATGCCCAGAACATTGGTCACAGGTAATTAGAAATAGCATCAACCAGTTCCCAAGTAGATGTACCATAAAATGATCTTACAGCAAAGGAGTCTCCGAAGTGCTCATCAAGGACAGCATCCATTCCACACAGACGTCCCAAAAGAGACACAGGGCTGGCCACACATGCTGTGTGAAGCAGAGTGGAGGCTTCTGTCCTGGGAAAACAAACTGCATCATTGTGACCAGATAAGAAATTAATAAACTGCATCATTGTGTCCAGCTAAGAAATTAACCTGGTCTCTTACCAGGAAGCTGGGGCTGGCACAGAGACCATCCCTTGTTCTCAGGTTCTGAGTGTCTCAGACCAGCATGAGCACATCTAGGGGGTTAAAGGCAACAGGGATTAGCTTTGGGAAGGCAGAAGGAAGCAGTACCTGGATGTGCAGACCCAGCCAAGCATACTCCAGTTATTCTCTGTTCAGGAACTGGAGACTGCTCTGAGTGGATAAAACCCACCTGATCTAGATTGTATCAGATGAACCTTAGTAAAAAGGTCATAAAAAACCTGTCAGCTTTCATGTCTCATGCTGCTCACCAACACAGGATGCCCAGGGTAAGACAGCAAGTGAGAGTGATAGAAAGAATAAATCAAACTGGTAACTACTACCTGATAATTTCTTCCAGACTGTGCAGCTTGTAGGTCCAAGAGCAGCTCACTCTGTATGCACCCAGGTTAGCTGTGCAGATTCTGGGTGCTAAACAAGGCTGGATTCTGACATAAAGCAACATCTTGGAACAAAGTTTTTCACTAGACACAGAGACAGAATCTTCCCCCAAAACTAAAACAAGAGAGGAGCTGTGGTTTTTGGTTTGACCAAGGCATACAATGATATTTTTGATCCTAGTCTGCTTGCACAATGGCAAACATTGACTCAGTGGGGTATTTGTGCCTGTGCATCTGATTCTTTGGGACAAGTAACTTAAAATGAGATTATAAAATGATGAACTCCTACACAATGCAAAGAAAATGCATTTTCAAACATCTTTTCTCATCTGGAACTTTTACAAACCCTTTATTAATTGTTTCCAAAGCCCTGCTCACTGTACTATAACAGTGGTGGCAGGACCTTGTAGTGAACAGGAAATGCTTTGTTTCTGCATTAAGGCAGAAGCACTTCTCCAAATGTTCCATGTTTCAAGAAACAGGTATTTAGGATGGCTCATGCTGTCTGCTCTGCAAGGCTACAATATGCACTTGACTTGATGTGCTCTTGTAATCCCAGAGTTCTTAGTTTAGTTATCTTTAGAGGTTTTATATATTCAGATTAGAGTGCTCAAAAATTGGATCAAATTCTTTCAAGCTAGTCTGGCATTGCCACAGCTGAAGAATTAAATCAAGCCTGTTCCACGGCATCTTTATCAGGTGCAAGGAACAAGCAAGGAGTTTGGCACGCTCACTTTTGCACCAAGGGTTCATTCTGGCTCATTCTGTGAATGAAACACATTTGGATTTTGATACAAATGTGAATACACAAGAGCTGTGTCCTAATATTGGACTTGACTTTATTCCTGGCTTCATATTCATGGAAGCCTTTTTCCCTTTATTTTACATCACAGCTGATCAGGCATTGTGCATTTAGACAGAGATTCAAGAACACTCTCCTGTCTCATCAAAACTTTTTTCTCCTGCTTTGATGTGTTTTGTCTTCCTGACACCTTGCTACTTGTGCTAAGAACACAATGCCCTTGGAGAAATCTTGTTTCACTGCATATTCCACACCCTGCATATCCGTGCTAACTCCAGAGAAGGGCAAAGCACAATGCAAAGGTGCTCAGAGTGCTTTGGCCCCTGCCAGCTGTTTGCCCTCTGAATTTCATGCATTTTTAATTGTACACACTTCTGCCTGTCTCCAGCTCAATGCTTTCATGAAGAAAGCCTGGTGTTCACTTGATTTGCAGCCGTCCACTTCTTCACAAGCAAAGTCCTGTTTCATAACAGCCTTTCTGTAACTTGGGTGCTGGTTATACCACAGAACAATGTTTTAATAAATGTTATTTACATTTTTCAGGGTAGCTAGAGGGGTTTTGGTTTTAATTAGCTGAGTAAGAGAGTCATGAGTTGTTATGCAGACACAAAAAGAGCTGCTACCATCATCTCCTTACCCATGGCTCCTGTGCCAACAAAGGAAAAAATAGTACAGGCCCTTGCAGGCAAGTATTTTTTTGAAAGAGGGGGAAGGGGAAATTGATTAAGATGTTAATAGTGTGTGTTGTACCTGGAGTCCTCAGTAGTTTTTCCTTACCTGATTAATTGCCTAAGCCAGAGGTAGAGAGTCACTTCAACATTTGGGAGGAGCAAAAGGAGTGCAAGCCCCCCTGCCAGGCTCCCCCAGGCAGTGCCTTGCTGGGGGGAGGTCAGAGAGGGGCTGGCCTGGGAACACTGCCTGCTGAGAACCACTTCAAATGGATTATGGACTCCCTCCTGCCCCCTCTTGCTGCTGCTTCCATCTCCTCCCCTTCCTAACCCTGATCCTCAGCACAAAAGCCTCTCAGAATCCCCCTGCTCATGAAACTTGGAAGGAGCAATGTCCAAGGGACAGAGGGACATCCAGGGAGTGTGACCATGTTCACAGGGGTCCAAGGAAGAGGGAAGAGATGAGGATCTGGCTCCATGTTTCAGAAGGCTGATTTATTATTTTATTATATATATTACATTAAAACTATACTAAAAGAAGAGAAGAGAGGATTTCATCAGAAGGCTAGCTAAGAATAGAAAAAGCAAGAATGATAACAAAAGCTTCTGTCTTGGACAGAGAGTCTGAGCCAGCTGACTGTGATTGGCCATTAATTAGAAACAACCACATGAGACCAATCACAGATCCACCTGTTGCATTCCACAGCAGCAAATCACCATTGTTTACATTTTGTTCCTGAAGCCTCTCAGCTTCTCAGGAGAAAAAACCCTAAGGAAAGGATTTTTCATAAAATGTGTCTGTGACAAGGGAGCTCTGTGAGGAGGACTTTGCTCAGCAGCTCAGCTTGTGCTATCTCCAGGAACACAGCCAGCTTGGGTGATGAACAAGGCATGAGGCTTACAGTGCTTGGCAAAATGCACTCATAGCCCTGCACCAATTTTTGATGAAAACTTCCCAACACTTTGGATGCTCCCAGGAGCTGGTCCCGTTGCAAACAGATTGAACTTCCAATGCCAAAGGAAACTTAATTTGGTTACAGGCCAAGTGCAAGTGAAAGATGGATGCGTGCATCCTGCTGAAAAATGCTTCTGATAACGAGAGGGGACAAAAGGGACATGCCTGTGCTCTGTGGCCAGGTCCTGCTGTGCCTGGGGGAATGAAATGAGGGCTCAGATTTGCCCCCACTTGCTGAGGGGGATCTATCTAGAACATCCTGCACTTTGTGATAAGACAAACCCTGCTGCTCACAGCTCTACCCAGAGTCAACACCAGCAGCCTGCAGAGTCAGTGTCCTGCTGTCACACCCTGTGTCCTGCCACTGCTCTCTCCCAGGCCATCTGAGCTGAAGAGATTAACACCGGGCTGTACAATATCTTCCCTAGCACAATTCTGGCCCCTCACAGAGATAACTATTGGTACTTAAAATCCTCAGATCATCCAGAAGCCAACTCTTACGTGTAAGACTGGGACTGCCCTAATAAACATTGTGTGTTGAAAGCAGCAAAATGACATAAAATGTCATTTTATGATTTTCCCAAAAGAGGGTCACTTCTCTTCTGTGCACACACTAATAGGTTTTGCAGACTGCATTGTTCATGAATGCCTGTCTAAACTCATCAGTTTTAGGAACTTTCACTGACTTCAGCAAGCCATGGTGGATCAACTTGTATTTGCACTTCCAGGACACGCATTTGAATTGAAGATCAGCTAGTGCATTCCCCACTTTTTAGCATTGTGCCAGTTAAACAGAAATGACTAAGCCCAGAGCAGCTATCCTATTTCTCACTGAACACAGCTACCCACACTACCCCTGTCTAGCACAAATTCCTGCTGACATCTGAAATTCTCTCCTAACAAAGTCCATCCCGAGGATGAATGAAATAGCTTCTCTGGCCTGCAAGTTTTTCCTAGTTCTCCTGTATTCCTGTTACCACGAATGGAAACTTTTTCCACAGCTTTAGGAACATGAAAGCTGGGCAGAGCCATAGGGCGATGTTTCCACTTCCATTCCCTGAATGCAGTTTTTCTTTAAGCCATTTTATGGGCTGGGGGAGAATATCCTGTGCACCACACCCACTTCTAGCCAGCCTCACACTATTTATACAGTCAGGAACCACAAACCATCTGTGAGGAGTTCAGACCTCAGGCAAGCCAGTAGCCACACTGATTCTGAGCTGGAGGGCTCACATTGCATGGTCCAGCTTAGAGCACATATTCTGTTTATCTCATGGGGCAATGACAGCACAAAAGCTGCACGTGTGCAAGCACAGGAACTCAAGTGAGAGCACTGAGCAGAAGAAACAGGCTAAGGAGACTTCATGGAAGAGTTCACACTAGCTCAAGTACAGAAGAAGAGTCTTTGGGATGACTTCCCAGTTCATTTGAAATGGAATCCACACCTTTAAAAAACCCCACAACCAAACACCAGCACCAAAGATGGTTCTCAGTGTACTGACCACTTCGGATTATTATTGGAAATCTCTCCCTAGCACTTCACAGGTTTTCCACCATGCATTTTCTGGTATGGATGTGGTGGATCTGGTGTCATCTATTTGGGCTTGCACTGACTGTGGGGCAGAGAAAGGACAAGATTAACTCATTGTTCATTAATGTCTGTACCTCCTACAAGAGCTATGGACTCAAGATGAAAAGCCATGGAAAGGTGCTTTTGCAAAATATGTTTCCTCCCTTTTGGTAGGGAATCACTGCCATCCCCACACAACAGCCAAGCAAGGATTTTTATGCATTTCTGCAGTGCTTAACAACACTGCTGACAGCAACCATAATTCCTGTCTTGTAGCTAAGCAGGGAGAAAGCCTGCTCTTCTGTCTGGACAATTACAAAACTCTCCAACCACACACAGCTTGACAGACTTGCAAGCCCAGAACACCACGAATCAACAGGTTTCACCAATGCCTTTAAAGTGGATTTCTCCACAGATGAGACCTCAGGGCACTTCAGTCACAGCAGCACTGAAAAGCAGCTCTCAGTCACACACCAGTGGGTGCTGCAGGGGCAGGTGCTGGCCCCAAGGATGGACAATCCTCCTTGGTGAGGCAGAACTGGCTGCAGCAAAGTGCCCCCAATCTGTACATCAGCTCCCTACCTGCAAGATGGGATACGACACAAGCAAATTGCTTAAAGCTCTTGGGGCAAGTCAGGGAGACTTAGAAGCCACATTTTCTGGTCTCTATTGTGTGCCTCTGTAAGAAAAATAAGGAATTTGTCTTTTAAAATTGATATCTAAATAATCAATATATTGTAAAAAATAAAAAGCCTGCCTGAGTCCATCACATTTAGATTTTACTCTTGTAAACAGTTTATTTTTTTGATGTGTAAATGTATCACAATGTATCACTTGGGTGCCTTTGAAGGAATGATCTCTGTATGGGAGGACAGTGCTGGTGGTAATATTCATAAAGATTAATGCCTGCACAGCCTCCAAGGGCAAGCTGCCTCTGCTGGACTTCTTTAGGCATAATTAAAAGCAGCCAAGTGAGGTTTCTCCTTGCAAGGCCTACTGAAGGAGCCCAGCTCTTCCCACTGGCTGCAGGGGCAGGGAAATGGCTTTCCAAGGCTAGCACAGCTTTTGTGGAAACCTCTTTGAAAGCAGGAGAATGCAAGGATTGCAGGGGCACCAAATGCAACATCTGGCTGCTATTGAGTTTAATTTTAGTTCAGACCTGTATAAGCTGACCATGGGAGCAGGGGAAAATCTGCCACTGAATGCCCTGTGTGACATGGGGACATCTCTTACAGATAATTCTGCTACTCAGTGACTGGTGTGAACACCTGAGCCTCTCTTATGCAAACCACAGCTATTTTACATTTATGGACCCCACTGAATCCATGACTGAGTGATAAAAAGATAGTTACTATATCACTTAGCAATGAGCTCCTTTTCAGCATGAAAAAGAGCTGAAAAACATGAAAAAAATACACTATGGATAAGGATTGGGGGTTTGGTTGTTTCCTCCTAAGGCTTTTCCCTCCCACTTCAAAGGTGGACTTAGTTCAAGGCAAAAATAATTGGCCTGGTCACATTCTGACAGAAGAAGTTCATTCAGAGGCTCTGAGATGCCCTGTGAGGTGTGCAGGGAATGCAGATGGGCCCTGTGCAGTGCAAAGCCTCCCTGCAGAACCACTGCAGCTCCACTGACAAATCAGCTGCGCAGTGGCTTCAGCAGAGAGTTTACCATAACCAGCCACCAGATAGCAGACCCAGACAGGAATTTCCCCATTCCCCTCACACCCTGTGCTGGGCTCAAAGCAGCTTATGATACATGGCTGACAGACTAGCAGGGGAGAAATCAGGAATGTCAGCAATGAAATGCTCCCTGACTGCAGCCACAGGAGCCTCTGAGCTGATGGGGCACAGCCAGAGAAGCAGCTTCACTCACCATTTCACTGAATACTCGTTTTTTTTTTTAATTGAACAAGCTTACCTGAAATGCTGGAAAGGAACAAACCAGATTGATGAGCTACTTCAACTCCTACCCATGTCAGTTTTCTTCTATTCCTCCTTTGCAGAAAACATGGCAGTGCTCCCAGACTGCATCAATGACAGCACAGTGGAGAGGGAGTTATTTGCACTTGCTCACCTGGACAAGCTTAGTTCTGCCCCACTTCAAGTACTGACTGCCTTTAAGATGTCAGATGTCTAATTTACCCACCTTTATCAAGGAGGTGTAAAGGTATGGCTACCCCACCCACTGACACTTGACAATAAGCAGCTCTATAGATTTTATTCACATCTATAATGTTGATAAGCACCAGTATCATCACACAATGTATTTCAGGATTCCCACATATATGCTCCCAAGCTCTGAGATTTTCAGTCCTCTCCTGAGATTCTCTGCCTCTTCTAAACAGAGAGCTAAAGTAAATGAACAGACATGCTGCACCTCACACGTGCCATGCACACACTCATGCAGGACTCTGCATTTCAAACCGTCAATCCAAAAATTCTCCTGTTTTTGCCAATTCCAGCATATCTGAAGCTGGGAGGGACATGGGGGAAATTTCTAAAAAATTCTAGTCCAACTTAGAATAGAGGGCATTTCACTATCTTTTCTTTTTTTTTCTTTGCACCTTTTTTGTTGTAGGCATCCATCTCTCTCGTCCATCAACCTTTCTCCTACCACAACATGCTGCCTGACAGACTGGAGAGCACAAGCTTCATCCCAGCATTCTAACCCTGAGTTCAAATATCAGAGCAACCCATATCAAGAGAGGAAAGCGACCCTTTGCTGCAAGTTAATCCCATCTTGCTTCTCCCCACTCCTCCAGATGCCAAGGGCAAGCTGAGCAAGCGCCACCCTGGTAAGAGCTCAGCTTCACTGTGATCCCTTTTCTTCCCTGTAATCAGCCACATTTTCCACCCAAGCCTTGGAATAAAGAGCTGCTGGGGCTCAGCATGGTCTCTGCCTCCCTTTGTGTCAGGGCAGGCCGAAGGGCTGGTTTTGGGAACAGTCCCTCACACCCCTTCTCCCCAGCTTGGCTCCAGCAAATTCCCAGTACCAGAGTCACCAGCAGCTGGATCATTCTGTTTGGTTTGTTGCAGGCTCAGAGCAGCTCCTCAGCTTGAGACCCAAATCTCTTGGTTCCTCTGCAAGGAGAAAGTGACACCAGCCATTATTGTCACAGTTTTATTTGTAAAGGACATAGCATGAAAAGCTGAATTTCAATGTACTTCAAAACCTGAAAAACCCATGTCGGTTCGTGGTGTGTATGTTAAAGTGCTTGATATAACAATATTTTTACTAATGTTGTCTTGAAAATAATCCAGTTCTTATTCCGTTAGTAATAATGTAAAGACAAAATATACTCAATGGAGACATTTAGGGATCGTTTTAAGCTATACAGGGCACATTTGTACATTTCAAGTGTAACACACAACATTTCCCCTCACGATGCGCACCTTCGTTTGATTGAAAGAAGGAATTCCCTCAAACACGCTGCAACTACCCTAAAAACACATCTTTGAACAATGATAGCTAATTACACAAACCAACTTGGAATAAACATGAGCAGATTTTTCACTAAACAGTACAACTTCATTTATTTCAGAGAATTATAAATACACATTTTGTACATAGTGAGGCATTAGATTCTCTGACTCCCTCGTTACCATGCTGGCTGTTAGTACAACTGGACTATGCAAACTCAGACATCTGCAGATGGGCATTGGATAGGATTTTTTTTTTTGTTTTTGTACAAAGCAGGTACCAGAGAGCTTTGGTCTTTTCCAAGATTCCCTTTCTCAACCAAAGAAGGTGCTTTAACACTGAAGTAAAAGCTGTGTTAGCTTAGAAGAATCCTGATGGGTTTTTCACCATTCTAGTGGGTAGAATGATTTCTGTAAACCTTACAGAAAAAACCTCACAGTTCCCAATCAACAAAAGTAGTCCACAAAAAAAAAAAAATTATACACTGTAGAATAAAAATTCACTATGAAGAACCATTCTCCCAAGGCTGTCAAATAACTACTCCAGGAATCCGAGGCACTCAGCTGTGCCCCTTTCCACATATCTTGGGGTGGTTTATTGCCTACAAGGAAACATGAGACATACATAATTTTTATTGTATTATTATTAACATGATGTGAAACCTGACAAAACCAAACAAGTCAACACTTGCTGAAAAAGCTGAGGTGAAGTTGTGTTAAGTGCTAAAGGTTTCTTAATGTAGTCTGAAATGGGGAAAGGCCCTGATCTGAATTTTAAAAATTCTCAGGTTTTGACTTCTTTTAACTTAACAAAGACTGAATGTAGTTATTGCCTTTTTTCTCTGTATGTGGTTTATTCATTTAAATGAATGACCTTTAGAGGTGCCTACATTTCTCCTTCATCCCGCTTGCACTTAACCCTTGTCATGTCAGATGAATGTTACAACTGCTCCAGTCATACACAGCCTTTGGAGAAGTCTGCAGCAATGTACTTTGGGAAGCTTCCAGCCTGCAAATGCAGATGATGCTGTGAAGAAATCCAAAGACTAAAGAGGTGGTTATTTCAGTAAAATGAAAGTCACTTAGACTGGGCTGGGCGTGAAAAAATCCTGTACAGCAGTCATTAGACATGAAAGGCCTGAGTTGTAATAGAAATCAAAACATCCTAAGCAGTCATTACCAAATAATGCTGCCACATGGTTTCTGGTGCTAAATGTATAATTCATTGATAGAGCTAAGTACAGGGACACATTTTCAATTGCTGCTGAAGGGTTGTCATGCTTTGCCTGCTGACTTTAAGCAGACATGCCTGGCAACACAGAAAATCCTAACACCCCAAATTTCCCATTTCTGGAAATATAAAAGATGTCACACAGCTGTGGGCTCTGGCTACTAACTCGAGACAACATTCACAGCCTTTACATTAGTTACTCACACCCACAGCAGTGACATGGCAGTGCTGCCTGCAGTATTTGGGATGAGTTCAGTCAGTTTAAGGAAGCACAAGCTCAGGAGGAAAGATTGGTTATTGAAAGCTGAACCCTCACTAAAGTGGAAGGCTCCTTGACAGTGTTATTTTACTTCTTTCTTAGAAACACAAAGACTTCTACAATATAAAACTCTCCAATGAAACAAAGTTACATGAAGAGTTTTCTTCTGGCTGGGAGTCTGACATGAACCTTTGACACTGAAGTGAGTGCTGTTCTAAGAATCGAGCAGCAGAAGGACCACAGGAAAGCAGAGAAGCTTGACAAAAGGCAGGTGAGAGAGCAAACCCTAATTTCCATCCTCTTTCTTTTTCCTTATCTCCCATCCCTCTTTCCACCATGTGCACACTATGCCAAGACCTGCCACTGCCCACCATTGCCAAGCCCCTCCTGACGCCACTTGAGAGCAAAGGGCAAGGCAGCACACTTACAGAACCAGTCAGGAGCTTTCCCAAGCCTCAGCTGACTGTGAGACCTCCAAAAATCCACTGAGGCCCACCAAAGGCCCAAGGTTGTAGGGAATAAACAAGTGAAAAAAAAACCCCTGTATTTAAACTGACTTCCAAAAATTAAAACCAGGTGAAGCTAACTGTGTCATCAGACCCTTCCAACTCCCATCCACAAGAATGGAAAATACACTCTGTATTTGCTGCATGGTATTCACAAGGTGATTTTGATATAACCTCTTGTTCAATTTGTATCATACAGTTGCTCCCAGCTCCTCACCAAGAGCTGTATCTCCATATACGCACTGTATTAGTAACATATTAACTGGGAAGAGTGTAGGAGAGAAGCCTCAAAATACCAACTTTTTTCTTCCTCCTTTTGCTTAATTCCTTTTCTTTTTGTAGCTGGATAATTAAAAAAAAAGTCATCCACAATCCTGTACTCCCCTAGAACACTCATTCTGCAGGATAAAGGAAGACTCATCACCTGTCAGCATTTCAAAGCCAGCTGATACAGTTTGGTAGCACAGCAACAGCAGCATTTGTTGCTCTACAGCAATGATTCTTCTCAAGTATGGCAAGAATTTGGCATAAACCAAACTCCTCATCATGAGAAAATTAAAAAGGTCATCCACAACACAAAGTGGTTGAGGGTGAGGGTGAATCATGAGAACATCCAGACAGGGAACGGACACACTGAGTGAGTCAAGCAAGCCACCATTCCCCATCTCAGGCTGCAGCAGCAAAGCTTCCACAGGTGTCTCATCCTCTCAGGCTCTGAGGCTGACAGCAGTCCTTCTCTCCAGTGTTTAAGCATTCCAACACTTGTTTCCCCTTTTGGAGATCAACAGGAGTGACACGAAAGACCTTACAGAAAAAAAAACCAACGACCCACTACTTCCCATGCATGGGAAGGCGAGTCTTTGAACAAACAACCAACTAAGAGAGACCATGTACAGTAGGGCAAACCAGCATATGCTTACAGCATTTCCAAGAGTGACACGATCACAATGGCTACAGAAGGATATTTGCTGTATTAATTTGCAGTACCTGAAAAAAGCCCTGCTGAGTTTGCACTGTATTTACACGTTGATTGGCTTCTTCCTCGCAAGCAAGTAGCGGCATCCCTTCCCACCTTGGTCCTTCCCTCCCTCCCTCCCCCAAGTCCTTCCCCTGGGTTTAAGCTACTCATAGTCAGAACAAGAACATTCACTCTAAGAAAAATTTCTTAGAGTAATATAATTTCTTAAAGAAAGATAGCATATTTACACACATCTAACACATGAAAATACTCTATTTTTTGTACTAAATTTCTGTTTCAAATAAACTACAATACTGCATCTTAGCTTTCTGCAGCTTTAGAGGCCAGTCCCCATCGGGCACAAACTGGGCTTCCCAATCCTGCTTCCACCAGCAGCTTTGCCTTACAGTGGTGCACTACCATGGCATTCAAGTCCTGACAGGTCTCCAATTGTGGTTTGCTTGTTTGGGAAAGGAGTAATGAAGTTCTCAGCAAAGCCATGCTAAACATCCACTCCTTTAATGAGCGACCCTTCTAGGATGATGTTGAAATCCTGCAATGTCTGTAGGACCCGGATAAGGGAGTTGACAGTCATGCGGTCCCGGAGGAGAGCGTTCTCCTCGTACATCCTGGTGATGGGCGGGCACTCCGCCAGCAGCGGGATCCACTGGGACAGCAGGTGGTCCCTGAAAAGGGCAGCACAGGAATCGCTTTAGCACCAACAGATATCACACTGGAATTCTTTTCCAAGAAGAGCACAACCCAAAACATGCAGCCCCTTTTGGTGAGTGGTGGGTGTAGTTAGCACGTGCGAGTTTGCTGCATGATCACAACCCTTGGTTAGTAAAATACTACCCACTGTAGAAATGAAAATTTAAAGGCATTAGCAGAATTGGACATTTGTAAGAATTCAGGGACATTTTCAGATCAGGAACAGGGAAAGTAAAACTCAAGGAAAAGCTGACAGACTGGTTTTCCAAGTATTCAGACAGGTAAGACAAAAATGGTACTTATTTCTAGATATACCAACTTCTACCCTCCAAAATACAACTAAGTTCCACCCTCCCGCCCCTCCCCAAGACAGAAAGCACCCTATTAGGAAAGAAAGGTTCATCTATAACAGTTCTGTCAAAATTATAACAGGCATCCTATTTTCACAAGCAATTGAATGAGGATTTAGAAATTCACCAGCTCCTGAAAAGGAACTCTGCATTGTCAAAGTCAGTACTTCATCAAAAATAGCATTTCAATAGATTTCATACACATGACTGTCAAGCTAACAGCTATAAAAAAGCTCAAAGCATTTTTAGCAGTTTAGACACTAGCCATGTATTATTAGGGCCTCTTTGCTCCAATTTTGACGTAGTACTAAAGTTGCCTAAAATAGGCACTGGATAATAGATAGGTGTGAGATGTCTTAAAATGGAAAACTAAAGGCAATAACAATGGTGAAAAAATATTATTCTAGTCTAATGCCAGAGGACAGACATAATGAAGAGCAGTTGGGTACCTTGTCCCCAGGCAAACCAGGATTTGGAATTTGCCATCCTTTCCAATGTTCCTTGGAGCTGTATTGATGGCATTGACATAATGACAGAAGGTTTTGCATGAAGATCTCTGAAGCAGAAGGGCCTCCTCATTGTCTCCAATCTGGTCACTGGTTTCAAAGTAAGCAACAGCTTTCTCTGTGGTAGGGAGAACATCAGAACCCAGTGAGAAGCAGCACTTCATTGTGACACAGAATCACACGAGGGAATCCTTAAAAAACCAACCTGCTGAGAGCTATTCCACAGTTTATCTATGAATTCCTGACTCTGAAGACCACAGGTAGGCGGTCACCTCCACCTTTGCCATGGCATAGCACTGGTCAGTCTGCCTGATGTCTAACATAGGTAACACCAAGGAGCACCTCTCAATGGTTTCACTCTAAGTGATACCACCAGCAGTGATTTTTCACTTTTTCTGAGTAAGCACTTACCCTCAGGCTGAGTATCTCTGCCTGCAAGCCTGTTCTAAGGGAGGAAGGACATCTTAAATTACCCCTACAAAGGCCTGCAGGTAAGGACCACCAGTGCAATGATTAGGAGAGTTCTCATAAACCAGGAATCCAAACCTTTCATTCGCTGCCCTTTCCTAGTTCTCCCCCAACACTGACTATTCCTCTACCCCAGCCTCCAGCCTGCCTTGTTTCTCTCAGAAGAGCAGCTGTTTGAACTAGGAACTCTTAAATTTCTGCACAGACTCACACTCTTCTCTTACACAGTTTAGTACTTCTCATCTACCATCAGGTTTCTCATTGACTTAAAGCAACCTGGAGCAGGTGCTTGGCAGGAGAAATGGCACCCCAGCTGATGAGGATCCAAGGTCTGCGTGTGAGGAGTCATTTTGCCCTAAAGCTTCTCCTCCAAATCACATACCAGCTTACCTATGAAATCCCAGATGAAGACATTCTTATGAAAAATGCGAGCTGATTTGAACCCATGGTGGAAGACCTGCTCCAGTGCTGCAACCAGACCATTCTCCCCACACAACAAAATGGTAAGGCTCCCTCTCTGTGGAAAAGGGAGAGCAGGTTAGCACAACTCACCTTGTTTGGATGCCAGAAACTTCAGAACGAAAGGTAGTACATCCACTGGTACTTCAGTGCCATTTCTGTTTATAAAAATTTGCAGGCAAGTAATGAAAAGTAGGAATTACCTCTTTCTCTGGCTTGTGGAAGTGTTTCACAATGTTGTTCACAGCTTCCCCGATTCCCTCTTGGATCTGCCCTGCATTAGGCTCTGTGAAATGATGGAGAGCAGACTAGCTGAAGGTTAATCTTTGATTGCTTGTCATTTCAGCACTCATGTCCTCTAATTTTACAGGAGCTGGACAGACGTATGAACAGGATCTACACTGTCCCACCTCTGTCCTTTAGCAGAGAATGCCTCCTGTGACCCTCACAGTCCCATGTCCTGTTGCAGGCAAGTGCAGTTACTCATAAAAGCTAATTTTAGGCATGTGAGGTCGATGTGCCCTAGGGTCCCTGCAGAGATAAGCTTTGCCAGAAGGCAGCTCCCAGCAGTCACATCAAGCTCTGAGCTGCCCTCAGAGAGGCCTGTCTTCCCACAGACTGCAAAGTGAGCTGGGAGGCTGAGCAGCATCAGCTACTGCAAATTCTGCTGCTTCCTCCTCCCTCATCTCATATCTCCATGCTCCAAAGAAAGAGATCATTATCTCTCAACAGTCAAAAGGGGACATTGAAGAGGCAACGTGTATGTCACAGAGCAAACACCAACCAGGGAAGGCAGGAAAAGCTCATTGGCTTGCAGTTGCTGCTCTGCACCAAGCCTTGCTTCAGGATGAACCCTCCTGTTCGCAGAAGTGTGGAAACCCAGAGCACAGGGAATATTTCTCTGTCTGCTCTGGGGTGCCCTGACCCTCAGAGGAGCACTGACTTTGACCCTCATTCATGGAGAAAGTTTCCCAGACTTCAAGATAGACCGGAATCCACAAAGGTGTGAAATAGATTATAGAGAGCAGTGTAGGTGTATCACTTGGTGAGAAATTTAGGTTTTGGGATTTTTAGTATGTTGTGGATGGAAGCAAGATGGAGGGCACAGGGTGTCGTCCTGGGTTTCTTCTTCATGCCTCTTCTTCCTTCTTCATGGGTTTGGGTGGCATTTTGTAATTGGGTAGAAAAGTCCCCACTGGGGGCTCTGTGGGATCAGTTATTGGGTTAAAAGGGAAAATAATCTAGGTGTCAGTTCTTAATTGGATAGTTTAGTCTTAAAAGACCTTGTAAGAAGAGATATTTGGCCATTTTATGCCTTTTACTGAAAAGCTGCCAAACTCACAGTAGTGAGACTGTTTTACTGATAAGAAATAATAAACACATGAGTCTGAACACGAATTACTGTCTCAAGTGCCTTCAACTCAGACCCAGAAAAACCAACGACTGGTACCCCCACACTGAAGCTTTTTTTCCCCAGCAGCTGATAGCTGACCCCTTCCCTATGACCCTGGGGAGGAAGGCAAGGACTCACTGGTGTTCCTCCCTGTGAGGGAGGTGATGCTCAGGCGCCGAGTCACAGTGGGAGACTTCTGCTGGGGCGGGGTGCGGCACTGCTTTCCCAGCTCCTCGTCGGACGTGGAGGACACCAGCTCTCCAATGAGGATTCTCTCCAGACTGCCATCATCCACACCTTTTCCCAGCCACCGCCCACAGGGGAACCTGCAGCGCACCCAGGACAAGCACAGGTCAGCCACACACACAGAGCAGCCTGGTCTCAGAGCTGGGGACAGCTGGCATCCAACAAACAGCAGGGAAAACTCCCAGAAAATTCTCACTGAGCAGAGCTCTGCAAGAGCAGCCCCTGCACCACAACTGATCATCCTTAGAAACAGGGAAATATGCAAAGCTTGTGTTACACATATTTTATGGTTTGCATCTTGTTTTTCTGCGGAGTTATTCTGTACTTTGAGCCACAACTGATATGCAGCCTGGAAGAGCACACTGTGATGATTAACAACCAAATCCCCACAGAATTTCCACCCAGCTGAGGCTATGACATCTCCTCATACTCAGACCTCACCTCACATTTTACTGCTGTACCTCTGGATCCCATACACAACCCTAATGAAATCCATGCACATGTCCATACCCAGTCATTTTATCCCATGTTCTCCTACTTTCCCCTATACACTGTGGCCAACTCTGAGATCTGGAGCTCACCTCTCTGAATTGCAGTTTTCCAAGTACACATTTAAAAAAAAACCTGTGTCTGCTTAGCCACATTTTGTAAAACCAATGGTGAATTAGGAGACTATTTTGACACAGAGGTATGTGCTCAATGTAAGATAAAGAAATCATCAAAACTTTTTATTTTCTTAATATTTCCCCCAGAGCATCATTTCAGCTCTTGGAGTTTCAAGAGTTAATTTGTGCACAATTTTATCACACTACTTTAAATCAAGAGATCTAATTATTAGACACAATCATACAAATCACTTCAAAAGTATCCATACTGTCTTGTCCTGTCTCAGAAAGATGCAAAGAAAATCCTGCATTCAAATCTCATTAAATATTTATCAGATTATTAGACTTCAACTAGGGCTACTGAAATGAGAGAACCAGGGGGGTGGGAGAGACCAACCCAACCCTATCAGGGACCCCAAACCAGCTGCAACCAGAGTTAAGGAGAAGGTGAATGGCTTCTTGCTTTCTCTAAATTCAGAATTTCTCTAAATCAAGAATTTCAGACAAGGAAAATGACGACTTGTTGCTTACTTGTACGTGTGTCCTGTTATTTCATTCCTGACCATGACACAATCAACCAGCCACTTGGCCAGCAGCCCTGAGTTGTCATGACCAATCTGAACGGTCGTCAGCTTCCCCAAGTTCTGGCACTGAAATGAGTAACAGTTTTTGCTTCATTTAAAAAAGAACAGACAACACACACCCCCACCACATGCAGGCATATGGGCAAATATAGGCTTTTATTCAGTCTTCTAGTTCTCTGTGATTTATAGAACAAGTGTTTTCGACCAAATATGCAGAGTATTTGCAAAACCAGCATAATTATTTTAAGACAAGAGAAAAGAAATAAAACTTAAAAGCTTGTGGAGAGATTATATTCTTTGTTGGGAGCACTCACTCTGAATATTTCTGAGAAGTATTAATTACACATTTCTGAGTAAGGTGATAAAAAGGTGTGCTTTTGCAGAAGAAATAGACCTTCAGTACAAACAGCTTTTCCAAAATCCTTTTGGAGCATACTGACCTTCAGCTGACTCACTCCACACAAGGCAGCAGTCCCTAGATCCTTTATTATTTTCTAAGATTGATTTGCTTATTGTTGGCCCAAACAAAAACCACTAACACGAGACTCAGCATCACAAAGACACAGAAGAAGGAAAACAAGGCACTGTGAATTCCAGTGCAAGATGTAATTGTAGGTGGGGCTGGCAACAACATCTGTTAATGTCACCTAAGCACTTCCCTTGAAATACCTTGGTTTTCACTGCTTCTGATGCTGCCAAAAAAACAGCTTGGGCTGACATTTTCTACAAGTGGGTGGATACCCAAGTTGATATTTTAGGAAAGCTTCAGTCAAAGGAATAATCCAGAACAGAATCAATATGGTCCTTAGAAATATCTAAATATGTCATTTTGCCAGTTAGAAGCCTGGAGATCTTTTCTACAAAACAGTAATATCTGAATGATATGTGGGCATTTATCTCAAAAATATCCTCTCTTTGTCAAAATCAGCCTGTATTTCGCAAGAGGCTTTTTTTTTGCTATTGTTGTTGAAGATCAGTCTGCATATGCTCAGAGGATGCAACCTCAATTCCAGCAGCAGATTTTCCTACAAAATGACTCGTTAATGGATATGGTACAGCCTGGAGCTAGAGGAGCTTGATGGGGCTTTCCCTGCAATTCCCACCACCAGCTGCTTTGGCATGGCACCGAGCCAGCCTGAAATTGCTGGGTGGGAAAGCAAAGAGAAAACCCCAGCAAGCCCAGGGGACAGAGCCCAGTGGGGATGGCAGCTCCTGGTGCGCCACAGATAGCACCTGAGGCCGAGATGTTGAAGAGCAATGCCAGACAACAGGCTCAGAAGAAATTTGGGATTGGCCAGAGGTCAAAAGGGACCTGGGTGGTGGTTAGTGGAAAGACACAGTGAAAGAAGGGAAAAGAAACTTGGAAGGGAGATGAGGAGTTGGAAATAAGCCCTGAAAGGGACAATTAGGCAAGGAGGTGTGGAGGGGAATGAGATGTGGAAATAGATAGGCAAGGTGAGGAATTCTGGGCTGGACAGGGACAGCAGCAAGGCCGGTGGTTAAAAGTGGTGTGTGTTCACAGAAACCTTTATCTTACACAAGAGGAGCAGCCTATTTTCCTGTACATATTTGAACCCACAGTGATGCTGAAAATCAGGACAGAATCTGAAATGCTGTGCTCTCAAAAACCCCTTAACAAATTCATATTTATTTGAAAGCACCTTTCAAAGTGTAAGGATATTGTGAAGAGCACATACTCACCTCAAACGTCATTTCTAGGTGGTTTTTAGGAATCTGCATGACACCACTATCTCCCAGCTCTCCTGACACACATATCCACGGGTTTGATGTGGTTATTGCATTGCTTAGTTTTTTGATGGGAATTATCACTGACCTGTAAGGGATCACTGTGAACAGGCAGAGCGGGAAGCACGTTAGTCTTGATCTATTTTTTTTTTTTCTTCCTTACAGTAATCGCAATTTCTGGGGCAAGCCACGCCTTTCCCTTGAAGGCAGGCTCTCGTTGCCTGTCTCAGAGGCGGAGGGGACCCCTCCCGTGCGGGCGGGGGTGAAGGGCGGCGGCGCCGCACGGTGGAGCTGCAGCCCCGCGGCAGAGCCGGGACCGCACGGGCGGGACGGAGCCGCCGCCGCAGGGTGCGGCAGGGCGGGACGGGCTGTCACAGCCCTTCAACAGCCTGGCTTGGAAGGACCTCTAGAAGCCGTCTAGTCCAACCCTTGCAGTGAGCAGACTGCTCGCAGCCCCGTCCAAGCTGACCTTGAGCACTCCCAGGGATGCGGCATCCCATCCCATCCCATCCCCTGTGCCAGGGTCTCACTACGCAAAATGTAAAAAAACCTTCTTCCTTATATCTAACCTAAAGTGGCCCCCTTTTAGTTTAAAAGCATCATCCCTTGTCCTACTACAACAGGTAAATGATAAAATGTTTGTTCCCATCTTTGGTATAGGCCCCCTTGGAGTACTGAAAGGCTGCAACAGGAAATGCTGGCAATGGCTGCTAACACATCTCAGGTCTGGTGTGTCTCTGTGGACATCCCCCCTCTTTATTCTTATTCCTTATTTATCCTTATTCCTATATTTCTTGTTCTCTTCTGCTTTTCAACCTGTACCATCCATACATGCTGCAGACAAGGACTGCCACCCACCCCAATTTGGATTTGGCTCTGACACTGCACCTCCTGCACTGCAAGACCCACTCTCCCTGTATGTTCCACAAGCTGCCTTTTGGACTGGGGAAGCTAAGCCAGCCTCTTTTACTTTTGTATGCCAGCCAATCATACTGCACTCAAAAAATACCCTCAAATTCCAAGCACTTGTCCTACAGAAGAAAGCTGTTAAGCTGCATGCCCCACAGAAATAAGGTAATCAAGGATGAATAAATCTCTTTGTGCTGTGGTAGTTCTGAGGGATTTATTGCTTTTAGAGGGGAAAAAGTAGAATGAGTGCCTGTTTTGACAGCCATGTAAAATTTGCTTCACTTCACTCTGAACAGGCAGGAAAATTAAAAATAATGGCTGCCCAGGTGAATCCAAATAATTAGGTCATCTAATGGGATCTTGCTTTTTCTGCATCGTCCTGTACTGGAGAGACAAAGATTCATTTTCAGATATCAATCCAATCTCTGCTCTTCTCTTTACAAGAGAGAGTGAGAAAGGGAATCTTTCTGGCATTTAAGAAGAGACAAAAAGAGATTTAAGATACAAAGAGGAGCACAAAGTATTTCATCCTCTAATCTTGCATCTCCTCCTCAGTCTGAGGAGAGCAGACTGCTATGCACACTTAATGAAGGCCAGAAAGAAGCATTAGGAGGTACAGGACTTGTCTGGGAGGGAAGCTGAAAGAAACTACACAGAGAGCAGCACTCCCTGCTGATTGCTCTCCTTTGTGCAATGCTCTTATCCAGAGCACTCCCACACAACCTCGGCTCTCCAGCTGGTTTCCCAGAGCAACACCCAGCACCCAGGAGCCCCGCAGCAACAACCAAGGCTCCCAGATAAGGGCTCAGCTACTCAGGCACCACCAACATCATCTCTTACAAACCATGACAGCAACTAATTTTTAGTCAGGGGGAAAAAAATTGATTCTCCAACTCACTGATTGTAGTGAAGACACTTGTGAAGCAGAAGTAATCCACAGCATTGAGTGAGAGCAGGTGATACAGAAACTGTTCCCGTTCTTCTTCACAGCGCAGGAAAGCGTAACGCTTGTAAAGTTTCCTGGGAGAAACAAGCACATGGCATTTGTGTTGTTGCTGTTGAAAAAGCACCAACTATCTTAAAAGGTGTTTGAATCTCAAACCACCAAATGAAGAGTGGCTCTCAATGGGAGGTATGACTCCCCAACAACAGAAGCTGCTAGAAACCCACAGAGGACATGTAAATGTGCTACAGATGTTTTACAGAGCACTCTTGGCTCCACGCTCCCACAAGCAAGGCTGCTGAGTTCATCTCAGTTTGGGGTTTGCTACAAAGCACAGGTAAAAACTGACACTAAAAACTAACACTACTCACAGCAACCTCATTTGTTCCCCACACCTTCCCACTGTGGATGGTCTCATCTAATTCCTTCTGCTTCCTACTGTGACAGCAAACCCAGCAGGATGCACCAAGCAGCAGCTGGGGCCCTCCCACCACCCTGTCAGTTCAAGATCTGTAGGGCTGCAGTGTGGCTTGGAGCAGTGCAGGGATCTGACCATGAACTAATGCCTCCTTCCTGAAATCTGTGATGTGCTTTCCATGCAGATGAGCAGACTTTGGCCCTGCTGGGTGGGCAGTACCACCTCTCCCAGCTCCCCCCTGCCCTTCAATCGCTTCTAGCTGGAAACCACAGTACCCAAACAGGGTGCCTGGCTGTACCCCAAGCAGCAGCCCCTTGAGACACCACCTTCACAACATGAAATGAAGGTTTGACTAAAAGAGCTGGCTTACTTTGCAAGTGCCTGGTTGGAAAGCAGCTGCTTCAGGTGCTGAGACAAAAGCTTCTTCTCCAGAGAAAGCCTTATCCAGGCTCGGGCTCGCCCCACATCAGTCTTTATCTCACTCATGTTCTGAACGTGCCTGAAATGTTTGGGGAACAACATAAATAGATGAATCATAAAAATTCTGCATGCTTCAAATGGCAACATCCAGTGTGACGATGCAGCAAGTGAACTGGAAAATGTCTTCTGACATAATTTCTGGAGAGATCCCCAGCAGGGCCCCCAGAACCCTGCAGTGTGCCAGTGAGATCCCTGGCAGTCCCAGGCTGGCACCAGGACACGTGGCAGCTTTTCCTGGGCATGGCAGCCCATAGGAGCTGCTCTGTGGCTGCCTGGCCAAGGTGAGGAGGGGTAAACCTGCTTACCCCTGCATTGCCAGAGGTAGGTGTTCTCATGGACACTGCTAGGACTGAAAAAAAGCAGTGGGTTGTTTAAAAACAAGCGGCACCTTGTGAGACCCAGTTACATCTCAGCCGCCACCTCAAGCTGCTGACTTGAGGTGTGTCTGGGAGGGCAGAGGACAAAGTCCTGAGAGTTTCTCCAAGCCACAGTGGCTCTGAAGGTTCTACCAAAGCTCCTTGAGAGCAGCAGCAAGGGCACAACTGAGAAAAGGAGGACTGCTGAGGCAAAAACAGCAGCAGGAAGCTGCAAGCAGAATCACATTTTTAGGGATAGAAGAAGCCTTCCTGTAAGTGATAATTTGAACAGCCCTCCATATGTTTCATCTGTAGGAAAGCAGAACTGTTCCATAGGGGCTTTCTTCTACAGTTATGCTTTTTTCTTCTTAAGCTTCCCACATTTCAGTTTGGAGAATGCCAAAAATTGTAGCTTTAGAGCACAGGGAGTTTTAGAAGAGGAAGAGAACTGCCATGGCAGGACAAAGTTGCTTCCAAAAACTCCCCACTTGGTTAAATAAAAAACAAGAAAAATGAGTAACAGCTTTCAGCAGGGGAAAGAAAAGGCTCAAATTTCTTCATTTTCATGCAATCTGCATGTTAAGTGCACAGGCAATTCAGCCCTCCAAATCTCCATGGCAGGCTCCAAGTACCATCAGCTGAAGTCTGAACTAATCCCCATTGTAATTTACCGTCCAAGTCCTGCAAATTCCTTGACAGCCCTCCACGCATTGCTGAGTGTTGTGGAATGTGGCAATATTTACTCCAATGGAAATCCAACAAAGTCATGCTGTGACTGATGCTTTTTACATTGACTACTATAGTCTCGTGCTTTCCCCCATCTGTTACACCCAAGTGTGTGCTTTGTGTTATATTTAGTCCCTGCATTATTTGAGAAAACTACTCTCTTGTTTATAGAGCCTCTAACAGAGCAAGACCAGGACCTTTAGGGCAAATTTGCAAAGAACAACTTGGAGCTGTCCAGAAATAGGAGTTTTCTCTGCGCAAATGAAGAACATGCAGAGCCCAGGAGCCCTGCTCTGTGCCAGGCTGACCTGCAAGGCTGAAGCCTTGCTCCTGGCAGGGGAAAGCCCTTCCTGGCTCAGAGCATGGCAGCCAGCATTAGACTTTCCAGCAGAGAGCTGGACACATGACCCCTGCAGTCCTTGAGAAACAGGATGCATGCTACAATCAACTACATCATGTTGAGACACTCTCCTCAGACATTTCAAGCCTTTTGAGATGGGAAGATCAAAGCACAGACTATCATCTCCCTCCCCTTCCCCTGAGTGCTCAGCTTGAATTACATCTAATATGAAACACTGAGCAGAATATGTTATTTCACTGGGAGAAGATTCAAGTGCAGATGGACTCAACCTTATTCCATGCACGCTCTGTGCCTCTTCATTACCTGTGTCTGGTTCAGACTAGATAAGCATTAATTGTGCATTTGGGAAAAAAAATAAATATCTGCAAGCATGCAGCTTGCCAGAGATATTAAAAAGATTCAGTAATCAGTCTTGGTGTCAGCAAAAGCAGAGTGTAACAGAACAGAGCATGCAGGAGCCCAAATTTATTTCACTGTCAGTTGTGAGAGTCAGAACAGCTCTATTTTTATCAGTGACCTAAGTGTAAGCACCGTATGCTCAGCACTGCACAGCAAATTCTTCTTGTCATAGCACTGAGCAGCCATTTCGATGCAACACCCCTGGTTTGGACTTGCTTTTAATCCCATTAATAATAAAGAAAAATCTATTTGCCCTGTCAAATGTAAGCCTGGGATCTGGTGAGACAAACCCTGTGCAAACAGCTGTGCTGACAGCAGAGGTTACAGCTGCCCAGCACCACCGTGCCCCGGGGATGCTGTGCCTGCTCCCATGGCAGCACAGTCAGGAAGCAGCCTACAGCTCACCCCAGGCAGGCAGCAGGTCTTTGCTCAGCCTTCTTTTTGAACACAGCAGGTTAAGCATCACTGCTGTAGGGCCAGTGGCCAGCTCACATCTTCCAGGGCAAGCTCCCTGAGGAGGGAGGCATGACGTGGGCATGAGAGCAAGTGCTGATAGCAAGGAAGAGCTTGCCCAAAGGGGAAGGATCAGAAACTTGAATCCAGCTGGACCAAAGGTTTTGGGGAGGCCTTGATGTTGACTGGCTTGGTTGGATGCTCAGCAATGCCATGCTGGAAGCAGGCTGTAGCTGGAAGAGGGGCTGGAGAGATGGGGCAGACTGTGCCAGGGGAAAGGCTGGAGGGAGAATCCCCAGGCTGGCTTCTGCCATTGAGATTCCATGCACAGAACCAAAATAAACACCCTGAGCATCTTCCTGACCACATCTGTGATGCCTGGCTTTTGGAGGGGGGGCAGAGGACACACCACAGTACCTGTAGCACGAGGCACACTCAGAGCATGACTGTGACTCAGCCTTGCTTTTAAGTTGTTTACATAACCTTGCATGAGCCATCAGAAACAAGGCTTGCTTAAGGCAACGCTTAATCCTCCAGCCATTAGTTCAGTCAGCACCACAAGCCCTGCAATTTAACAATTACCCATCCTTCAACTTCAGCCTGGTGTGCAAACAAATATTAGGCAGCATTCCTTCCAAGCAGTAGAAAGTATGCCTCGAGATTACAGATGACAAATTCAACTCACCATCTGCCCAGCATTTTTCTATGACCACACATGGTCGTGGACAATCACGAATACCCAAGATATTACAAAAAGTAATGTTCTGCTTCTGTACTTTTTCTCTGAAGAGCAGTAAGAAAGACTTTTGTGATTCAAACAAGAGAGCTCAGATCCATGCTGGGCTTTCATTACTCCAGTGGAAGACAGACCCATGCACGCAGCAGTGAGCACACACAGCCTCCTCTGTCAGCCGCCCCCCCAGCACAGGAGTTTCCGCTCCAGATCCTCCTTCATCCTTCCCTCAGACTGACCCTCTACGTGCCTGTCAGTCTCCCAGGACTGAATTAAGGAGAGAGCTGCCACATCCCATGAGAGGGATGCTAAAATGGCAGACACATGTTCAGAATGACCTCTTGGCACTACCCCCCTGATTACACTGTATGTATTCTCTCTCTCCCCCTCTTTTACATGTTGTTTTAGCAGTACATGGCATGTCATGCTCTTTGAAATCAGAACAAAAGACTCAAACTACAAAGCATCAAACTAAAAGGTTGCACACTGCAGGTGGGGAGTACAGTGATTTTTTTCCCCCAGAAAAATCTGACTAATCTATCAACCCACATAGCAAAAAATCACATCACTGTGATCAGGGTTTTGTGAACTAACTACAATAAATCTTATTTTTTACCCTAAGGTTCTTTTGCCATATTTTTAGATGTAAGAAGAAAGTAAGAAACAGTACTCATGTTGTCTTACACATTTAATTGCTCTCAGCTCTTTACAGATGAGCACTATTGCATTACTCCCCCTCCCTTTCCATGGCATGTTTATCCCACTGCAATCCTTAGCCCTGACAAGAAAAGTGTCAAAACAGTGGCTGACCTGGCAGTGGCTTAATCAAGGAGATGCCCTGAAGAACTTCTGCCTGCAGATGTCACACCAGCTTCCACCTCTTCTGACCCTCTAATCCTTCTGCTTCCAAACAAACACTGCTTGAAAAGGTCTCCAGAGCCAGGCTGTGATCCACTGGACAGAACCTGCCCTAACTTCACATCCCAGCTTTAAACTCACCCAAATTCTAGGTCTGATTAAACTTCTAAACTTGTACATTTATTACTTTCTGCCATGAAATTCTGGTTGAGAAGAAAGAATATTGCTCGGGCACTGTGAACAGGTTTTTATGTCCCTTTGCTTCGCCTATCAACTCTACTTGCTGGGTCAGTAATTTAAAAATGAACTGAAAGAAACAAACTGAAAATACCAAGGAATTTAACTTATTTGCTGTTATTTGTAGAAGCTGGCTTTGTTACTGGAACAAGTCCCCTTGGGAAAACAGAAATTGCAGTAACATATATGTGGTTTTCATTCTCTGTTTGCTAAAAAAGATCAAGTGAACATGCAAAAAAGTTTTTCAAAACAGAAAGGCAACACGCTGTAGATTTGAATGTGGGCTGAAGAGAAGGTTTAATTCTCCTTATCCTTTGTAGACCCAAAGCCAGTGAGGCTCTTCACCTTATGCTACACAATTAAACCCACAGTTCATGCTTTAGGAACCAAATTGCATACCTCATGTCTTGTATCAGGGAAACCCTCAATGTAGGCAGAGTAATTCCTGTATCAGACTTTCGTCTTTCTGTTCCACCACCAACTACAGTGGAGAAAATACACACAGTTAACACAACACTACAGTAATAGTCTGCAATGCATTTGTTCTACATACAGCTGAAAACAATCTTAAGTGGCTGGTAACTGCACTGTTTCTGTGCATTGTCCTTAACTCCATCCTGGAAATGTAGAAGTAGACAAAAGGAAAATTCTGAATATATTACCTATTCCTTCCTTAACCCAGCACTGAACTTGGGAGATCTAGCTTCCTTTTTTTGTGTGTGAAATACCTTAAGTTAAATCTGTACAGCTGTGAGTTTTATTAGTAAGAAGTCTCTGTGGAAAGCTCACAACTGAGAACAACTCAAATAAAATTAAGCTACAGTAACATATTCAATGCAAAGAATGCTATGCATTTCTGTGCTCTGCTCTGATCAAACCACTTTGTGGTGACACATTTTGCTCTCAGGAATTTGTGCCTGCCAGCCAGATTGTTTAGTGCATTACTCACTGAAGCTTATTAAGAAGTCCCTTTCATGGGAGAGACTAGTTTGTCCATAAATGCCTCTTTGAGGACTGATCAAAAAAGTTTCCATCTGCAGGATCTGAATTGGAGAGTCCTTGCAAGATGACCCACTGAAGTTCAGAGACTTTTACTACAAAACCCCATCTCAAGGTTATCAGAAAACCTCTCTTAAAACACAAAAGTAATTCAGTGATTGTAAGGAGCCAAGACAAAGCATAAATTGAGCACCTAGATTGATGGACAGAGATCAATTACACAATTTCTGAACTGTACCACCCACCAGTATAAAGATTTACTGAACACAGAGTTATTCATAATGGGATTTGAGAGACAGATTATGCTCACTGAAAGAAAAATGTCAGCTCTCTTATTCCCAGCTCCACACTTTCAGCTTCTTCAGGAATTATCTCTCATGGAGAGACTGCTTCTCATACCTCACTCAGTGCTCATTAAAAGGAATGAAGGCAGTGCACATACATCAAGTAATTTTCCAGACAAGGATGGAAACTATGTTCCTTGGCCTCCAGTGATTTCAATCCATTTTGTCCAGACATCAAGACACCCCCACAATGATTATGAGAAGTCTCAAAAGGTACATGTGGTATTAGCAAGCAAATATGCTGAAAATCCTGCACAGGTTTCATGTGGTTGCACTGTTCCTCCCTTGGCTGAGTTGCTGTGATGGACTGCTCATGGAGTCACCTGCCAAGTACTCACCTGGGGACTCCGCACTGTGCTCTTGCTTCTCTTCTCTCTCCTGGTACTGAAGCAAATGGGACCACAATGCAGATTTCCCCTGAAAATAAAAATAAAAAATATGGGCAAAAAATAACCAGTAACGGCCAATAAACATGGCAGAATAATGGAATGGAATTTGAATGGGTAAAATGTTCAGTAATGGAAGCCAATCCTTCTCTCTTGGGCCGTGAAACCTCAGGAAGAGAAGACCACCCCACTGATTCAGCAGTCACACCACCCACCTGTTTCTTTTCCTCCCTCTGGGTTTCCTTTGTGCAGGTTGAAAGGGAACAAACCAAACACATACTTGACAACATCACTGCAATTTCCAGAGGGGAAAACCCCAAAACAATCCCCCCTCAAAAAACCCAAACACCCAAAACTCCTCAAACCTTTGCAAAATATGAACCAGGGACATTGATCCCAAAGACACCTCCTGCTTTATCTTGGAGTTATACCATTGAGTAGCAGCTTAGAAAGCAGAGATGACATTCAGTATTTACCAACCTGCTTGACCTGCAGACCATGGCTCCAGATTCTTTCTAGCAGATCACAGAGACTGGCAATCAGTGTATTTTCCTCCAGACCTGTTATGTTGGCTTCTCCATGTCCCAGCTCAACTGCTTCATGGCCCATTTTCTCTACCAACATGCGTTTAGTCTATCCAAAAAAAAAAAAAAAAAAAAAAAGATCCCAACGGTTTCTAAGAATGTTATCCAACAAGGAACAGAATTTACAGATGAGTTTACCTACACATGCTTAATCTAGAGACCATGGCTAATAGAGAGAAACTTCAAATCTATTTCCAGAGATTGTAAATTAACAAAAATAATTCTATAAAAAAATTTGCCTAATTACTTTGAATCACCTGAGTTGGGAGGGACCCAGAAAGACCATGTCCAGCTCCTGTGCCTGCACAGGACAGCCCCAAAAGTCACACCATGTGTCTGAGAGCACTGTCCAAACACTTCTTGAACTCTGGCAGACTTGGTGCTGTGACCACATCCCTGGGGAGCCTGTTCCAGCTGTCCTACTTCTATACCCTTTATTAATTGTCCTATTTCTATGCTGGTGATTTATTACCAAGCAGAGTACAGAATACATGCTCAGTCTTACTTAGCTTCCATTTTAATTCTTGTCACAGCTAATAAAGTTTAACACTCAGGTAAAGGAGTATACTATCAACTGCAACAGACAAAAAGTTGTATGTCCATGGCTATGAAATCTTCTTTAATACCAGGAACTGTTACACTTCATTTGCTCTGCGTGAACAACATGCACAAGCCACTCATGCTGAATTCTTCCCTTTTGACCACAGGCCTCCAGGTCATTCTGTTTAGGCTACGTGTAAATATGAACAATTAAAGGAAATCCTCCAGAAGATGTCTGATCATGCTGATTCTCCTTCCTGTCCTTTCTACTTCCATCAACTTCAACTACATAAACAGAAGAGAAATGAAAACACGTTCCTTTCAAAACATGTTCCTTTCTCTTCCAGCTGCTGAAAACCACTACAGGGCTATCCATCCTGCAATAACCAGGTATTCCAAAAGAACCATGCCATTCCAGCTGTGAACCAGCAGAACATCTGCAGGTGCTCTTTGAGCTCACTGCAGTCCAGGGGAGGGCACCCAGGGGATGGCCTACCTTCATGCGACATTCCTTCAGCAACCCTTCCACAAATTTCCAGTTGGTCTGTGCAATCACAGCTGGAGAGAGGTCTGACAGTTTGGGCTGCCTTAAATTTTTACCTAAACTCCTTGCCTCCTGCATGTATTTCTAAAAATAAAGAGAATAATTTCAGATATTACAGGTCAGAGTGACTCTCCTCATCCTAGGCAAGCAAGGTGATGAAACCAAATGAACTAGTGTTAATCTAGAAACACAATCTTGGTTTGTCTGATGTTTAGGTGTCAGGCTGGGGAAGCGAAATGATCCCTTCTGACAACAGAAAAAGCAAGATATTTCCCTGGATTGGCACAGAATCAGTCAATATTAGCCAGTGAACTGTGCTGTTAGTCACTAGCATGAAGTTAGGTACAAGTGCATAAAGTGTAATACCTTCGTTCAGCAACAAAGCCAAAACACCAAGAAAGTTTCTTTCCACTGCTATTTCTCACTTAAAAAAAAATTAAATTGTCTAATTTGTGACCAGACTATATGTGAATAGAAAAAAAAAACCCTGAAAATAAATTATAAGAAACAGAAATACACTTAAGGAATGGGAAAGATTTCATCCATTACTTTTCATCTAGATGGTTCATGCAGGAAAAATGAGACTTGATCTTATTCTCAATTAACTTCTTGATTACAAGTGAAGCTCATTTTAAACAGAATTGACACTTGGGATCATGCATGTTCTTACTGTGGTACTTGTAAAGTATGGACAAAAAATCAGCACAGTCTTTAAAAAAAGATCCAACTATAATTGAAGACTTTCAAACTTTCCCGTTCCACTGCCTTGTCTTCAGGGTATTTTTTGCTTTGGTCTGTTTTTTTTGGGGTGTTTTTTGGTTTTTTTTGGTTGGTGGGTTTTGGTTTTTTTGTTGTTGTTGTTGGTTTTTTGGGGGGGGTTTGTTTTATTTTTGGTTTTTTTTTGTTTGTTTGTTTGTTGTTTTGTTTTGTTTTTTGGGTTTTTTTTGTTAAGCCAAAATCCACAAACTAATCAACACATGACCTCTGACCCCAGCATCAGTGAAAGAGCTGCATGCTGAGCAAGGCTGAGAAGTTGGCCCCAATTATCAAAATATTGTTTGAGCATTATTGGTAATTTTGTCATAAAAAGAGCAAGATAACAGAATATTGCCAAATAAAAGTCTTGAGAAACAGCACTCATAGCCTGCTGTGGGAATGCTCTGTTTCCACAGTGGGTTTTTGTCCTGTTAATGATGCCTCTCTGGGGGATGGTATGTGACAATGACCAGTCTTTCCTGGAAGGAGCAGATCACATCCCTCCAGGGAATCCTTGCTGCTGCTGGCTGGGTTTTCTGGGGAACTGAGAGGTCACTATGGCTGCTGCATCCTTGGAGCTTCCTGTCTGGGCAGAAAATTTATTCTATAAAAACACAGAATGGTTTGGGTTGGAAGAGACCTTAAAGATCACATAGTTCCAAACTTTCCATGCCTTGGCCATGGACACCTTACAGTAGATCAGCAAAAACAAAACCAAAATCTTAACACATTGAAGCTAATTGAAATAGCAAATAGCTCTCCCCCTGACCCTTTTATTTTTTTTTTAATGCAAGTGCAATTTTTCTGATGCAATCTGATCTTCTCAACTCAGAAATTTGGAGAAGAACCACTTAGCATCACCCTAACAGGCCAGACAAGAATGCAGGGTTCTGCCATGAAAAAGCTGTTTTCCACCGAAATTCTCAGTTAGGTAACTACAGTTCCAAAAATAGTGTAAAGATTTTATAATAATTCAAAAACTACAGGTGAGAATAAATGAAAAAAAGTTACAGACAATGAAAGTATGTTGTTCAGCAAGCAACCTCACAAGTGACTTCCATCTCAGTGCAAAAATTAACAGCAAATTCAGTAAAAAGTAATACAGGGAATACATAACTAGAAAAACGAATATTTCTTTCTAAATGTGAAGGGATAAAAAGTGTGGTTATAGTCTGAAGGGTACAAAACACAGATAACCTGGTTCATTATATAGCTTCTTATTATATTCAAATTAAAAAACAAAACAAAAGCAACAAATTCTAAGGTTCCAGAGGAGACTAAGAGTGGGCTGAGAGAATCAGTTGATTGCCCTTTGCCCGCTCCAGCATCCATGCACTACCACCCTTCTTGCACAATGGGATGCAATGGTCCAGCATCTATAAAACAATGCTCTTGGGACGTGACAGCCTAAACTGAATTGCCAGGTGAGCAGCATGGGGGAAAAAACCCCAAAGTGAAACAAAATTCTTGTCTTTTAGCCTTGGAGCCATGGTATTTCCAGGGAGCTGGTGTGGAAGCTCCTTTCCAGCTACTTTTCTGACTATAACCACACTTCCAAGCGCTACAGGGATGTGCTCATACTCTACAAGAAAGGGGCTGGTTTGAGAGGCAGCAAAGACAGAGGTTCCTCATGCTAACAACATCTCAAAAGCAGCTTTCAACAAGAAGTACTAAAACATACCAGGCAGCATTCAGAGAAGGATTTTTTAGGAGGCCGTGCAGGAGGGGGTGGTCCCTGATCCCACTCCCAGAAGGCCATTGAGTTCTGACGAAGCAAAAGCTCCTCCGAGGGCTAAGAGGAGGCAGATGCCCCAATGGCAGAACAGCCAGAAAGAAAGAGGAGACAAAGCAAAAGAAGCATGCATATGATCCACAGCCAAAAAAAAGAAGAAAGTAAATACATGACAAAGTACTGAGAAGGCTCTGCTGCCATACACACGCACGAGGCACTGCTTAAAATATACTTGCAAAGCCATGTTAGCAAAAATAGCAACAAACAGGTACAAGTGCTGTTTTGCTGTGTTTCCACGAAACATCGTTCAAAGCTATGGTTGAAGAGTCCTCTCATCCACTCAGTTTCTTTTGGAGAGCAAACTCCAACACTGACTATCATTACTGAGCGAATTTTACCACAAAACAGCATGAGTGTTATATTTTTGCTAGTGACATACAATAGAAGCATATGGACATCAATGGAAAAATGTGGCAGAAAAATATTTAATGAAGGACGAAGAACTGAAAAGATGGGAAAGAAACACATGTGTGTGACTGACATTTACAAGATGCATGGGAGTTTCCAAGCTTTGGGCATAAAAAGGCCCCAAAGTCTTAACCTTTCAAAAAGGTATACTCATGTCACAAATCTACGTAAGAGAAAGGAAAAGTTCCTTTTCAAAAAAAAGGAAGAATCTTGCCTCATTCACTTCTACATGGCTGACATTTACTCAAGGACTTGACTTTTCCAGAGACTTCCACTCTGGCCAGAGTTTGGCAGCTGCACTGCCAGGCTCTGTCTGTGTGCAGTAACACAGCCAGGGTCTAAATCAGCAAATCATTTTCCTGGTGACAACGGGGCTGTCTTGTCCCAAAATAATAAAAGCACTTTATTTATGTTGTATGCTTTGAAGTTGTACGGCATCGGTGACAAGCGGAGCAGCATCCAAACGCCCACAGAGACCCAACCAAACCATACAGTAGCCACAAAACTGCCCCAAGGAATGGGCACATTGTTGTCCAAGCCTCCACCTCCTGGATCACAGCTCGTGCTGCCCTCAGAGGAGGCCACCCACCTCCCTCATGTCGTTGTCCAGTGCGATGTGCTCCGAGTGCTGCCGCAGGCGGTCCTTCCTCCGCTGCGTGCTGGCACTGCGGCTGGCCCAGCGGCTGCAAAACACACAGGGGAGACATGAGTGAGAAGGAAAGCAGGGGAGAAAGCCTGGGTCAGGAGCTGAAGGACATCCAGTGGGTCTGCAGCAAAAGAAAGAAAAGCCCAAGCTTGCACCTTGCAGTAAACAGGGGTGTGAGATGGTGCCTGGCCTCTCCATGGGAAACCACTCGGGAGGTGATAGTCCAGCACTCACCCAAGGGACAAAAATCCCAGTGGAAATGTGCCCAGCTGCCTGCCAGGGTCTCCAGTAAGAGCTCCTGGTACCTGAAATGCAGGTCATGCCACAGCACTGATGCTGTCTCTAGGCAAGTCACTGCGCTTAGTTATCCAACACCACTGCTGCATTTACTGAGGTTAAACAAGAACAGCGCCTTTAGCAAAAAAAAATACAATTATTTATTTTGAGTAGCAATTTCTATGATTGTGCTTTTCTGTGAGAAGTGCTACTTCTCCTTTCTCCACTTTCTGTGGTATTTCCAGGAATTATTTGAGACAAACTTCTCTTTGCAATTTAAACAACTGTTATTGGGTGTACCTATGTCTAAAGGTTATAAACAATACTGATGTTCCTGTGATTAGTCATGTTGCTATTTTCACTATCTTTTTTTTGCATTTAGTTCCTAAGTATCACAGAAAGCCTGGGGTTTTTTTCCACCTGTTCATGTACGCCCAGTTGAACTTTTCCTCTCTCCACACGTGTGGCACTGGTGAGGACAGCAATCTCTAGATCCCAAACCCATATATTTCTGTGTGCACTCCAAAAAAAGTATATACAAATAAAATTTGGGATCTAAGAGTTTGGGCAAGGAGTTTCAGCAGATGAATGCCTGGGGAGGAAACTCTTGCACAGAGCTGGACTTTGGTTCTGATGTGGTGGGCAAAACACTGGGGATAGGTAGGGAGGGGAATCTGACCCAAGAGCAGTGCAGGGATGTGGCCCCTGGTGACCAAAAAAAGGCCTCTGTTTCCAGAGAGAAGGACTTGGCAAATGTGTACATAAATATCTTCATCAGTTCCTTCAGAGAGTCAGCCAAAGACTGAATTTAGGCTCACCACACAGATACAAAGGGAAAAAAAGCCGCAGGAACTGTTGTTTAAAAGGTCAAACTGAAGTCCCATTGTACCTCACAAATAACATCAAGAAAACAAGTACAAAGGAAGAAATCTGGGTCTGCATGTGATTATGGTTCATCCCCTCTGTATCCCATATGAAAACACAGTTATTTTTAAAGCAATTTTTTTTGTGGCCTCAAGTCTCTGCTAACAAAATGAAACAGCCCAATAGGTGTCTGCACAGCAAATGCTGATACCTTCTCAGAGGAACACATCACTGACATAAGTGTCTTTGCACCTCCATAGACATCTTAAAAATGTACAGCCTGACTTTAATAAGTCACCATTTATTTTTTTTTTCAGAAGAAACAGCCAAAGCCTCATTAGATGACAAAGAGGGGGAAAAGAAACCCTTACATTTTAATAATCTCAACAAACAGAAATGTCCCAGAAAAACTCTGTTGAACAGAGGATAGCAGATATTAATGCGACTTTAGCCACTTGGCTCTGGAGACCTTCCATTTATTGCAAGCCAGGACCATGTTTATGTTTCACACAACAGAATGCCAATAACATATTGGAAATTTAAGTTATAGATCAAATATTACCCCATATCATAGTTTTTCTGCTCCAATTTATATGGTTATTTTCTTAATTCTAGACAGAGCTTGGATCCATCTCTATCTGCATTTCTGCATTTACTGGAAGATGAAAGAATTGCTTTAAGTGTCCTTTGAGGGAAAACATCTCACCAAAGGTGAAAGCAGAACGAAAGCCACAGAACAATTACAAAATAACACACCACTATTAAAGCATTTTCAGTTCATTCCAGAGCTGTACTTCACCTGGGAGACAGCACAGGCCATTTTCCAGGTTATTAACCAGAACTATTTGAACATTTTAATCATACAAAAGTGAAGACTGTTGGATGTTTATGAAAAAAAAGACTGCTGCTCATTAGCTGGAGCAATTACACACAGTGAGCTGCACGTCCCCTCTTTTCCAAACTCTAAGTTGAGGAAGAGGAGCTGTTGAGTCACTGGGTGAGGTCTGTACATTCAGATGCTGCTCTGAATCTCTCTGGGAGGTTTTGTGAAGATCTAACAGCAGATAAACAGGATTAAGCAGCTAAATCTTTTAAAGCCTTTTCTTTACTGGGTCACATAGAATTTTTTTTCCCCAAACAATGCTTCAGTATTACAATAACCATTCCCTCTCCTCAGCAGTGACTGCATTTCAAATTTCTCTTCCTCTCCCTGCAACCACTTGAAGTGATTTTAAGGGGGATTAAAGCCCCAGTGATTGCACCAGCTCCCCATAGCTGCTGAAGTCCTATGTGGGTACCTCTGCTGGTCCTGTCATCAGCTGCTGCCCCATTCACACCTCAGCCCAGGTGCTGCCAAAGCAGCAAGGAAAGCTGTTCTCCCTCCAGCAGCCCTTTGCTTGTTGTCAGCCCTTAGAATTGGGCTTTTCAGATAACCCCTGCTGCCTGTGTCCCTCCTCTCCTTGTCCTGAGGAGATGAAGCCTTCCTGCTGCTCAGCCTGGATGCTGCCACCCAAGGACTGCCCAGCCCCAAAAATGCCTTTTTCCCTTTTAGTTTTTTGCTGGCAGGGCCATGAGCATGGACTACTGGCATGTTTCATTTATTCCTCACAGTGGAGGCACTGCTACAAGCACCAGGTCTCTGGGGATGGAGCAGACACAGCTCGGGTGCTGCAGGGAGCCCAGGGACAAACTGCCTCCATGGAGGAATGAGGAAAGGCTCATTTCAGTGTGTCTGTCTGTATCTAACTCCCATATCCACAGATGAATGCTCCTCACCTCCAGGGACTGTGGAAAAGCAGGATATTTCAGAGCAGGGCCAGGGGATATTGTGCTCTGTTCAACATATGGAAATGAAGTAAGGCACCTCCACCTAAGACCTTTGTGATATAAAAGCAGTCAAGTCAGCATCATTTAGTATCAAATTAGACCCAACAAGCATAGGAATGGGTTTGCAGAGGTTGGAGGGAATGTAATGGCGACATTTGAAACATCCCATGTTAAGTATCATCTTTTAAATTCCTATAATAAAAGAGGTAAGGCAGTCAGCAGCAAAGCTGCACTGTCAGAAACCAACTAGCAAGACAACACCTCACACCAGGGACTGGCCATGCTGCAGTGTGACCATGTGTGCAGATCTCTTTTTTCCCATACCTTCTTCCTGGCCCCCCTTTTTAAAGCTCCCTGGAGAAATGAAGAAATTATGTCTTCCCAAGTCAGACATGGGTGTAGCAGGCAAGATTTATACAGCAAAACATGAACATGCTGCTAGAGAACTTCTTTCTGAGATGGATTTAACCAATATTAACATCACCCTGAAAATCACTATTGTAATTTACAATCCATTTACAGTGATAATAGAGAGGAGGAAAGAGACAAATGCACTTGTCTATAGGACAGAACCTAAATCTCTTCATATGCACCATCTCATGAGGCAGGCTGCTATTTAGGTCTGCAAATCATGACAACACCCATTCTACCTATACAGGTCCATCAAGGGAGTTATCTGAGTTTCAGATTCACAAATTAGCACACAGCTGTAGTACAGGCCCAGCAAACCCCCTAAAACATGGGCACATCAAACACACACAGCCTGCACATGCAACTCCTTGTAGGGCTCACATGTGTGGGACTGTACACAGAGATTCCAAGCCAAACACTTGTCAGACCAAACAAGAAAAGGAACCTTGGAACTGAGCTCCACCTGATCATGGATGGGGATCCACAGTGTGAATCTGCTCCACAGACTCTGCTCCATGGTAAGAATGAAGGCTTAGATGGAGACTTAGGCACCTTTTCCATCTCTGCCATAGGGTGAAGTAGGAAAGCTCTGAAACTGCTCACTGGATGGACAAAAATTAGTAAAATGCCTTAAGGAGAGTGGCCTTGCACTGACAGGCTCTTTCAGCAGTTCATATGAAATAAGTGATTTTAAAGGGCGGCACACACAGTTGTCACCCTCAGTAAGGAAGAGCTGTAGTGAATTGGCAGTGTCACCTGCCCTGAGGAACCACTGTCCTATGAGGTATTTAATTTGCAAGTCCCTTGGGACAGGAGTACTATTCAGAGGAGAGCAAATGGAATAGTGGATGCAAGCATGTCAATGCCCATTTTTCCCTGTCAGCTTTAATTCTGCACAGCTATGTTAAAATGATATATTAACTCAAAGAAGTTAACTGCACTTTTCCTGCCTTGCACCAGTTGAGCAGAGGATCAGTAGCTCAGGAGGAACCCATCAGGTTCCAAGTCACCACAATGTGTATTTCCTATCTCAGAAACCATCTTTAAGCACAGATTGTCAGTCACACTTTATTCCTGAAAATGAATGTATTGGAGTACAAGTGGCTCATATTTTCATTGCACCCATCAGTGGTTTCCTACATTAAGTTACCTGAAGTATAGTAACTGCTTGTTTCAGATCTTCTTATGTAAAAGGTGAGCTTTTACTACTCACAAAATTTAAATTTAACCTCAGTGCTGTGTGTGGATGGCTCATTGCTGACTCATTTCATGCCCACCTAGATGTGCTGCAGAGATGCCACTCTATATTACTTGCAACTGTTTGGCTTGATTAAAAAAGAAGATATCTTCATTTAACACAGCCTTAAAACAGTACCCAGCAGAGAGGGGGTCCATATAATATGAAGCACCCATTAAAAGAAAAAGACCATTTGGCGTACAAAAAATAATTTAGTTAAAACCAGAACAAATTCTGTCATCACATAGAGACACATGAGCCCCTTTGTGTTATAGATAAATAATATTTCCTTTAAAATCATTACTTGATGTTAAAATGCCATCAACAAGCAAAAAAAGAGCCCTGTTTAAAAAATGAGGAGGACCATAGCCCCAGTCAGATAAACCCTGCACAGTTCCCACCTTGAAGGAGGGGGCTGAAGATGAAGGCCACAGGACAGTGCCCACCAAGTCATGTCATAAAACAGAGCACAAAAATGAACCAATTCCATACACTCCTAGTGCATGGGTTTTGGAAATAAATACTGACACAGTGGTCAGATCAGCAGAACACAGCTCGGGAACAAATGGAAGTGGCCAGGGCAGGAAAGAGGAAACAAGCTGGTCAGGAAAGTCAGCAAGGAGGAAAGCAGGGCTCCAATAAAGAAGTGGGAAGGAAAGCAGGCCTAAACAGATAGGAAGGCAAAAAAAGGGTAGTTAAAGCTATTTTGTAGATGTGTAACAAAGCAAACCCTTCATTTGAAAACCAAAAGAAGCAAGGAAAAAATGCATTCAGTTGTTCTTTGAAGGCATTCAATACAAATTGCCAGAATGCAAATATATTCCCATGCTTGGGAATCACTGTTTTCCTCTGCAATATTTAATCTCATTTATCAAGCTTCTTAGTACAAATTAAGTTACAAGGTAATCAATTAGATTGAAAACACAGCTTGTTTCATTGTTTTAATTTTGCACTGTAAGCATATTCCCTCTAATTTAACAATTAGCTAATCAAAAACCATGAAGTGTTTATGTTGCTTGGCTTTTTGTCATTCAAATTCCACTCCTGCAAATGCCTCAGCCAGTGGAGCTCCAGCTCCAATTTTAAAACCTGGCAGAAAATGCACAGAGGGAAGAAGGGAACACATAGAAACCACAGTGTGGTGCTGGGGTTTGAGAAAGGAAATGAGGGCTCTGGAAACCACAGCTCTTTACCAGAATAACAAAGAAATAAGCCTGAGGGACTGCAGCCTGTTTGCTCCTGGGATGCTTTCTAGGAGGACTTCTGCACAAGCCACTGCTTTACATGGTCAGAGCAGCGTGGAGGGGATGCTTTTGTACCCAGAGGAAGCTGCAGCTGCTCCCTCTAGATTCAGAAGGTTTCCCCATGATGTGGGAGATGTATCAAAGGCAAGCAGCACCGAGGGAGTCCAAGTGGGACACTGCTGCCTGATGGGAAGGAGGACAGACCTGGGTTTGAGTTTAGTCTAAGTTGTTTAAATCACATATAGGATCTAGAACTGAAACTACAAGTGTTTGTTGTCTGCATTATATTTGTGATTTAGATATAACATATTACACATGTAACAGCCCAGTAACTGACAGAGGTATTTTCAGTGCTCCTCCTGCTTACAGGAAGGGAACAGCTAGATAACATTATGACCTCTGGTTATCTATTTGTTAGTTTATCAGCCCAGAAAGGGAAGCAATAAATCCCTGATTGCTGGCCACTGAGGACATCTTTTCATTAAAACAGCTTTGAATTGGTTTATTTGCTGCTGTCCAGCAACAATTGTCTGCAACATGGGAATTATTCCCCATTTCCCACAAATACGCTTCCATACAAAATTCAGGACAAAATTTGCTATATAAAACTGAAGCCTGCAAAAATAATTCTCATCTACACAGCAATATCCTTTGCATTAATTTTATAATATAAACACACAACAGCTACACCTAAAGAGTCTGGAAACATAGCTGGAATGTTCTCTTAGCCCATGCTCATAAGCAAAGCTCCAGTCCTGTAAGCAACACCTATCCCCAAGAATCATACACTGGGAAATTCAAATTAATGGAAGGCTATACTTCAACTGATTTTGTGGTCAGAAGAGTCACACTGCTTTTACAGAAGGCAAGGAAAAGCTGTTCTACACAGCTTTTTCCTTCTTCTATGGGTGGAAAATCAGCAGAATTACATGTCCTAAATGGGAGAGAAAGAGTCTTCTCAGCTGCTCACATGAAAACCAGGCAGAAGAAAGATATAAACAGATGGTCTTGAGATTTTTCAATTACAAGCCTTTTTGGCAACATACAACTGGAGGAATTCCAAACATTTGTCACTTCGACATCACTTTGTGGTAAGCAATGGGATTTTGGAACTTACAAATTCTGAAACATGCTGTGATCTAAATCAAAACCACCACTCAAGGAGTTAAAGTCATTTTAGAACAGGTACCAATCTAACAGAAGCAAATCTCAAAGAGCTATTTTTAAGTGATGCTTATTCATAGAGTCACTATGATTTGCAATAGAGACAGAAGATTTAAGCAACTTTAAGCAGGCTGGGCACACTCACTCTGTTGCTGACACTGTGAAATTGAAACCCACCCATTCCTCAAAGGACCATTACCCATACAATTCTGTCTCCATTTGCAGGAAGCCAGAAAGCAAAGCAACTTTGACATATGCATTCCTCCTTTGCGGTTGGTTCTGGGGTTTTTACAATTTCTTTTAAAGAATTCAATTTCTTTAAACTTTCAGTGCTTAAGGATCTCTTATATTATCATTTGCAATTTTTATTCCTAGCAGGTTATTCAAAAGGGCTTAGCTAGCATTGGTATGCACAAAAGGTGTTTAAATAGAACTGAGTGGGCACCTGATGCAGAAGCTCAGAGCAGCGTGTGTGCATGCACATGTCTAAAACAAGAGGTAGCTTTAACATTTGGACAACTGCAGCCTTTGAAGCTCTTGGATTTACCTGTGCTCCCACATTTTGACTACCAGAAAATGAGACTGAGGGCTTCAGCTGATAATTTAATGAGTTTGTATTCAGTGATGAAAATATATTTCACTTTTGAAGAGGGAGAAACCCCTCATTCATGGGTTTCGCAGGAAAAAAGATTAAAAGTAAAGGAACTCACAGCACTTTCTCTGCATTATAACTGTAAAGTGTATCAGTGCTCCAGGTTCCCATTTTGCATTAAGTAAATGAACCATGTAATGGCATGCTCAATTCCACAGCCATAAGTGCCACTACCCTCTTATCAAAGTGCACCACAGAACCTGATCAGACTCTGAAAAGAAACCCAGGTACAGAATCACATACTTTCCACCCTCACCAAGTTATCCTTCCAGGGTATTCCAATGTGGCAACTGAAAGAGAGCTACAAAAATCTCTGGGTTGTGTAATAACAGCTGAAGAAAAGAAACTAACAGAGTGGACAATAATTTCATTCCACATGATGGTGTGAAGGTTTCAACACCAAAAATTTCTTTCAGAATCTGAATTTTGGCTTGAGTTCCCAAATTACTGTATTTAGTGCAAAACAGTCAAACAATTCATTTGAAACTCATAAGACCAATCACAAAACAAAAACTATGTATGAGAAGACAGAGCAATCACCACTCAATAGAAACAGCAGTGAGGAATCTTTCCCAAAACAGCTAACACTTCCTGACATAACCCAAACTGTGGTCATATTTTCAAAAGTCACAGCCCATGAAATGGACTGAAAAAAACTGAAATGGAAACAGCTGTTAGTTTTCCATTCACTGGACCGGCTATTTGCCACCCAAAATTAGGACTTCTGTCCACTGATGTGAAGCATTTGTATGAGAAACCTGGTTTTAAATCCAGAAAATAAAACCTGCGCTTACTTGTTATTGGTGGGTCCCGTTGCCAAGACATCTGACTGCAGCTTTGGGAAAAATCCTTGCTCATATTTCCCTTGGCCAATCTTCATGTCGAGCAGGTGGGGGTGGATGGCCGTGTGGTCAATCTTCATCAGCCGCTGCTCGATGGACTGGGCTGCAGGTGACAGTCACAGGTGAGCAATTGTGTCACCACTCAGACCCCTGGAAACCCACTGGAGAGTTAAATGGTGACCTTAGACACAAAAATCTGCCACTCACAGAGGTGAGGAGACACTTGTGCTGTAGGGTTTTTATTTGGCTTTTAGTTTCTTTACCCAACACAACGAGCACTGGTGCAAGCAAGTTAGCTGTTAAGCAAGCAGGTATTTACAGGAGCCTATAAGATGCATGAGGAACTGGCAACAGCAATGCCATCTTTCCCTGAGATTCCTTGTTTGATTTGAAAGCTTCTTCAGCAGAATAGAGACCTCCAGGGCCAGCTGCAACCCCTGTGGGACTGGGCACCTTGCTTAGCCCCAGACACTTTCCCTGGGCAGACGCTTGCCAGGGGGACACCTGAGTTTTGCAAACATCTGGGACTATAATTATCCTTCTCCTGAATTTAGATATGCCTTGACTGGATGACAGGCCTTCAAAAAGCATAGCTAACTGTAATAAGACCTGAGCAGCATCAGGAGGATGAGCAGATTCTTGGCAACAGAGAAGGCTATGGTAAGATGGGAGAGGGCTCCCCGGGAATCTCAGCTCCACTGAAACTAAAGCTGTTCAAGCCTTTGCTTCAAGGATTTGAGGGTTTCAATCTCAAACCTCAAACAGAATGAAAATTAAACCTGTCACCCCCTTAACTTGTGAAGAACTTGGGAAAGGAGGTGTATGGGTGAATTCAGCATTTAATTAGCAACTTTAATATTCAACTCTTTCCAGCCCATCTATTAATGGGCAGGCCTGTTCCTTCAGCGTATCACAGCTACAGAATACATATGCAAAATGTGGAAGCTAAATCTGTTTTCCATTTGTTAAGAACAACATAGAACTCATTTCCTATTTTATAAAACTGTGATGGGAAAGAAGCTGTTACAAGATTTCCATACATTATCATTAGAAACTCAGCACGTTTTTTTTTCCTCTCTAAAGAAAATAAAAATCACTTTGTATGGTTTCATTTTGGAGAAAAGGAGTGGGTAGTGTGGGGTCAGAGGATTTGAGGCGTTCCAAAAATAGTTAAACAAACAGGTGCTGGATCAGTGCTGGGGTCACATGTACTGTGAATGGTAAATATGAAGGAAAATTGGTATTACTATCAGTTTGCTGCTTTTCACAAGACAGAAAATGAGGTTCTGGTGCCACAATATCTGCCAAAACTAGACGCTGAATAGACAGCTGACCTGCAAATTAGAATTGGGTTTAGACAGAAAAATTTAAACAGACACAGATTTCTATTTCTGACATGTTTACAGCAAGTAAAACACTGAAGGAGTTAAACCTAAAAAAGCCCCATGAGAAATATGTTTGCCCTATCTTACTAATACATGTTGCAACAAATTTAGGAGCATAATTTCCCTGTATTACTTAGAAATTAAATAAATACTTGCACAAGGATTAAGTAAGAAATTCAAACATAATTTGGAAAGGCATCCTGTGACATTACGAGAAAAAAATTCCAATCCTTCAGTGTCTTTTTCATTAACACTGAACATCTATTGCTGGAGGTACTAAATATGCCCCACAGAATTACATCCCCACCCAGCATCCCCTGTTGCTCTAACCAAATGGTGTAAGGCAAAACAATGTCTTTTTATGGAAGGGGAAGACAAGGCCAGTGGAGCAGACACTGGAGCTCGACTCCTCAGTGTGGCTGGCACTGGTCCCACCACCAGGGTGAAGGAAAGCTCTCCTGGAAAAGGAACAGGAGCTGCCTGAAATGAGAAACTGTAAGCCAGTTCAGTTTGGGTTTGGCTTGATTTTATCAAAGGCACCAGCTCAGGAGAGCTCAAAGAGAAGGTAAAGGCTCCTGCCATTTCTGGTGTTTAACAGCATGCTAAAGTTGATGCTGAGATAAGGACACTGCTGAGTCCTCCTCAGGTAGCTCTAGGACTTCAACTGCAACACTCAGATGACTGAGGACCTATATTTCTTGGTGGCTGACATTGTACTTTTGAATATTTTACCAGCCCATCTGAACGTACCTGCTTCTTTCAGAGTGCTGCATTTCTGGTAGTTGGATGTCCGCAGTGCAGGGGCCCTGACGTTATACAGCCTTATTTTCTCAATTCTGGAGTCAAAAACTCGTAGAAAAGGGTCCTTCTCCTCCCACTGGGACATTATCTTATTGTCTATGAAGGTTGCAAACATCTGTGTTTCGATGAAGTGTGAAAGGAATGGGAGGTAAGGCTCGGGTTGGTCTGAAAGGAAGGAAGCCTGAAATACAGAACAGCTCATTAGTGCCATGTTCACGCCCAGTACTGATGTGCCCAGCCATCCTTCAGCAGAAAACTGATCCAGCAGCCAGCAGGAAGGCTTGGACAAGGTTTTCCCCACCACAGAAACACCTCTCAGAGAGCTGTGAACCCATCTACAAAGGGGTTTGGTTCACAACTGTAAGAAATAAGCAGTCAGGGAGGCTTTGTGACAGCTGGAACAAAGGGATATTGAGTTACTAATGTAGTGCTCATGCTGCCTGCTTTTCCAAAGCAACCTAGCAGCTCTCACTCCCTGGAATAAACCCCGTGAAATGCATGGCAGACCATCACATGTGCCCCCGTGGGACCTCTGGTCTGGGCATCCTTGCCTGGGACCATATCACTTAAGGTGTCACATGTATCAAGGGGTGCACAATACTCTTCAGCGATGTTACACAGGGCAATTAATCACTAATTTCCAATTAAAATTGACTGTGTATCTAAATCTCTGAGCTTTGAAAACCCTAAACTTAACAGCCCATTTTATTGCAGAAGCACTAGCAGAGATTGCCTAAACAAGCCCATCCTTTTGAATGCTGCACTGTTTAATGCCTGAAAACAAACAAACCAATAAAAGGCATGGCAGCAATTTTTTTCAATCAAAAACTGACTCAGATCAGTATTTAGTCTGTTCCTCACTGTTCATCCTCTTTAACCTTTTCCTTAGAGAAGGACTTGGACCTAAAAAAGATGATGGCTAAGAATACTATCTGCTTTGTAGGGTCACTCAGCAGCTGTGCAAGCTTCCCAACATTTCCCATTCTTTTTGCTATCCTCCCATCTATTTATATCCCCATTTCTAATCTCAAGAGATTCCTTTTCCCTCTTATGCATACACGACAATTGAGTCATAACAATACTTTTTAAGTGACAACCTTCTTCAGAACAACATTACCCATTACCAAAAACTCTACCAAGAGGTTAGGAAAAATGAAAGACTAGATTTGGGTTTTTATCTCAAGTGTGCACCTCTCCTTCCAGCAATCAAAAAAAAGAAAGACAGACAGAAAAAGAAGTCACTTTGCATTGCTACCCTTCCACCAAGCCTACAGAAGCAGCCCCATGAGCTGGGCAGAAGCCTGCCAGCTTGGTTTGTACAAGCCAGGATGGCTGTGAACAGCTCAGTGGATGTGCTCCGATTCACTCTGGCAGGAGATCTGGCCCTGTGTAATGGAAACGGACAAATCTCGCAGTGAGGCAGATGAGGAACGGCAGACCAAAGAGAGCCTAGGCTATATTTACACAAATACAGCTATCCTCCCTCCCCCTTTTAGATGGAGACATGAAGACATGGCTGTCTTTACTTTGTCAAAGTTTTGCATTTGTTCCCTGTTTGTCAGCCACGACTCCATATCGGGGGCAGCCTGGATGACGAAAGCCTCGTAGTCTGCGAACAGCTGTGTGAAGCGGTTGGCGAAAACCTCGCGGAGCTGCACGTTCAGTTTGTAGTCCCTCAGCTCCAGCTCCTCACAGGACAACTTCCCATCCTTCTCCTCTGTGAGGGGGGGGCTGATGGTCATTTTCTCCATGGTCACGCCCGTTCTCTTGGCCAGGGCCTGCAGGCGGGCGATGGTCTCGTTGCCTTTCAGCAGCTCGTACATGTTGAGGGCATTGCTGGGGATGTTCCCGTTCTTCTTGTCATTCACCAGGTCACTAAGAACCAAGTTCTTGAGTTTGGTGGCGCTGTCACTGCAATGCAGGTTACCTTCTGGAGGGATCCCAAACTGCAGGAGAACCTCAGAGATTTCCTGGATAAACTCCAGCTTGTTGGGGAACTGCGGGAATTCCTCCGGCAGTTCGATGAAATGGTTATCGATGTCTACAAAGCACAAGTTTGCCTGAAATACAAACAAAAGTTTCAAAATGGACATTCAGCACTGAACTGGTTCCCCTGCGATGCAGCCCTGTCTCCCAGGGTGTTTCCAGACAGAAGGAAGGTGCATGTGTGTCCTGCACACATATGCAGGACACCTGAGCTGTGTTGTCCAGCCCATGACATTTCAGACTTCAGTAAAGCTGAGGCTCAACTAGATGACAAATAAAGGCTCCTGCATTCTTCTGTTTGCCCAGGGCATGCAGACCCCAAACTCTTCACTACAAAGATTTCATATACCCTCCCAGAGCAGCCAAGGACACACCGCCAAGCAGGAAGTGCAGCACCACTTCTCAGCCCATGCTTTGTGTGAATTACTGCATCTCACAGGCACATTTATTTTACCAACTACAAGAAGCCTCTGCAACTGCGCTACCAGGAAATGAGATGTCCAGTGAGAAAGATGCTGCTGCTTCAAGCAAAACTACAAAAGAGGGTCTCACAGAAATCCTTTGGGATTATGTTTGAGTACAGCCTGTCCGCTAGAGGCTGAGTCTTGTCTCCCCACTCCCCTGACCCCCGTTTCCATGGAGGCTTTTAATAGTGGCAATTCCTCTGCCTGAGATTTAAAGAGAGTGCTCGTAGCTTTGCTATGAATGGAGATGGATCTCAGCCTGTAAGATTAAAGTTAAGTGAAGACATTAATCTAGCAGAGCAGATACTTTCACTAGGTAAGTGTCAATGGAGGGATAGAAGAACCCCACATAAAAATTAATTACATTGCAAATGCGCCCTCAGGAATAACAGCGGAATGAAAAACAGTAATTGATCTTCTGAATGGTGGCTTACATCTAAAATTCACTGTCTGAGTGCACTGTGCTGAGTAAAATCTTAAACCAGGTCAGAGTCCCAAGGTGCTGGGCTCTGATGTGTTTTATCCTGGCATAAAACTGCAGAACAGGGGATGCAGAAAACCCACAGGGCAGCAGTAGGTCTTTGTTATCCTGATTTGGCCATTAGCACAGCTCCTTTGCCTTCTTTCAGGCACTTAGTGTTCTTTACCTCTTACCAAACGCCCTAGACTAATCTTCAGGTTATGTGAAGACAAATTATTTATTTTCCTTCATTTCTGAGAGGTTAATTTTCAGCCAGACAATACATTCCACAGCAAATATGTTTATAATATATTGGATATTTCAGGGACATATTTATTAACATTAATCACATTTCACATAGATACTTTAAAGCATATTAAGATTCACCTGGAAAAGGAGAGGTGTCCCTTCAGCTTTTTTGTATTAAATTTAGTCTGTACAAGGAAATGCATTTCTTCATACAAAACAATTTGATTTAACTATGTAGCTATTACACAGTTGTGGTATGCATCAGTACAGTTCTTTAGCTCAGGGACTGCCTTCTTATCTATCAATATTTCATTTCAAAGGCTTTTTAATTTCAGCTCTGCATATCATTTACAAAATTTGAAAAATGAGATTTAGATTCAGAAAACCCTTGGGGAATTGGTCTCACTTCTCTCTTCAAAAATATCTGATGATTAAAGTTAATGCAGGGAGATTAGTAACCTTAAGACAGCATGATGGCCATTTGTTAGAATTTTTATCTCTAACAAACAAATGGTTTATATTTGGAGCAAGAGCTTGAAAAGCTAGCCCCTGGCCTGAACAATAAAGGAATGCTGATGTGAACAGTGCTTCATCCCTCCTCGCATGCTGAGGGGTTTTTTATTTTTTATTGTCTAGAGGAATTTGAGATTCAAGATCTTCCTTGTGAATGTCTTCTTTCTTTCCCTCTCTCACAGTTACTGGATCTGTGGTATTCATAAATGCTGGTATTTTTCACTCATTTGTTAAACATCATGGAGGGGGCAGAGTCCACCCCACTCTTACTCTTCTCTCCCTGGTGATATTTGTTATTCCAACGATACTGCAATACTAAATACTGTCACATTAAAATTTTAATTTAAGGAAAATGACAGCTTAATCTGCTAACCAAAAGCATGTGACTAATAATTTTAAAAATCACAGTAATTATGTAATATTAGCATGGTTTTACTGAGGAGCATAGCTAGATAGCAGCCTTGCTTCCCCACCAGTGCAGATTTCATGTGCTTCAGTCACTGTATCCAGGAGGTCAAACTTGATTTGCAGTTCCATACCACTGAGGCTGACTCAGCCACCTTCATGTAGTATGTAAAATAGACCTTTATTAAAAATTGTATTACCCCTGTCCTGTGTTTATCCCTCCACTTCCACACAAAAACTCCCATTCCTGTATATTCTCTCCTCTGCTGCTGTTCCCATCTGCCTTCTCAGCCAGAGTAGGTATTTGGAATCCTTAAGGACTCTGCCCCCAGGAGAGTCCCCTCAGCACAGCCACCGGCAGGAGATGTTGCTGCTGTATGAACAGGTACTTTTGGGGTTCCCACTGATTTTAAGAAGAAACCTAAGTTTAAAAGCACATGGCATTCTCTGGTTCCAGTCACACTCTGGAATGCAGACAGGTGAGCCACATCCCAAAGACTTTGCTGTATGGCCAGCTTAAAATGTGAAGCAGTTTTTATCACCTTTGTCAAATTTTAAGGAGAAAAACCTCAATTTCACTCTCCACCATTACCAAGGATTTAACCCTGAGATTAAGAGGATAACCTCTCCTTCCTTTTTTTTTTTTTCCCCTCTCTAAGTGGTTCATAGGCACAGTATTAATGCAAGCCTGGCTTGTTTGAGGCCGGGACACTGGTCTAGTAAGAGACCAGGAACACATGGGCTCAGCCATGGATGGGATGGGGCTGGCAGGACATGGGAAGCTCCTCAGCAGCAGGGGGACAGGTTTACACCATCTAGCAACAGCACCTGAGATCCAGACCCATCAAGGTCCTCCCCCAATGAAATGCTCTTTAGCCCTCTGTCAGTAGGACTGTGACACTGATGGAGTAACAAAACCTGGTAGAGCACGTGATGTAGGGAAAACTGACAAAATTTCAGCTTTGTCACCACAAACAGGAGAAAGAGAAGCATTCAGAAATCAAAACAGTAAGTGGTACTCACTAAATTCAGAAATGGACCAAGAAGTGCTGTGGAGACCTCCCTACTATGTCACTGCTGCTGCAATCAGTATCCAGTGCCAGAGAAGCCTCCTGGCATTGTTTCCCAGCAGTAATTCACACATCTATTGGTCAGACATTTCAGGACAGCCCCCCCAAGGTGGACACTCACCTCCTGAGGCAGCTCCAGCTTGGAGCGGTCGGTTCCCTCCTTAGACTGCAGCCCCATCAGGTAGGGAACAGGAGCATCCAGGAAATGCAGGAGAGAGGCAGGAAGGATGGGGACATAGACATGCTGCCACTGGAACGGGAACAGCAGCGTTGTGATTCCCTCTGCCACCGTCATCAGCCGCTGATAATCTAGACATGGGAGAGAAAGGCAGATATTGAATTATCTCTCTGTGTTCTGCTTTTGAGATCTGTTTGGCAAGGACATCTCTGACAAAACAAGACAGAAAACATGTTTATATGGTAAGATGTTGTCTGGAAAATAAGACAGTACTTAAAAACCTTAAACATTATTTAAATCTGTTAAAACTCATTCCTCCTGTAAAGAAACAGCTGAGCACAAATATTCATACCTTATCTAGATCTATTCTGTCATTAAATTAGTTTATTAAAAAGATACCAGAAGTTCTGTCTCTAGTACAGGATAATAATAGTCTAATTCCATAATAAGCATATATTTTTACACAGGAAGAAGAGGAGAAAGAACTGAATTTCAAGGAAACATTGTGGTTTCTTGCTTGCTCCTGCCTGCCTGCTTCTGCTCCACTTGCTACTATTTCCAAAGCTGAGTGTACTTTCCAGAAGACTTGTCTTGGCCACATACCAGCATTAGTTTACAGTCCCTAAGTATATAAAAGAAGTGCTTTTAAGTTAAATCCAAACAGAAGCCCAGTATAAATTTAGTTCTCAAATATATTCTGCACAGCTAGTATATTTATATTAGGTTACTTTCCCAAATTTGTATTTAACCTACTAGTTCATTGCTTTGAAATATTTTGATTTTAGTAAGCACATCGTGCATTATTTTTAAATTAAAATTTCTTTTGGCCCAGCTGAACTGGATGTTTCAGAATTTGGGTGACAGCAAATTATTTATCAAATATCCAGCTGGCATGATGCAATACCACAAGATATTTATTAATACAAATGAGGGGATAAATTGAGCACAAATTTTTAACATAAATAAATAAATCACATACTGCTCTTAAAGAGACTATCATCCTTACAGCAAATCTCAAGCTGCAGACCAACCATCTGGAAATAGGTAAAGACCTCTGGGTTTGTAAGCTGCACGGCAGTGTCCAAACCCAAGCCTCATCAGTGCCAGGCAAGTCTCACGAGCTCTGGCTTGAACAACCACAACAATTTCCCAGACCCAGATCCTGGGTAACACTTGGGTTGCTGCCCATCTGTCCTAATCCTCTCTGCCCCACTCCAGGAGATGAAAGATACCTGTATCAACACCCTGCTTCTGAGTCAGGTGAGAAGGCTTTTTCCTCCAGCCCTATTGACTGCTTTTGCCTGGAGAGGAGCCCAGCTTCACCCTTCCCATTTCCTCAACATCCCAGCCTGAGACCTTGGCAGACACCAACAACAGCAAAAGCGCTGTCATCTGACACTGCTCAGCCATTAGGAGGTCACTGGGAAGATGTTCTTGAATAAATATGCAAATTACAACAACAAATTGCATCACCCATTCTCCTTGCTAGCAGCTCTCTGTGGAAAACCAGCCACGATCTGCAGAAGGTCAGCTGGCAGGACAAAAACATTTTTCATCTTGTCTTACTAATAGCTATTCAGTCAGTCTGCAAAATTATTGTCTTGCATACGACTCAGTCTCAAGGTTACACCTCCAAAACACTCCCAGCTACAGATCAGCTGCTCATGAATCCCTGCCCATGCAATGGTCCACAACCACACTTGTGCATTCCCTGTCTTGTTGAAGAGCACTTACACAAACTCAAGTTATAATCCCTACTTGGAGAAGCTTAGCAGTCATAACTCTGAAAGCTTTAAAGATCAAAAAAATCAAATGGAAAAAGCAGCATGTCCTATTCTGTGAAACACCTTCAAAGTCTGTCCTGATCCCCATGAAGAAACAGGTCTTGGCAGAAAAGTTGCAAGGATCATTTTGGATAAGGGTGTTCAGCTCTGGAAATGCATGCTGACTTTTCTCTGGTGCTACTGATAATATTTAACATGGTCACCAGCACAAATTTTGTAACCAATTTACTATGAGAAAATTTAAAAAAAAAACCAAACTAGTGATGACTACATGATTAGGCTGTTATCATCTGGCAATACTTGTCAGAGATTAGCAGATAAAAAAATCTTTATGCACCCAGCAGTTTTGACTGAAGAGAGGTAAGTTACAGTTTCCTCCAGAAAAATAATATACCAAAATCTGTAAATACTTTTTTTGTTATCTGTTTAAAGAAGCCAAGCTCTAATTACTTTTTGCATACTTTCAAGCTGTACAAGGTTAGACGCCTATCATATAAAGCCTGAAATAATTTTTGATAGAGAGATTCTTGTACCTGTCATCATTTAAGGGAAGCTTACATGGTTACTAAGGACAACCTGGAAACAGTGGATTGAGGAAATGGCCTCAAGTTGTGCCTGGGGAGGTTTAGGTTGGATATTAGGAAAAAAATTTCTCCACTGAAAGGGTTGCTGAGCATTGCAACCACTGTCCAGGGAAGGGGTTGAGTCACCATCCCTGGAGGCATCTAAAAGACATGTAAATATGGCAATTAGAGACATGATTGAGTGGTGGGTTTGGCAGCTGTTAGGTTCACAGCTGGAGCTGACCTTTCAGGTCTTTTCCAACCAAAATTATTCAGAGACTCTTCATGTTCAAAGTTCCACGTCTATTTTGTTCACAGAACGTTTTCCAAGAGAAACTGCTCAAGGAGGATAACCCCAGGGCAAAGTGGTCCCTGGGGCTTCTACTGCAACCACTGCCTCCTAATATCTTAGTTGGATGTTGTGGCATTCACATTCTCTGAAAAAATCCCTTCACCCAGGGATTTTCTCCTGGGAAGCTGAAAGGCAGCAAGAGAGGCCTCAGAGAAAAGGAGAACAATTCTTATCTCATTTGTTTCTCCTGTGTTGTGCTCATGTGGAATGTGTTTGGAGATTGTTTACCCACAGGTGATTGCCTGATTGGATTTTGGTGTGAGTTGTTTTGACTCTTTGGCCAATCAGTGCCAAGCTGCGTCAGGACTCTGGCGAGAGTCACAAGTTTTCATTATTATCTTTTTAGCATTCAGTAAGTATCTTTTCTGTATTCTTTAGTATAGTATAGTATTCTTTAATATAATACAGCATAATAAAGTAATAAATTAGCCTCCTGAGAACATGGAGTCAGATGCATCATTCTCTCCCCTCATTGGTGAGAAAGCATTTACAATAGGATGTGGCGATGTGGTGCAGTGTTGTCTCACACACAGCCTTTTCACCAAGTGAAGGAGAGGGCAGCAGAGTCAAGCTCAAAGGCTCTGGATCCATCTCCCTTTTCCAGAACCATCTGCCAGGGGATCCTGGCCAAGCACCTCAATTCCCTGTGCAGGACATGCAAGGGCTGCAGGGACTTGCTCCACTGCAGGCTGGCAGTTCTGCTGCCCCAGCACCATCTTCAGCCATGCCTTACCCAGCTCTGGTAACATTCACGTGGCTCACAAGATACAGTGCTTAAAATGCACACCCTGAGATATTCCTGTAGAATTCCCAATCACTGTTTTCTGCTGAAGATGGAAATGGTTCCAGCACTTGAACATCAATTCCCTACAAATGTCTTTCTGAGAGAGGACAAAGCTTGACAATTTTTTATCTTGGTGTTGATTCTCCATAATACAGTAACAGGACAATAATCAGTAAGAAATATCTATCCCAAAGACCTTCAAGTTCAAACACAGGCAGTGACTGAAGAAACAAAATAATCTTTTCATTATACACAGTGGGGAAAAGAATCTCTGAGATGTTAAGCAATTCACAAAGCTCAACATAAAAATTACTTTTCCTGCCACAAAACTCTGATATCTCAAAATCTTCCCATGCTACAGCAGAGCAAAACCAAGATCCATTGAGAAGGCAAAAAGACATCAGTGTTATCCCTGCTCCAAAGAGCTAAGACCACATACAGGTTCTACCCCCAAAACATAATCAAACAGAAGAGAATTTCACCTGGGAGCTTCTCAGCAAATTCCCAATCACAGGAACTTTGTGCATAAGGCATGTGTAAGGGCACACACACTCATTCTCCCCAGAAATGGTGTTCCTGCTGGGAACAGTCACTGTTACTCCAGTTTCAACACCTCCAGCCTTCCCAATGAAAGCACAGCTTGGCCATTTTCCAACTCTCTGTTCCAGTAACCTACCAAAGGTAGGGCAGAAAGCTTACCACAGAGCTGGAGTCACAGTCTGGATCCTCTAAATCCCATCCAAGGCTTTAAAAATAGACTGCTTCTTTATTTTCCTTTTGAAGTCTCATTTTACATACATTTTGAAAGCACTTGGAAGCATTTGAAGAGATGGGTTACCTGGACACCACTTCCTTTGCTCTACTGCTTTTAGAACACACATAAAGGATAACTGCAGCTTTGCAAAACCACATATTTAAAAATGCATCCTGGAAGATGATAATCAGATGGTATTCTCAAAAAATACCTTATCAATATGCACAAAACAACTGTCTTTAAACAAAATAAAGCAAACCATCAACAGAGGAAAAAAAGCATCAATGAACCTGGATGAATAAAACTAATTCTTCAGAGGGAAACACCTGAACAGGCTTTAAAGCATTCTTGTGACCAATAGTTTTTCCACATGCTACCTCTTCAGTCCAAGTATTATAAGTAATTGTTATGCAACTGCCTTTTTTTTTTTTTTTTTTGTAACAAGATATGAGCTAGGTACATTGCAAAAACAAAATTATTTTGCTTTGAGCTCTGAGAATGAGTCAAGAACAGCTCCAAACCAGACCTGTCTAGGGTCTGGGTACCTTCAGATCTGTAATGTTTATATAAAGCACACTGCAGATGAAAAACTAAATCTGAAATTCACATTGGAGACAAAAATTACTTATGAAAGCAAAGGTTTTCAAATCAGATCTCAACAGCTCCACAGAAGCAGCACACACAAGTGCTACAGACATCAAAAGTGCCCTGGAAGCTTCCACCTTTCATCTGATCTGCCTGCTGGCAGCTGTAACAGCTGACAAGCCAGTCCTGGTGACTTTTAAGAGATGTTCACATAAAACACACAAAAATGGTGCAGGAAATGTTTATTCACTACAGAAATCACCTTGCAGCAGTGCTGCATTCAGGGAACCTGGGCAGGTGCCAGGACATGGGGCTGTGACCAGCAGCCTGTCCTGAGGAAATGATCCCTGGCACCTCAGTGCCCTTCCATCCCCAAAGGAAAGGTGCATTCACCAGGGAGTGATGCAGCACATCAGTTATATGATGAAAGCAGTGGGGCAATTTATGCAAATATGAAAATACATACGTTCTTAAACAGAAGGGTCAAGACAAGCCTGCATGTAATTGCCTGAAGAATTAGCCTCTCAAACTGGGGGTCAGCTCTGCCCCAAGGGAAACATCCCAAGGGCAATATTCACTGAGGCCAGTCCTAACCCTTTTTCCTTGTTGGCCAACACTTAATTTAAAAAGCTTCTGCTTCAATACATTTCCATTTGTATAACTTAACTATGTCCCAGCCTGCCATCAGTGGCTCAGCATGAATTAATTTCTGATTAAGAGCCATCTCAAGAATTAGCTCCCATTACCAGCATGGTTAAGTCTCTGAGAAAAGAGCAAAAGTCTGTGCCAAGGCTGAGAAGTCTGTGCCAGCAGGACACATGAAGGTGCTCCTGAGCACACAGGGAGCCCCTTGCTCTCTCCCATGGTGCTGGGGCAGAACAGGCTCCCCAGCCAGCAGCAAGATGATGGGGAGGACACTAGAGTCCAGCAGGGAACAACTTTGGTCATGATGACTTTAGACTGCCATGTTCATTATCTGGCATTTGCCGTAACTGCAATGTAAAGGCCTAATTTAACTTTCTTCCCCTCATTCTGAAAAGGTAAAGATGTTTCATCATGGAAAAAAAATAAAAACAAGTTAAAAAAAAATAAAGTGGAGAGGTTGTGGGGTGTGTGTGTGCAGTGTTAAAAGCAGTGGTCCTATCTGCCTTTACAACTCACTGTGAACACAAACAGGACTGGGGCTGTGGCACAGACCTGAACCAGTTCCTTCCCCTTTTTTGCAGATGCTTTAAAAGCTTCACTTTTCAGGTCATACTGACAGCTAACAAAATTGAGCAACTTCTAATTAAAAAATAATTTTGCTATTTCATCTAAGTTAAAAAGAAGACTGTATGTCATTCTCTGATTTTTCTACCCAAATACTTGTCCTTTCTCCAGGGAAACATGCAGTGCTGCCTCTGAGTGTAGTTCTACTGAGGCCATAAACTCAGGTCTCTTCCACAGAACACAGATTTAGTCCCCATATAATTTGTTCTCTGCAATAGCTTTCCACTGATTTGGGTGAATATTAGTGTGGAGGGCAACTGTTTAAATAATGAGTAGAAGAGCAAAGGTTTTCCATGCAAGTATTTGATGTAAAAACGCTTTAAAAGGCAAACACATTATGCATGTATTAGTTTTTAAAAATCTACCCCAAAACAGACCTCATAAGAAAGATCCTTCAGACACTACACTTTCTAGGCAATGACTTTATATATGCATAGTCATTTGTATTACAATTTCTAAGATTAAAAAAAATAATGTAAAGAATATTTCAATCTTGGAGGAGCAATTACTCAAGCCCTTGGAAAAACAACTTGGAAAACACTCAAAATTATAATGAGTAGAAACAGCCTAAGCTCTAAGAAGTTTATCTCTGTCTCATCCACACGCTCCCTCTCATGCTTAAATCCCTTGAAAGGCAGACATACAAAATGGATTGCTGTGGTTTCCACAGAGCTCACAGTTTAATTCATCTCTCTCCAGCAGGAATCCCACACCAGTGATGTTTTATTACTTCTCCTTTGGAAATTGTAGTAGCTATTGAAGAGTGGACATGAGCAAGACCGTCCATCTGCACAGTTGCACGGGAGAGCTGTGGTCTGAATAAAGGGCACTTACAAGAGCACTGCAAAGATTGCACCCTGAAGAATTGCAGGGAAAGCATATCTAATCCCTCTCCTTGGTTTTCAAAGCCCAAGTGCTGAAAACTTGTCCTATTTAACCTTAAAAAAAATTTCTCTATATGCAGAAGGAAAGAATGAAAATATTCTCTATACACAGAACCTGGAGCTGCAGGAATTAATGTACAGTGAAGGTGATTTCAGGTACAGGTTTCCACACAACCTTCGCAGACCAAAGCTGGCACTTCCCACCAGCAGTTGTGATTAACTCCCTGGAAGCCCACACATTCTCCAGGAGCAGTAAGGGCTGAGCTTTTCAGTCTTGCCACTGAGGTGCAAGCACAGGTCTCTGCCAGTTACTCAGCTGTGCAGTCCAAAATATATGGGAACAAAGCAGCTTCAAAAGCTCATCATTCTTTGCTGCCAGTCTCTCTTCAGCCCTCAGCTCAGCCACCACAGCTGTGAAGTGAAGGTACAATCCACTACAATCCCTGCATTTTCCCAAGAGATGGGGTACCAGTCCCCCCTAAGACACCACCAACAGTGCAACTGGGTACCCAAAGAGGACTGTAGCATCCATGGTACAATCAGCCACTCAGTGCTCCTATCCCCAAGGCAGAGCTGTGCCAGACACTCTCATATCATGCTGGGAACACATCCAGGGCAAGCTGGATAAAGTCACCCAACACCCTCACCTCTTCATTGACTTAGAGGCCTTTGTTCAGGCTGCTGGAAGCATTATGCCCCAGGGTTAAAAATAAACTTTTTCATCCTCAACTCCTAGTTCCCTTGAGAAAAAACACTTCAGAAAAGCCAGTACAGTCTCTGTGCAACCTTTGTGCTAGCCTTTCATTGCTGTTATTATCAGGTTTCTTTGTATTGTCAGGGTTGTGCAACAATTTATATTTTCACTTCACTTTGCAAAAGAAGCCTTTATTCCATAGAAGAACTAAATTTTGACAAGCTTAAATGAAAACTTCCTCCAACAGGTCTAGGAGAACCACAAAAAAGTCAGCTTATATTTCCTATATGTGTTAACAGCAGCTCTCACTGAAATAGTTTAATGAACTGAAGTAAGTTTTGCTCCAGCTCTGATTTCTTTAGTATTTCATGATGATGTCAGTGAATTGTGATTTTGTGTAAATAATGCTGTCTTGCTTGAAATTGCAACCAGAGGATCTTCTACTAATCTCTTGAGTTTGGGAAGGTTGCAGCAAGGCCAGGGCTCTGGAAACAGTCCAATGAGTCCATCCTCTTTAAAGCAGAAAGGCAAAGAAGGATGAACTTGCAAAATGCCTCTCATTTGTTATTTTGGAACAAGAGATATGTCAGCCAAAGCCTTTTCATCTTTTGCCTTGAAATAAGTAGGGAGTTAAAAAAGTTTTTTCTCCCTGATGGATCTCATGTCACCATCATATTTTCTGAAAAATCCCTTTGCCAGGATTTTTTCTGCTGGGAAGCCTCAGAGAAAAAATGAAAACAATAATTATCTGATTGCTTCTCCTGTGTTTTACTGCTTTGGAATGTGGTTGGAGATTGTTTACCAACAGGTGGTCATTTGATTGGTTTGATGTGAATTGTTTTAACTTAATGACCAATCACATCCAGCTGTGTCTTTAGTACAGTTTCAGTATAGCATTATTTAATATAATATCATAAAATAATAATAAATTAGCCTTCTAAGAACATGGAGTCAGATTCATCATTTCCTTCCTGCCATGGAGGACTCCAAAATACAATAATCTCAAAGCTGAAGACAGCAGATTTTGGTAAATTCTAGGCTGATTGTATTTCAAATTGGAATTGCTGTTTTGTTTTTCAGGAACTGAAAGATTGCCATTTAAAAGAAGCCTCGGTGCACAATTAGCTAAGCACTCAGCTATCAGGGTATGCCAAAACTGAGGCTTTGCACTTGCCCTCCACTCCACGTTCCTCACCTCTGGGAACCAGCATTATGCTGCCATTTACATAATCACAGAATTTCCCTAACACAGCTATATACTTTCCCCATGCACCACCAAATTGTGTCTATGTTAGATAGGCAAGTAAAAGTCATGTCAAGGACATCCCCAGATTCACAAATAGAAGAGAAGAGAGGGGGAGGAAAAATTGTGAAATTTGAAGGGTGGAAAGGATTATTTCTCACTATCTCACTTTTCTTTTCAAAAGACCCTACACAATGAAACCAAACAAACCAAGTAAACCCTTTAATTATAACCAGTAATTGGAAGAACAACATTTATCTAACTTCTAGTGGACATGAGGCTGATTCAAAATTATTTAGTAGATACTTTGTATCTGTCTCAATGACTCTTATAAAAGTAATACATATAGAGGCTGCTTTCCACATGCACAAAATATTACTAAAATGTAACCTGACAAGCACATTTTTCCTAATGCTGCTATCTTTCAGTGAGAAAGAAAAAAGAAAAAAAATTTTCTCAGTTCTCAGTGAGTCTATAAGCAGGGACCAGGGTGGTACTGATGAGCAGGGATGGGTGAGAAGCATTTCAGTGGTGCTGCTGTTTAATATCAAACCCCAGTGCAAAGTGGCAAAGGCAGCATGATTCAAACTGAGGAAGAAAGGGGATAACTGCACACACACACAGAAGCAGGAGGGAGGGGAAAAGCAGCCTAATCAAAACTAACAGCAGGATTTCTGCTCACACTTCAAACTGAGAGAAGATAAAACCTTTCATTTTCAGTTCTTGAAAGCAAACCCCTGGAGTCCATGTGGAGAAGAGCTCTGCAAAGAACTATCAACCCTTTGAATTCAGTCATTTGCAGAAGAACTACCCTTTTTCCACCTCCCTGAACATTCTTCCCCATTCTCAGTCATTTAGTTATTAGCATTACCATTACACACTTCCTGACCTTTTCTTTTATATGACAGACCCAAGCAATCCCTTCTGGAGCCTGAAGGTTCATTATCCAAACCCATTTTAGACCATTTCCCATCCCCTCTCCCCGCTCCATTTCAAGCTGTCTGCTGCTCAAACCACTTCTCTTGACAAGCCTAGGTATTCAGCATCTTTTCCTCTTTTCACTAAAACGCATCCTGGCTCCAGGTTTTCCATTCTCCTCTGATGAAACCACTCCCCAAAAATTTTTCCGTGACGCACATTTTCCTAATTTAGGGTCAGAATCACAGATGCCTTTTGGGAACCCAAATTACACGGACAGGCTTCCAGAGACACTTAGAAGAACACCCAAAAAGTCTGAACATGCCCTTGAAAGTCAGCAGGAAAACCTGACCTTGACATGTTGGTATCCAAATACCACCAGGGCCACACTCACAGGAAACAAACACCTTGGAGGAAACAGTAATAGGAGTGTAAAATCCCAAAACGTGCCCAGTGCTAAGTCAGGATTCCCCAAACCTGCAGCAGAGTGTTGCACTATTACAGAAAGACACAACCATAAGAGAAAAGGTTTTCAAAATCAGATTTTCCAAAGCTTACTGGCACACTTCAACATGGAACATGGACAGTCTCTGTGCAAGCAACTTCTGCCAATGTCTGATCAACTGCATTTTTTGTCAGCAACATTCCCAAATACCTCAAGCAGGACTAAAAAAGGAATGACCAGTAGTTCCACTCAGTTTCAAAACCCATTAAATATTTAGCCTCCAAGTGCTAAAACAGTGTTTTAACAAGAACATATCCAATGTATGGGAGGCAGGAAATTACACTAGACTTCAACATGCTGCTGAAATTTGAAAAACAAAGTAGCAGCAAGAGTGTCTTCTACATGATGTATTATTTTCTGCTGGTATTTCCAAAGAAGATAGGATTAATTTCATGCTGTCTTGCATGATCAAGGGCAGTGTGAGGATAATAATCAAATGTATTCTATTGCTAGGTGCCACAAGTGATAAATACAATGCATAATTAAACAAGCAGCACCTAGACTGCCTGGAGGAAACAATTATTTAGTGCTTTCATTAGGACACACTCATTTCTCTCATTTTTTCAATGCATTCTCACATTTCAAAAATCAACCTTAGCTCCATATAACATGAAATTCTACAAGCTCCTGTGGCTGCAGCTGCCCAGGAACTGCCTGCTGGAAACAGACATTGCTGCATGAGTGCCCACCTTGAGAGTACAGAAGGATCTGCATCTCCAGAAGAACACAGGTGAAGACCTGGACCAGGTTCTCCAGGCCCAGCAGCTCGAAGACCTCCCTCAGAGGGTAGTCAGAGAGGGGCAGCTCGTTGGGCCCAGGTCTCTGGCAGATGATGGGCTCGTAAACACCATAAAACTTGAGCGACCTGCCCGGGGGCGGCAGGGGCACCTCGTAGAGGATGTTGTGGATGTAGCTCTCCAGGGGCAGAGGTGGTGGCTGCTGGGAGGTCACTGCCTTGTAGAGCTGGATCAGGAACTTCTTGCAGGCTTGCATGAAGGGCAGAGGGGTGATGAGGCAGATGCACTTGGAGACGTAGAGCGTGTCCCTGCTGATGTCGTAGGAGTTGTAGCGCTGGAGCTTGGCGAGGGACGTGGCGTCGCCCTCGTCGATGCTGCTGGCCAGGGAGTCCATGCTGCAGGAGGAGGAGGCACAGACGCTGCTGTACTGCTCTGCATTGTGCATCTGGTACAGCGTCTGCATGGCTGTGCAGATCTGCTTGCTCGTGACCTCCTCGTAGAAGGTGAGCACAAAGCCATACGTGCGGGAGCCATCCTCCCTGGTGATGATGAAGGAGTGCAGCTGCGGGTCCCTGTTATCCGCCTGCGTCCTGAAGGACAGCCCCTTGGGCATACACAGCTGAGAGAGGAGAAAAGAAATAGAGTTACCTAAGACACAATTTTATTTTACTGTTTTTGCTGTACAGGCACATTCTTTTTATCCCCTGCATCACAGCAAGCCATTTAGCTTTAAAAAAAAGTAGCCAAGAACAAAACAAGTGATGCTACTTAAGAGGGAGACATGACTGAAGAAAGGAAAGCACCCTCCAAAATAATCCATCCATTAAGTCATTACAACTCATTTTCATTACTTGCTGAAAATGTTTTCACTACTGAATGGTCTTTGTGCCATTTGTTTAAGCATCATATAAAAACATCCAGCTCTGCTCTCATTTGCATATATATGCCCACAGTGCTCTAAAAGCAGAGAGTGAAGGAAGCATCTTATACCACTGGATTTAAATTACATAGACTTCTTGGAATTCTTTGATCTTCCCTAATTTTCTGGGGGAAGAAAACAACAAACAAACCAAACCCCAGCTGACTGGCAGCTATTACATTTACTTTCTTCTCTAAGTGCTACCAAATAGCTTAGACTGGATAAAAGGAGGGGCAGGGAGGGAAACACCCAAAATCTATGAAAGCCTCATTTTTGATTTACCACTCAGCAAAATCCCTTGCAGTGATTCTGCTACACTGGGTGTTTCTCTGAAGCATGGCCTTAGTGATAAATCAAGGCATTCTTCCAGACATTCTTTGGGAATGCTATCAACCATCTAATACAAAATAACACACATCCAGCAAAACTTGCTTGAATTGTGCATCAGCAAGAAACTGCTCATGTTCTAGTTAAATAAGTACATTTATAAACACAGGACTATAGCTTCATTTGCACCATCTGAAGAAATAAAAGGAAAGAAGAGAAGGAGAACCTTCAAAGTGCTCTTTTTCTAAAAAGGCAACAGTAGAAGCCAACTTTACCATGGTATGTGAACCTAGGCACAACTGAGTGTCCCCTAATGTCTCATACTGAGCAGGAATAAACTCCTCTGATGCTGGAAGAGGCCAGAAGAAATAACTATATATTTTCAGGCACATCCTACCCTGAACTTCAGCAGTGCACCCTGCAGAGACTATTCAAGAGCCTGGTAAAGCTGGGAATTAGGCAAGTGGTCCAGACTCCACAACAGGCTATCAGGCCCCTAAATTATCTAGGACAGCGCTTATGTATTGCTCAAAAAGTAATGTGTAGGGAAATAAGTAGCCTGGAGTTGGCAGAAGAATTTAATTCAATTGATGGGCTTTGCTGACACAAACCATGAAATTGCAGCTTGAACTACTTCTGAAGAGCAGCCACATTTTTATTCAAGAGCTTTATAGTTTTTATTGAGACATTAACAGCAGTGCCATGGTTAAGGCTTCTCCAATAAAGAAGTAGTAAAAATTCTTGTTTCACACTTTATTTAAATTTATTCTCCACAATAAATATCTCTCTTAACCTCATTTTTGGCAGGCTTGCTTAATAAAAATTTATTTCTAGAATGTGGGCTTTCAATGATGGATATAAGCCTTATCAAAGCCAACCAGGCTGAAATCATAGGCTTAAATCTCAATGCTATCAGAGATTAAATTTTCTTCACTTTACAGAAAAATACCTGGACAAGCAAATTAGATATACTATTACAATCAGGCACAGATAGGCATCAGGGAAATTCAGATCAGCTGAGACTTTTTCAGAAGGCTGTTTAAATAAATTTCCTCCAAGCCTTAATTATTATTCCCTTGTCCTTTATATACTGGGTAAGCACACACAAAGGGATGCCCATCTATTAAGTTTCGCCACAACTTGACACATGCAGAATATCGACCTTTTAAGACCCTGGCTGCAAACCTTGGTCCAGAGAGTGCTGCTGTTGTTAGACCTAAAAGAGGACACAGGAAAAAGCAGAGGGAAAAAAAAAAGAAGATGGGAAGAACAGAGGCAGGAGGAATGACCAGGAGTCACTTAAGAAGCTAAGATCAAAAGGAAGAGCCTGTAATCATTTTCCAGCAATACAGAAAGCTTTGAATTTGTGGTTAATGCATGAAAACTTTCATCTTAGTGCCTCGGACATCAATCACTTCCCATCTCATCTGTGTCACACATGCCACAGGAGAGTGTTGGAGAGAAGCTTGGGATGTGCTAAGGGGGGATGAAATTTTAGCCTGCTGGTATGAATCTGGTTCACTAATGCTGAGAACACAGTGAGTCACCTGCACTGCATCTTTGTTTAAACACTGAAAACTATCCAAGATTACTGATCAAAGGACAGGATTTTGGTTTCACTTTACTATTTGTATTTAAAGGTATCCATTGGCAGAAAACCATGCAATTACACCAGATTTGCAATAAGGCTTATAACCAAGATGGATTGTAAAAACAAAAGGAAGATGCACCAGGATAGATAAAGTGGTATCAGCTAATCCATAACCTGTCTCTGGAAGTCCTGAGCAGGAGATACCCTTTCCCCAAGCACAGAGGCAGGACACACCTCCCCCCCTCTCCCCCCATAATCCCTCCCTCCTTCTCCCAGCCATCATCATTTGCAGGTATTTCTGACCTAAAGTGGACCTCCAGACCACTCCCCACCAGCACTGGTTCACCTCTTCTCCACTAAATCCTTCATTTCACTTTTTAAGCCTCTACATCTTTCTTATGTTCACAACACTCTGTGGCAGCAAGCTCCATACCCAAACCGCACTGTGGGTGAGGGGGTGGAGAGAAAGATGCTTTGCTTTTGTTTTGTGTTAAAGCCTGCTCCTTCCAATTCCACCAGGGAACCTCTAGTTCTTTTATTTCACTACATGAGACATTAAACAGATAATGCTTCCTTGAGTTTCAGAAATACAGGCAAAGATTTATATACCTTGGTGAATCAGAGGGCTAAAATAGGAAGCTCATATTCTAAAAATTTCTCTATCTCTTTACTGAGAACTTTAGTTTGGTACAACACTTACTTGCAGAATGGCCACAGAAGATGGTGTGTGAGGTTAGGCAGGGAAAATCACAAAAAGCAGCGGGGGGAGAGACACAATTTCCTATTAAAGAGAACTCTGTACTTTGACATATACTTTGAAACAGAGAGAAAACATGACTCCTTTGCAGCTTGATTGCTTGGAACTTCAGGGGGCTATTTTTAAAACAACAGGATGGTTCCAGAAGGCAATTGAAATTCCTTAGGCATCCAGCAAAGCCAGAGTTCTCACAAGTTACCCTTCAAGGATTTATGCATTTTCTTCTCTGAGGAAAATTGCTTCTGGAAGCTCACATAAAGCAAACACATAGGCACAACTAATACAGCAAGGCAAGATCAGAAAGGCCAGTAATTGCCTCAAGAGATTCTGTGGAGGTGGGTATTACTTAAAATGATGTTTCAGATCAAAACAATAAAAAAGTTTTCCAAAAGATAATTTAAAAGATCATTAAATACTGCTGCTGTTAGTAAATGCTTTCTTTTTCTCCAAGACACATTGCAAATGAAAGATGTGTTCAAGGCAGCTCAGTTCAATTATTCTAATAGGTCTCTTGCTGGTTTTAGCATTCCATTTTTGTCCAATACTGTGATCACACTTCATGAATATTAGACATTCTCCACTGTAACGTGAGAGACAAATAACCTAGCAATTCCAGCTGCTTTATTCCTGCTGCACACCCCTCATTACTTCATACTGGAACTCCCCCGATGCAAAGGCAGGACTAAAAGGCATAAATAACCTTGGCAGTTGAGCTATTACCATCTTAACTGCTGAGGAAGCATTGCCCTGAGTCCTTCATGCCTTCTGTATCAGCACAGTGATGGGGAGACCAGCCCAAATACCACCCCAACTCCAGCAGAGCACATTTGGAAGCAGGAGACAGAAATCCCCAGCTGTCAGTGGGCAGAGGGAGTGGCCAGGCTCATCTCTGCCCTTCTGTGCAAGTGCAGTGCCACAGTATCAGCTCTGTGTCACTGCTGCTTCCAGCTCCTGTGCTTTCCTGTTAAATATCTATCAGGATGCTAAAAATAAAATTCAGTGGAAATTTAGATGAACTTCAGATTTCTACAGCTTCATGACTGCAGGGAAGTTCCAAATGCATTTTCTGCATTTGCAAAAGCCAACTTAATGTGGGTTTTATGTATTCCCCACCTCTCCATCTGCTGGGTGAGGGCCAGGAGATTCTCCTGACTTCTCACTTGCACCACAAAATGAGGTCAGATTTGTTTTGAAGCAGGTGATGCGCTGTCCTGCCTTCCTCAAATGCAAAGTTCATCTAACCTAGACTGGGGGAAGGCCCTCCCTAATTTTCCAATATTGACTTAGACCCAATTCACATTTTTGCAAATAGCTATAATATTGTTCAATGTTACTGTCACAACAATTGATTACTTTTAAATTAAGAAACTTACGGCATTTTCTGTACTGGGAGGCTCAAATACCAGTAAATCTGTTGTCTTTGTCAGGTCATGTTCTTAACAAGTGCTTTGGTGATTTTGGAATCATCCTTTAATTACCAGCTCTTCAGAAAAATTCCCAGTGGATCATCAGTCTTTCAGCTGTCACTGCCCCCACTCCAAGAACTGTTTTTCCCCTCCTTTCCCAATCCATGGGACTCAGCCACACAGATGCTCACATCAAATAATAACTGAGAGGAAAGAGATGTACAGGAGATGTACAGGTGCAGAGGTGCCACCAAAAGTGATGACCCAGCAAAAGCTGTGCTTTAGCTAAATTCCAGCTTCATAAAGATTCCTCTTTCCCTTGTCAGCACAGTCACAGTGTTTTGTACTCCAAAACCTCACATGGATATCAGGATCTTAAAAATTCCTTGCTTTGCCCCCTTCCTACCTGGGGATAGGTATCCTAGGTGACCCCACCCCTTCTCAGCCAGTCCCTGGGATGCTGCTTGGACTTGTTTGATCATGCAGCACACTCAGAACTAACGAGGCAATGCAGCATTTAGCTTTTGTTGTGCCTGAAAGTATTCTGTGTTTTCACAACACCTCTTCTTCTGCAGCTTTCCATGCAGCATGCCCAGTGAGTGCCCTTAGTCCCAGCAGAAGCACCACAGCAGCACACAGACCACCACAAGGGCTGGCTGGAAACAACCCAGGAACCTCTCCAGAGCCAATGCTGTTGGTAACAATTTGAGAATAGAGTTTTTCTCTACCTACCATGTTGACAGCATCCTGGTCAAAGGGGTTCCACTCAATGTTCTGAGGATAATGAGCCAAAACTTTGGACTTGAAGGTTCTTCTTAGGGGACTCTGGTCAAAATTCTCTCCTGCAACAAATGAAGAAATAATGACTTGAAACAGCAGTGAGGCTTCAGAGAGAGCTGACTTAGGTTTTCTTTTTTTTAATCAAATCTGATGGACATTTTGACTTTCAGAGGTACTACTTTTAAAAGAGAAACAGAAGAGAGTCCCATTCAGTCTGACCTTATCCTCCCTTCCACAAAATCTTACTGCAGTTGCAATGCAGCTTCCAGTTTAGTATTTACAGAATGGAAATACATTGTCAAGAGAAAAATCACTGCTGAAATTTTACAGAAAAACACCTTGCAATCAACTGGATTCTTGACCTTCTCCAACAGCTTGAGTATCTAGAGACAGCTTTACTTAGTCAGTTAAAAGAGCACTTTCCCTCAAGTTTGTCAGAAGCTGTCTTTAAGGTCAACAAAAAATACGAGCACCTCTTGGCTATTATAAATTATTCAAGCATTCATTATCGATGATATTATTATATGATGTGAAAATTAAACATTTATTTTTTCTACATCAAATTTCAAGGACATACTTTCTCCACACAAAGAATCCAGCAAGTGCAGAGAGGAAGACTGAAATTAGACTTCAAGCAGAAATGCATCCAGTTATCAGCATACAAATACTGTATTTCACAGTGATGGTGTTAATGGAGTTCTCCCCACTGGATTGTCTACGGCATGCAAAACAGTAATCAAACCAAGGAGTTCTGAAAATTTATTAATTAAATGACCATCTATTACACTATCACACAAAACCAGCTCTTCCAACAGCACTAATATGCAAGTGCACTCTAAGAAAGGGTTTCAAATCTTTTCCTTCCCAAGTAATCTCTAAGATTTTAAAGATGTTGTTATTTTTATACAACACTTATTTTGAACACAGGATTTAGACACATTGCAGCATCACAGTAGTGGAATAATCACCCTTGGAAGTGTTCAAAAAACATGTGGATGTGGCATTTGGGGATATGTTTTGGTAGCAAAAAGGCAGTGCCAGGTTCAGTGGTAGGATTTGATAATCTATGAAGATCCTCCTCAAGATCAGACCAAGTACACCAAGAACAGAGGACATTTCTCTATTTCAGAACATGGCAGTAGAAAAACCTCTTATTTTGATCCAAAAGTTCTTTGCAGAGCCATTAAAGACACAGTGTCATCCACCAAGTCCCAAAATTTCACAAAATAAAGATCCTACCAAGCAAAGCCAGCAAAAATTTTCTCTCCAGGTATGTACTTAGACATACTCAGCAACATTTTTAGTTCTTAGAATCAAACAGTAATTAACATGCTTGGATAATCAAACAAATAAGCACGAGGTTATTTCCCAATTAGCTCTTCAATCATTCTCACATCTGACAGAGTTTACCTTACAACTGTGACTTGGCAGAAAGGTAGGTATTTGATGCTAAATTTATTTGGTTGTTTCTACTACAAGTTAGAAGAGAATATCTGGATGACTTAATGAAGTTCTCTACTGCTAGCAGTAAGTGACTGCTGAAGTTTAAATTTCTTCAATGGTTTCCTTTCTCATGCCAAAAAAAAAAAACAGAAAAAGTTTTGGTTGTCAAGTACAAGTATTACTTCAAGAAATCCATCAGCCCAAAACCAGCAGTTACAATGTCCCTGTAGGCTGACAACATGGATTCATTTTATCCAGGAAAAGAAATGGCACAAACAACTTACCTTCGTAGAGTCTCTGCAGGGTTTGCATTTTACCATTCCAGTAGTTTAAGAAAAATAGAAACTTTAGGTAAAACACACATAGAGAAAATGCTATTCTCTCAATCAGTGATCATGAGGGAAAACAAAGAGCCAAAACACCACACTGGAGTAAAATCAACCTGTCATTAGCTTGAGAGGACATGACATTGCACCCTCCATACAAAGCTGCCTCACAGAAAGACAAGCAGGGCAAGCTTTTAGAGGAGATACATAAATTAGGGAAAAACCAATACAAGGATGTGAAGGAGCAGCCTGTGTGTGAGGGTGAAATGCCATCATTTGCCCAAACTAGCAGGAAACACCCCAAATCTCAGCAAAACCAGATGAAAAGCATGGACCACAACAGCCAGCTCCATACTGACAGGCAGCTGGAAGAGAACCACAGGGAGCAGAACCTTCTTGGCAAACATGAGGGAAGGGATCTGGACTGAAAGGTTCCTGATCCTCTCAGCCTTGGTAGCTCTGAACTGCTGAATCACACATAGCACAGAGAATTTACTTAGCTGTTACTCTAGATGAACAGTGAATTTTCATTAAACCTCCCACATGCTTTTAAGTGCTTCTTTGCTAACTTTCCAAACAGGATTAGCAAGGCACATTTAAAGTGAACCAAGTATTAAGTGCAAATTGAATCCATTTGCTAAAATACTAATGGCCAGATAACACTACTATATGGACAGGAATGTTGTATTTGATGTGTGCTGCCCATGCAAACGGCACAAATCTCAGAGGCAAATTTAAAAACTGGGTTTGAATTCAATCATTTTTCTTTCAGGATATTTTTTTTAAAATTCAAGAACTTTTAAAAATTGTGCAAAACATGTCAGATTCAGCTTCCATTTCATTTGGATACTACATCCTGCTAATGGTACTCTCAAACAACTTGTGCCTTCCTTTAAGGAGCTGGCTTTTAAAGGGACATATAATTTCAAATTAAAAGCAAATAGTGAAGCGATGGATGCTAGATCAAGAAAAAACTGTGCTACTTTCATTTCAAAACAAAAAGACTGCTCAAAATTAGAAAACAAGCCTGATCTGTGTTTTGGTTGAAAGATACAATTATTAGGGAAATGCAGCTACAGTCATGAAGCTGTTAATCATGACGACTTTCATAAGTGATCCTACATCAAAATTTAGTGATCTTCAGGTTTAAACAGATCTGTTTCAATTATTGTCACAGCAACAGAGGCACACAAAGCTTTGTACCAAACAGGCAGAGGCATCTTCCACCCTCTGGTCCAGGGAATGCCAGCTATCTGTCACTCCTCCCAGGCTCTGGAACACAGACAGGAATGCCTGTGACTACAGAAACAAAAATATCTTTTATTCCTTTAGAGGAACGCACTGGGAACGCAGCTATGCACAGTGCTTGTGGTGACCACCTCTGTGACAGCCACCTCTAATTAAAAGTGCTCAGCACACCCAGCTATGGCCTCTCCCTGCAGATGGAATTTTGTTAAGCTTATTAAATAACAGGATGACCCTGTATGAGAAGCAAATAATACACAATGTGTGAGTGAGAAAACAATGTGGGCACAGGAATAATAGTGCTTGGCTGGGGAGCAAGCAAGCTGTTAATTGTCAGGCTCAGGAACTGGTTAGTTTAAGTAGTGCAGAACTGCTCTGCTGCTTTTCTTCCATGCCTCCCCAGGATGCCAAGGTGGCAGGGAGGGGTTGATCATAGTTCAAGGACATTGTAACTCAAAGCTCTTTTTTCTGACATCACATTCTCAATCTCACAGCAGAGGATGGAGATAAGAAAGGGAGGACTGGGACAAGGCAGACAAAACAGTTTTTAGTCCAGAGTTTTAAAATCTGAGTTGTCTGTAAGACTGTAGTGGATTTTGGGGACTGAGGAGGAATGTCAAGGACATATTTTCTGAAAAATCTTTTCATTAGGATTTTTTGTCCTGAGAAGCCTCAGAGGAAAAGAAAAACAATAATTATCTGCTGCTGTGGAATGCAACAAGTGCATCTTTGATTGGTCTCATGTGGTTATTTTTAATTGATGGACAATCACAAGTCCAGCTGTCTCAGACTCTCTGGTCAGTCACAAGATTTTATTATCATTCTTTTCCATTCCTTTCCTTTGCTAGCCTTCTGATGAAATCTTTTCTTTCTTTAGTATGGTTTTAATATATAATTTTCTTTTAATATAATATATATCACAAAATAATAAATCAACCTTCTGAAACATGGAGTCAAGATTCTGACCTCTTCCCTCATCCTGGGGCTGCTGCGAACACCATCACAGAGGAGGGCAGTGTCCAACCTTCCTTTTGTATGCCAATATGTAAAGGAATTAATGGATCATATTTAAGCAGGAAACCATAGGGGGATGTGTACCCTACCAATACATCTAAATTATTTGGAATTTTTTGGGGGGTATGTGTCTATGTGAACCTCACCAGTATTGCTATTTAAATCTAGACTGCAAAATAAGCTTCCCTGATGTGTCAGGAAACTTTGTGTCTCTGTAGCAGAATTTGGTGGAGCTGAATCTTCCAGTCCCCATATTCACAAATGCACATAACTAAGCCTTGTTAGATTTGTGGGTAAGTATCCTGTAAAAATGGCCTCATGCAAGATACTGTCCAGTCTATTATGCACAGATCTAGCACAGTCTCCTCTCCACCAATACAGTGACAATATACTGACATCACTACTGGGATTTTGCTGGAGGGCCACATCTGCCAAGAGAGCTTCAAGAAATAGAACAAAATTTTCCAAATAGTGATTTAAATTAGGTAAAAGAATTAAGAAGTCCAAGAGGTTTGGTTTTGATTTGGATTTGTGATTTTCAATTTGATTCAAGAGGAGTTAGAAGACTGAAAATAAGGAAATAGAGAGGTCTTGATCATTGTTTTATCCTTAACCCCTCTTTACCTGAGGTTTTGTCTGCAGTGTCTGAGCTCTTGCCATGGAGATCTGCTTGTAGATATTGGTACAAGACTACACAACGTAACAAACAGAAATAAAAAAAAAAAGCAAGTATGAACAAAATGGAAATATATACAATGTACTGGGGAAGGGAAAAAACATGAATCAGACATTAAATATTCCCCCTCACAATCTCACTTCCCCCCACTACTGGCAAAGGGTAAATCCACACGATAAATAAAACCTTCCAGGACTGGATTACTGTAGAGGTGTTGAATGCAATGACAGACATGGCAGAAATACTTGTCAAAATTAGTAACAAGATTAAATTCTCAGTACTTCAAACAACACACTGCTTTACAGCTTCCCTATTATGAAAGACATCTTTGTTCACATATTGAGCCCTTCTAGAGCCTGAGAAACTCAGGGGAAAAAACACATCAGTCCTTCAGCTTGAACTAAACCCAAGAAGTTTTATATAGTATAATACTGTTAGCTATGCTGTTTACACCTTCAATCCGGTACTGCACACCATTCTCAGGACTTACTGAAGTTACCTAATAGCTCTATTCATCATTTCTGTCCCATAACTGGGTGTTTTTAGACTAAGATTTGAATAAATAAGCTATGTTTAGAACTTGGATGAACAATTTTAACGTGTTCCAGCAACAGCTACCACTTCTAAAGGAAGAGATTCCTGCTAGGCATGCCTAACTGAGGCTTCTTCTAACTGGTTTGCTCATCTCCTGCAGACAAACAACGTTTCCACAGATGCCTTGGCACTTCTGTGTCAAAAAAAGGTCACATTCACACACTACACAAAGGCATCACACAATCCTCCTCAAGTTCAATCTTTTTACAGACCTGGCACCTATGTTAAAGCTGCTATAGCAGTGACCTCTCTGGTGATTCACTCTCTAGGTGTAAATTCAGAGTAGTTCTGCTACAACCTCCTACTTGAGTGTCAATCCAGACACCAGTGCAGAGGACACAAATAGTTCTGCCAAGGCCAGATTTTTTGGGAAGGCAACCCTCAGCAGAGGGCACAGGAGTTCTTTCAACAGAGATTTTCAGATGTGAGTATGTATTTTAGGATAATTTTCTCTTTTCTTTAGGAGGCACCTGAAGACAGTGCACATTCAAACCTGTAGGATGATGCTTCTCCACCCCATATGCCTTAAGTAATTTCATTCTAATTTTGAGCTGTTTGAACTAAAAAGTTGCATAAGTATTAAATTAAATAAAACAAAGCAATGGTCAAAACTAGAGAGATGCCTCTTGCTAAATGGCCCATATCCACACTACCTTTACAAGTCTCTCTGCCAGGCTGTCCTTTCAGCTCTCCCTCAAACATTTTAATTCAAAGGGAATTTGGCACTGAGCTTCCACAGAGGCAGCCAGCATCTCTGCAATAGGAAGAGTGAAAAGGAGCAACCTGTGAAACAATGTACAACCAGATGCCCTAGGACAGGCTCTGGTTTGAGGCCCATTTCAGTACTTTGACCATTGATTATCATCAATCCCATGCCTAAGCAGTCACAGAAGTGAAGTAAAAACTCCTGCACGGGAAGTCAAATTGCCAGCAATGATAAAAACACAGAGCTATGGACACTCTCCTGTGTTGTACCACTTAATTCTTTACACAAACACAATGTCATGAAACACTATTACTGCCACAAATTAATTACACTCAGAAAAGGTGCAGTATTTTAAAAATTCTATTAAAAAGGAGATTTGTTCACATAAATAAGTCATTGTACATCTAAATAAAGAAGAAAAGGTTCTTAAAATGAGAAATTTACTTGAAATTTAGTTGGCCATAATCTCTTCTTTCTGTCCTTGATTAAAATACTAAACTATCTGCCTACTGAATAACACTATACAGCATCAACACTGTCAGTCTTAAAATAGCCCCAAGTCCCAGCTGCCAAGAGATCACAGACATGTCAGTACATTAGTGAGTAAGTATGAATTACCCCATCCCTTTTGCACCAAAATTGCATTATAATCTTGTCAAATCCAAAAAAATCAAATTAGGTCAGTTTGGGTGATTTTTTGCAGTGGAGCAGGTGGAGTTTAATAAACAGGTGCCCAAGGCATGGTGCTCCTACACAATTACCTTGGAGTCTGTCTGCAAAGGCTGAAGGCATCAGCAGGCAACAATGGAGCAGGTATAAAACCAGAATTATTTATACTTTGGGCCTTTATTTTCTCTAGAAATCAAGGTGTGGAATTTACTCATACTTTTCATACTGCCCTTTACAAGTATGGGCTCCCAATCTAGGGAAAACATGTCCCAGAGATCCTTGGCCTATCCTGTTCACATACCAGTGGCATATTTTTCTTTTCTGTTACATGTTTATATTCAAACCTGCTGTATCTTTTGAACACTTGATATAGAATGAATGAGCATTTTTACTAATAGAGACAACAATCCAAGCAACAATTAAAAGTTCATTTAAATTGAAGTTTTATACATCATAATTCTTAAACTCCATGATAAGTCTTTGTGTAGTTACACAGGACATGAGCAATATATGAAACTGAAGAGTTTGAAATGCAGCTCTCAGTTCCCAAAAGAACATTAATGATGGCAGAGTGACAAATGTCCAAGCAGGAATAAGACACTGGCTCAGGTCCTTAAACACAGCAGGATGCTAAAGCCTGTCCAGCAAGGGGATCCCTGGCTTTGGAGCAACAGGCAACTGACTACTGCGGTCTTGGGCTGAACCATGAAGAAAATGAAGGTATTTTAGATGCCACCACATTCCTGTGAAGTTTGAACAGCTTCCTACCCACTGCAATGCCAGTTTCCCACTCCTTGTTCCATGTGTTCACCTTTCTTCACAGACAGGACACAGGACCAGGTGCTCAGTCAGGCCTTTTGCACAGCATGCTTGTGCTTTCTACTTACTTACAGGTGTTTTGTTACTTGAAGTCAGAAGCAATTTCACCAAAAATGCATTTCTAGAACATCTCCTGTCACCCAAATTAAGCTCAGCTTGCAAATCAATACAAGAAAAGGAAGAAGTTTAATTTGACCTGGACCATTTTCAGCACTAAATAACTTTGACATCAGAGCATGAAGATGTCCACACTGCAGCTTGAATACCCAGCTAAACCCAGGGGTTAAGCCTTGTTTTTATCCACCTCACACAAGCTTGAGGCCTCAGCTCCCTGGACTCAGCAACCTTCCCCTGGGATTTCCCCAGATTAAAGGAAGCCCTTCTTTGCTGATGTTGCCAAGAGGAACATCCCTTGATGTGCTGGGCCACATTGAGGATGCAAGGCACCCATGGTTGGTTTTTACTCAGCACTGCCCACGTGCTGTTGGCACCAGGAGGACGCTATCCCCAGTGTCTGAGGAAGATCCTTCGTCCAACAGCACAGTCCGCAGCCCAACACTGACACACAAGATGGACTCTTAAAACACCCTGAGAAGGGACAGCCTCCTCACAGCCCTTGGAAGAGCTGGCCCACACCTGTGAGGTTTACACAGCTGGGCTCCTTAGTGGGGCAAAAGGAAGATTTATCAAGGTTGGGCCCAGAAGTGGCTCCCCACTGCAGTGAGTTACTTCTTTTGCACACCCTTTACAAGGACAGGGTTACAAGAAGGCAACAGTCACCCGCCAAAGGCTGCAGCTCCTAGCTTCATCAAAACTTAGTTAATATGTGGTCTTGGTGAGAAAAGGGGCAGGCAAAGAAAGAACTCTGCTGCTTGCAGCCAACAAAGCTCTTTCATTGGCATAAAGTAGAAGGGCTCCCTTGTGTAGCACAAACTTTATTTAGGGAGTTTTGAGCAACTGCTGTAAAAGTTGCTGCCAGTAAGGAATTGGCCTTATGACAGTCTCCAAGAGCCAGTCTTCCACCAGTTTTCAACAAATGAATCCTTTTAGAAGACAAAAAACCTTCTGCACACCAAAAAGTCACAAGAACCCTCAGGCAAGGCTTGAAATTACCAGAGCTTCCGGATGGAGAAGGGTGGCAAGCAGGAATGGAGCTGCAGAGAGACAAGGATATGCTGCCCACACAGCCACATTCATCTTTAAAGCTGATACTTCCACTTAAGAGCTACCTGAAAACCATCTTAGTTTGCAGACTCCTCTCAGCTGCTTCAACCCAGCTGTACCACAGTAACTGGAGATCAGTATATTGCTGCAAATGCTTTGGAAGTGGGCAAAGCTGCCACCAAAGGACCGAGGCATTTACACACCATGCTGGATGATGCAGTTGTTGCTAGCTTTGGGGGGAAAAAATGGAATTTTGTCAACTAGAAGTGTTAGAACATTGTTAAAAGGAAAAAATATCATCTTAAAAGAAATATCAGTTGTAACTACTCCACAAACATCTCTTCAGGTGTTAGACAACATCAGCCTAACATGCAATCTGAAGAATGCCAGTGAGTTTACAGAAGGGATCATTAAGTGCATCAGTGCACAGTAATTGTGCATGTAAGCCACGTGAAGAATATTCTTTATGCTTGTGTAAACCTTAAGTAAATCATTACTAGTTAGATTAGCTAGATACAGCTTTAGGTTTTATTCATTGCCACAGAGCTCTATTTCAGACAAAGCACAAACCCCCAGATTTAAGCTTTATCACTCCTGCCAATTTTGTGGCCAGTTTCCAAGTTTACTGAAAATACAGAAAGCTGACACCAGGATCCAATCACCAGGTCACTGTAAAGTTTCAGGATTCAAATCCAAAGGCTTGGACAAACATTAATTTCTGGATCCAAACTAGATTCCAGGTGGAAAACTCAAAGCACAGCATCATTTCTACCAAGCCTCTAGATTTAGTTCAGATCCCTACAAAGGCTGCCAGAAACAAAATCTTCTGGCTTCCCTTAATGCCTTGGTGAGTATTAGGTGCCAAAGCATCTGTGGAAAGAAGTATCTCACTTGAAAAGGCCAGAAGAATAATTGTGTCTGGGTACAGCTCAAATGCCCATGTGCCTCAAATCCTTTCTTCCCTGGTCCCATTTGTCCCCAGAGACATCTGGAAATGAAGGCAATTCTGCAGGTGCAGCCCTGACCCTTGTGCCTCAAAAACACTGTTTCAAGGCTTCTCCTAGATTTTCTCTCAGGTCTATTTTGGAGTTGCTTGCTCTCCCAACATCCAGCTTTAAACCCCAGGATACACCTTCCACTGCCATCATTAAAGAACACAGAAAAGTGCCAAAGGCTCTCTGTCTTACAAGTACCCCCACTGCCAAAGCCCAGCAATGAAAACCAGTGTTTGATCCTTTCTCCCCTCACATTTCTACAGCCACTCCAGTGAAAACCTCTCCAGCAGTAGATACCCATTTCAGAATGGCCTATGTTTCAGGAATGTTTTTAGACCCTAAAGCTAAAAAGACTCATGAGAGCCACAAAAGGGAACAGGGAGCAATTCCCAGCCTGAAACTGGGTTGAAGAGAGCCAGTAGGACATAGAGAAGAGATACATAGAAAGAAGAATAAGAAATTGAAGCCCACTTTCAACCAAAGTGCATGTCTTACCTATTATTCAATGCCCTCTTAGTAGAGATGAAAGCAGCAGAGAAGAGATCTAAATAAACCTAAAATTACTTGGCATTTAAGCAAATGTTTCCTCTTCACCACTAATCCACTAATCTTTTGGTGCCTGGATCCCAGGTTGATTGGCATGCTAAAAATACACAGGTAGAAGGCATCTAACTGCTGCTCTAATTTTTTACATAAGCATGAGCTGTCACCAACTCCAGATCTACTTGAAAACCAAGGCTTTTAGAGCCACCTCAAACAGACACCAGAACCCTCCTGGCCACTGCACACAACTCCTGTTATTTCTGCATGACATATGTTATAGTATTTTACACCTTCCTTTGGCATAAAGTGGAATTTTATGGAGTTAACTAAAATGCTTCATCTAATGAGACAAACCATGCCATGCTGTTTTGGAGCCTCAGTAGCTGTTACAAAATTACACATTAGATACGGAGCATTTCACACTGAGCAGATCAAGGCTGGATTAGCCACGGACCACAGCTGAACACACTTTAGTACCTATGGTTTCTGTGACTGTACAGAGTCTGGAAGGTCTAAAAAATGCAAGAAAGTACACACAAAAGGAGAGAGAATTAACACAATGTATGGGTGTAGCAACACAACTGAAAGAGAATTAACACCATGTATGGGTGTAGCAACACAATTGAAAGTAGTGGTGTCTTGGTGTGACAATGTAGGACAGCTAAATCTGAACATCCTGTTGCAAAAAAAAAAAACAACCAAGAGTATTATTTTTATTGTTCATTTTGCTTTGGAAAAGTTGTTATTCCTTCAAATCAGGGAAGAGAGTGATTTTGGGTGCTTAAGGATGGGTTTCAATAGTCCCCACTCAACATTCCCTATAAAACTAAGCCCACCAACTCAAGATCATTACTCTGTGTAAGAAAGAGCAGCATGCAGTGTATTCACAACCACACACATGGGCACACTCCCTCCCTTCCAAAGACAGGGGACTGGCAGGAACACTGCTCCAGGATAAAAGCTGCCCCTGCACCTGGGGTCTTCCACAAAATGGCCTGAGCAACAATAGACACAGTCCCCAAACCTGGACACCAGCTGGCTCCTAATTCAGCACAGCAATGCAGTAGCATCAGGAGCTCCTGTGGGATTAAAATTCCCATCTCAAATCAGGCAGCATCCACACGTGTCAGATTAAAGAGACGCAGGCATTTGCATACCTCTTCAGGGTTTGACAGGTTGGTGGTGATTTATTCTGTAACCTGCAGAATACACACCAGGAGAATCCCTGATGGATGTCTCCTCAATGCAAAAGGTTAACAGGTCTGTGTGCATTACATTAAATATTTACATTAAGGAAGCAATTTTTTTTCATATTTAAATGGGAAGCACACACAAGAACAAAGACCCAAACTAAAAATATTTGTGACAACAAATGATGCAGATTTCAGCAGTTACACAGATGTTAGCAATAAGCTAAGCAGGGGATACCTGAGCACAAGTATTACTGGATATTTGCTAAAATAAACTCTGTAGTTTTACCATCAGTATGAAAAAAAAAACTACTTTCTTGTTAAGGACTGTAAGATGATTCACTAATATTAGATTACCACAGACTATAATGAATATTTCAAGGGTTTCACATGTATACAGGCAATCAGTCCAATGGGGCTGGTCTCCAAGTTGTCACAAGAACAGGCAGTGCATTTGGGGAACAGAATTCCCCTTTGAAATTAAAACCACTATGTATGTATGAGATTAAAGGAATCTGAGCACTCACATACATCCTACAGCTGCAAATTCAAGGGTCGTGAAAGAATTTCAAAACACTGAACTTCTAGCTAAACTTATTTATGAGGCAAAACAACAAAGCTTCCAAAACCTGCTTCTTTTGCCTCTGAAAAAGGCTGCTTGCTAAAGTAGGACTTCACCCCAGGCTTTGAATTCAGCAAGGTTGATTCTCTGTTTGTACTGATATGACAGCCTGAATGCGACTTATTTTAATGCAGAAATGTGAAACTTCAACCTGAATCTCTATTTTGCAGCATCAGAGTATTCATTTATAATCAGCCTGAGGAACTAAGTGTTCTGGTGGTGCTCCTGGTTAATCCCTTCCCAAATTATTGCCTCCCTGAAGAAACATCCTTCTGCCACCCATCCTGGAGATCTCAACTATTTGGTGTGTTTATGCAGAGATCTTCCTCACCCTTCCTGCTTCCTGTCTTCCCAACAAAGCTGCTTTAGGCTGCAGGTTAAGCAGTGAGCCCTGTTTCATTCAGGTCAGGAACACTTTGATTTTAAGTGAAGGGGATGATGTACCAATCCTGCACTAAAGGCACTAATCCTGTCACCTTCCCACCTCTCCACTGCTTTCTCCCTGCCTCAAGAGCTGATGGATTTTGATGCAGCCCACAGGAGGAGATCTTGAGCAGGTGAAGTAAAGGCAGCAAAACCTGAGCCCCACTCCAGGTTAGATCAAAGGGCAATTGCCTTACCCAAATGATAACACACACACACTCACATGACCCTGCAGTAGTCATCCACGTGGAATCTGACAGAGGTTTGCACTTTCTTAGACAAACATCAACACTGCTGCATCTCCCTGAACTGTAAGGGCATGTCAAAGGAGCAATAAAAATCAATATTGTCTAAAATAATTTATGTTTCCTAAGTCTTTATTTTCTGCTTTGAAATGGCATTTAATTGGAACCTGTAGAAACAAAAGCACTGACTTCTGTTCTGACCCAAGGTCAGTTTTTCCCTTTCCCTAACCTTTATTTAATATTTTTGAAGTTATGCTTTTAAGAAAGATCATAGCTCAGTAAGGAAACTACAGTACTGTGCATTCCAAACAAAAACTAACACAATCTTTGCAAAGATCCTCAAAAGAAAACAAAACTCCAAAGTCAGATCATGAACTTGGAAACTGCTGCACCCCCAGACATTTCAAGTCCAAGCTGTCCCTTTTTTCAAATCCCTGGGCTGTGTAAGCTGGGCATATTCAAAACTTGAAAGACAGGTGGTCTTTAAGATGGAGAAAGGAACTGCACCAGCTGAAATTTACTGTGAGGGTGGTGAGGCACTGGCACAGGTTGCCCAGAGAAGCTGTGGATGCCCCATCCCTGGAAGTGTTCAAGGCCAGGTTGGAAGGAGCTCTGAGCAACCTGTTTTAGTGAAAGGTGTCCCTACCCATGGCAAGAGGGTTGGAATTAGATATCTTTAAGGTCCCTTCCAAACTATTTTATCATTCTATGAATTTTCCTGAAGGGCCCTTCTACTTGAAGATGAAGAATTAATTCCCTGACAAGAAGAACAGCTCTGCACTTCTCACAGGACACCCCTGAGGCAGAAGAGGCAGAGAGCCCAATACCAAAATCTGGACAGTTTTTTGACACCAAAAATCAATCAGGAGAGTGTAGGTAAGCAAGTGGAACCTCTGACCTCAGCACTGGCCATCACAGGGAGCATCAAACCCCCTCCACATTTGTCAGAGACACAGGATATGTTCAAACAGATTTGCAGTCTTGCCACTCTCCTGAAACCTGGTTTGTCATCACCAAGGCAGGAGTGAAATCGTTCCAGCATCCCTTTAGCTGCCATCTGTGCTCCCACAGGGAGGGGGCCCAAACTTGTCAAACGCCCTGAATTAAAAAAAATATCACCTCTTGCATAAGAAATGGCAAGAGGTGGCAATTTCAGGATAACAGCGTGAAGCCACTGGCCATCAGCAGAGCCCACTGCCTATAACTGAGCATGAAAAATAGGTCCCTGCAGAATCCAAGTGTAACAACTGCATTGGGGAAAGCAATTTCTAAATATCTACACACTAACAGAAAGACTCTGAAACTTAAAGTGGTAAGTTGTTTAGGAACAAAAATATCAGTCTTGAAGGACAGAAGATAAAAGGGGCTTTGACTTACAGCAAATCTATTTTCTGTTACTTGCCCTACCTCATTTAAGCAGCCCAGCCCTCATACAAGCCAGGATGTTCTCAGCCAGGACTGGCAAAAAAAAAGAAAATAACAATAACAATAATAACAACAACTACTATAATACTAATGCTGCCTGAATTGGAGACATTCATACATATTTTCCAACCACTTCAGTGACGATTTGAGATGTGCATTGGAGGCTCCTTCCAAAGCCCATCCAGCTCAGCATCCAGCTGGACAGCAGCTTTTGAGAATATTGATGGTTGTTTTGTCTAGCTGGGGTTTTTTTATAACCTTTTACTCCCACTTAAGAGTATGCCCCAAACATTTCACCTCCCTCAAGGAAACTGGTGTTTCAGAAGGCACTGCTGGTAGCTAACACTCTTCTGCCTAATGAATAATCGCACACCCACTAAATGTTCCAGGCCATCAGACGCTGCTGGAGGAGACCATATCGTATATCAGTAAGCACAAGGCAAGGCTGGGCCTTTGGTCCTTTTTTCTTCACTAAGACATGAAGGAGTTTTCTACTGATGAAAGCATTCAGAAAGGTGCTCTGTTCCTGTGTCTCAGTTCACTCATCTCAGCCAGGTTTGCCTCTGAAGATCTTTCCCTAAGAAGCAGGATTTCTTATGTTGCATAGCTTATAATTAATTGGGGCACCCCAGACCAGAAGGTCTGCTTGCTCCCCCTAAATCAGCTTTTGCAACAACAAAAACGTGCTTAGCATGTGGCGGGGATATGGTTCAAAAGTTCATTTAGGCTTGGCTTTGTACAAGAAAACAGTTCTGACATGAAAATTTAGGCAGACTCATATTTAGCAGAGGTTCAGAAGGCCCAGAAGGCATTCAGAGCATGGCTGTGCCTGCTGTGGAAAACACACGAGCCCATTTCAGGTTGTTCCCAAGGAACTCTTAGCTGCAGTCAGAGAAGGGATGACTAACACTGAGCACATACACAAATAGACCCCTGACAGAGTCACAGAGGAAGCTGAAGAATTTCAGCTGTAGAATCATCCAAAATATGTACCTGTAAAAGCAGGCGGATCAGAATAACCAGATCAGAAAGGTTATAACCAGATCTAGAGGTTATCTGGTCCATGCCCCTGTTTAAAGCAGGGATGACTTCAAAGCCAAATCATGGTGCTCAGGAGCAAGACAAAAATAATTTTTGAGATTAAAAACTGCAAGGACAATTCAAGAGCTGTAAGGAGGGGAGAGTAAAGTAAGACATCAATATTCCAGCATCTTTGGAGCAAACAGTGTGAGGCAGGTTCTCTGACTTAATGCTTGCAGTGCAAACCAGAAGGCACTTGTGAACCTGCAAGGTAAATGCCAGGCAGCAAAGCAGTCTGTATTTGAGCTATGAGTCAGCCCCTGCCAAGCCTCTGGTCTTCTCTTCAACATATTCCACCTCCTAGTCTTCATGTTGTCTAGTACTAACACACCTATTATGGTGTAACATAACAACAGCAGCAGCATCACTAACATCATCTCTTGGCTGGAGACCCCACACTGAACTCATTTTATTGTCTGCTGCCTTGCCTCTCCAGGAGAGGAGAGCCCACCATGCTCAAAGGCATCATTTGTATCTCCTGGATATTACAGCTCTGTGGACACTGCACCTTTTCCTGGCTTTTTTAATCTGTGGTCACATACAGTAAATCACACTGATTTCTTGCTGGAAAGCCACTTTTTTTTGGCAGTTCCCTGCTTGTTGTGAAAGCCCAAGGAAAAACACGCTGCACAGTTTCAGTGCCTTTCCTAGCACAGCTGCATCCCAAGCAGGACTTAGGCTAATCCCTCCCAAACAGCCCTGTTGCTCCTGCCTTGCCACAGAGCAGCCTGCTGCAGCCCCTCTGACATTGGTTTAATGCTGATTAGTCCCGACACAATTCTGGTTCAGGCTTCCTGCCAGGCGAGGGAATGAACAAAATTGGTTTGCGCACAGACCAGACGACAGCTGCAGTCACTCCAGCTCAAATCTGTTGAATAAGGACCCTTTTCTTGTTTACCAAGATGAGGCTAAATTAGCCCAGCATGAGACAGAAGGACAGAGCAAATCCTAAAAGCCAGTGATGCCAACCTGGCTCTGAGGGTGTGAGATGAAACTTGGTCAGGCCCCATCACTTGGGCTCAAGGAAGCCACAGGGCGAGTGTATGCTTTGTGTTCAGCAAACCCCCAATCCAGGGAAGAGCTGCAGTTTTAAAAAGAAAGTATTTTGTAGGTAATGCCCCCAGATCTTTTTCAGAGCCAGAGAGACAGTGCATGCTTTCTTGGAGCATATTTTTCCCCATCTCTTTTTCCTCCAGCCCTAAGACAAAAGCCTCCAGTCTTCATAAACCCCACAATCCTCACACTGCCCTTGTTTCTAAAATGCAGAGGGGTATCCTGTTAGGAAGGTTTCCTCCTCAGGGAATGATCTATTGATTTGATCTGGGGTATCACCTGTTTGCAGAACTACAGACAGATCTCTTGACACAAATTACAGAATCCAACATCTTCCCAGAGGCAGCACACGCACAGAAGCAAAAGCTGAATGTGAACTGCTTGCACAAACTTATTGTCAGCAAGGCTGGTATTAGTCAGGCTTTTACAAAATAGAAAAGTAACACTGCTGAGCTTTCTGGTCTTTGAAAAGTCTTTAAACCCATATCCAAAATTGGATACAGCACCATAGGATTTTCCTTCTATATTTAAGAAAACCCTGGCTTTTGGCACTTGCAGTGTTAGCTGCTCGCTGATTGGGGGTTTATGGATTTGTTAATAACTCCTCCTTTGGCCTGGGCACCTCAGCTCTGCAGGATGCTCCTTCCCATCGCATTTCCTCCCTCAGCCACCAGAAACAAGGCTCCTGCCCATGTCAGCTACAGTTGAGGCACCACCTTCCCTGGTTTCCAGTCCCTGCATAGCCTGATCCAGCAAGCAAATAAGCTTCAAGTGTTTTACAACCATCCTCACAAAATGCAGCTACAGCTTTGTGATGGTTTTGGCTGGAGCAGAGTTAATTTTCCTCACAGTAGTGAGCTATGGCTTGGATTTGTCTTCCCAAGTCACCGTCACACGTGCTGGAGCCCTGCTGTCCTGGGGATGGCTGAACACCTGCCTGCCCATGGGAGGCAGTGAATGAATTCCCTTTTTTTTTGGCTTTGCTCGCACAGGCTGTTTTTAGTTTACCCATTAAACTGTCTATCCCAACCCTCATTTTCTCATTTCTACCCTTCCAATTTTCTCCCCCATCCCACCAGGGGAGAGTGAGTGAGCAGCTGTGTAGGGCTGAGTTGCTGGCTGGGGCTAAACCATGACAAACTTCTTTCTAAGGGGCTGCTCTAACACCAAATATAAGAGGTAGAACACATGCCTTCAGGCATGAAAAATGTGTTCAATTTTCTGCTTGCTGGAGTGAGGAGAGACTGCATCTAAATTTCCCTCTCCTGCTTCCCAAAAGAGGCGATATCAACAAAAAATGGCTTGCTGCACAACAAAAGAAATGCACCATTAGTACATTGAAAGAAGACATGCAAGAAGAATCCCAGGCATTATCCAGCTGTATTTTGAGTCAGTCCTTGAATACATTTGGTGTCTGCTCCCTGCCCAGCTTCACATGCACTGGGATCCTCCTAACCACTCCTCAATTAACAGAAGGCTCTGTGTGCTACCTCTCAAGTGGTGTGTCTAGCCATCAAAGGAGATCCCAGCAACTAAAGGCATCTAAAGAAAGATATTAGTCATTTTAGGTTTACTTCATATGTCACCTACAACACTGCAAAACAGCAATATGTCATCTTTTGTTTAAAAAAAAAAGCCAACACAAAATAACAAAAGTGGCGGAGACCAGAGGAACTTTGCATTTAAAGCCACTTGGGGAACTGTGCAGAAGGACCTGGCCATGCAGAAAGTAGCCTCAGGTCACAATCTAAACACCTTTCTTTCCTTCTCAGCGGATCAATAGCTTGTAGAGGAAAAAGCAAAAACCAGTCTTACTGATGACTTGAAACGAAAAAAAAAGGAAACTTTCTTAAAAAGACAGAAATGGACACAGAAGGGGAGGGGAGGTACAAAGTGAACTTTTATACATCTATATATTGACAAGACAGAAGTGTTACTAATTTTAAATCCAGAATTTATTTGTGCAGTTAACAGTCTTTCTGAAGTTCCCCATTTTACCACCAAGACTTGCTGTGTCTGCATAAATATAACTGTATCGAAGACTGAAAAAGATTTTAAGCCTCTGAAGATGAGCACCAATAAACCCCCAGTTTCTGGAACAGTAGTTTCACTTCTCTGAAAGCAGCAGACCGGGCAGAAAGGTCTCTTAGCAGTCAGCAACCGTCAATAAACAGTTCAGTAAATTCACCATGGCAGAATTATTTACTGCACCAGTGCTGGGAAGTCACTTCTGCTAAAAACATTATTACAGATGAAGCTTAGCAGAAGTCTCAAATCCAGCACAGGACAAGCAGTGCCTCCACTGACCCATCATCCCTCGGAGAACAGGCACCCGAGTGAGTCTGTGCTAATAATCCCTTTGCTACACTATTCCCTGTGAACAAGCTGCACAAGTTCCCTCTAAATGGACATGGAGTGACTGATTAGAGCCTTTGCTGGTATTCCCTGTGACCAAGCTGCACCACTTACCTCTAAATGGACCTGGAGTGACTGATTGGAGCCTCTGCTGGTCTTGAGTGAAACCTCAAAGCATGCAAGGTGGACTGATCACTGTTACACCTCAGATAGGTTTAAAAGATTTGGTATGGAAAACTCCAGTGATTTGCCATCAGCCCTTTAGGACATAAGGCTTAGCCAGGTACAAAACAGCACACAGCTGGCTGGTTCTTGGGGAGATGGGTTAGAGGGATGCTGGGATATCCAAAGCAGGCAGGTATAGCCAGCTGTTTGGCTAAGCAGAAGGTGTCCAACAGAGCTCAGCTCTAGCTTTCCTTTCATCCCTGTTCAGCTGTTTTTCTCAACCTTGTAACTGTATTGTCTGCATTTCAACCTTGTGATTTATTTAGCAAAATAAATTTAAAACAAAATATCTTCTAACAAAATATCTTTTAGTAAAATAAATTTAAAACAAAATATCTTCTAAGCTGCTTCCCATTAGAAAAGGTTTCAGGTCAAGCGCTGGACATAAGATATTGTCTTTCTTTGGGGTGGCTATCCCAGAAATGACAGCATCAGAGCACCATCACTGTATGAAACCCTCTGTCCTCTGGACATTTGGAGTAACCAGCACAGCCCTGAGGTGGCTGTCCCCAGGCTGCAAGCCAGGACACAGGGGGCACACATAGGGCAGGGGGTGAGAGAACCCTATCAGTGATATTTTTGCCCAACATGCAGGAGGAATGATGAGGAGGACTCCATCTTCCTAGAAAGCTAATTAATTACTTTATTATACTATATTATTCTATATTATATTACATCTATACTACATTACATCTAACCTGAATCTGCCAAGCACTCAACTGCACTCCCCTGCACAACAACTCGTGACTGTCAGCCAACAGTCCCGACACACACACCTGGATTCAGTTGGACAGTGAATCAAAACACTCACACCAGAATCCAATTAGCAATTCCCTTCAGGTAAACAATCTTCCACAATGCATTCCACTTGTAAACAACACAAGCACAGTTAACTAGATAAGAACTGTTTTTTCTTTCTCTGAGGCTCAGTGATTGTGAATCCCAGAAATATTCTTGGGAAGTTGTGCCCTGCTTTTTTCTGTGAAGAGAAATGAGGCTACAGAACCCCAACCCTGGTGCCAAGTAATAACACAGGTTGGAGCCAAGCAGCTGACTCAGAGAGCAGAGTCTGCACCAAAAGCAATAAATGCATCACAAAGCCTGACTGCCAGACAGGTGTATATTGCTACAGTCTGTTGCTTTTGCTCCCAATATCCCAACAGCTTGTTGCTGTTCCTAACCCCACAGCTCCAGGTGTTCCACTACCAGCACCATACCATGGGATACAACTTGAAATTATTCAGAGCAGGAAGCAGAGCCCCTATTACAAATTTGTAGTCCTCCTGCTTTCCCTTCAGTCCCTCCTAAAAAAAAAATCTCCATTTTTCTCTAGTCACACATGGCCTGAGTCACAAACAGCATTAAAGAGAGCAGCAAAGCTTGCATTATGTCATTATAATTGGATTTTTTTGCTCCTTGTTTGCAATGATCTTCTATCCACCCTTGACAATGATGTAAAAAGCAAGGCAAACTCAAGCATCCAGAAATAAACTAAAATAAACATTGTTCTGTTTTAATGTGTCTTCAACTGCTATTTATATAAATGTCTAATTACCCTGAGTTTTTTGCAATACAAAAGCTGACTTGGCCTGCACTCATGCCACAGGCTTGGGGATGTTTTCACAAGGGCAAAGCTTTTGAACAGAAAGTGAAACTGGGGAGAGCACTGTGCTGCAGCCCAAAGGTGGGTGTAGGATGGGAATGAGACAGGGAGGAGGATACCACAGCTCCCACCTGCAGTGCCATGTGTTCCTTCCCCCAGGAGATGGGACACAAGGGAAACCCCACAAAATGCCCCAGCTGTGAGGAAATGCTTGTGCTCATTCTCAGATGGCAAAAATCAATCATGCACAAGGCAAATCCACAGGAGACCTGGGCTCCATTTGTTCCAGCACTCAAGGAGCTGATGGTTGTTTGCTTTAAATATGTATTATTTCCACACAATAGCAGTTAACATACCACTTATTACTCCCAGCATCTGATAGGAAGGGGTACATTGATGCTGGCTCACAGTTCCCATGCAAGTCACTTACCAATAACACAGGATCTGTCTCAGAACTGCACACAGAGTGCTCTGCAATTTAAGTTAACTGGTAAAGGGGGAAAATATAAACCCCCCTGCAAGCAGAACAAAAGCCTGTTTCCAGGGGGTGTGTGTCTCCATCATCTTCTGGCTACTGTTTTCCAACAGTACCAGTCACTAACCCTCAGAAAGATACACTTCCACTTAAAAATAAAATACTGCACAGAAAATTAAATTAGTTGGAAATTATAAACTTGCAATAATGACAGCAACTGCTACTAGATTTTGTCTGCCCTTCTGGCTCCTACTTAGCAGGTGTCTGTTCCAGTGTAACCATAGGAACAGCAGTGAAGAGTCTCATTTGAAAGCCTTCACTTCAGCCGGTAGGTTAAATTATGAGACTACAGTGGGCTTGAATATTAAAAACATTCAAATGCCTCTAAAAAAAGCTCAATTTCTATTGCAGGAGAGAGACATCTGTGTTGTAAACAGACGCAGTCCCCCACCAATAAATAGAACAAACCAACCCTACTGATGGAGGTTACTAAAAACCAGGCCAAATAAACAGGTTAAGAACACAAATCATGAATTAGCACTGACACCATATGTTTCCTGTAGCTGGTTTTTTGTGCAACAGACCATAGCAAAACAACTGGATAAACAATGACAGTTCTCAGCAACACAACAACTTCACTGCAACATTCACCCAAACACGTAAATTAAATATGCTAAATTTTACTTAATCTTTCAAAGTAAAAAATGACACAGTTCTGGCACATCATCTTTCCTTTGGGAAATATGAAAAAAATACAAGTCACAGGAACCAAGCCAACCAAATGCATAGTCCAAGGACATAGGGATGTTAAAGGAAACACAAATAAGAGAACATAGGTAAAATAAATAAACTAGGAACCAAAAAGGTCTACCTTGTCACCAGGTATCTATGCACTTACACCTTTTTCCTAACAAACTTTAGATAGCCACTACCCTGAAGCATCTGTTACTTTTCACACACTAGCAGTGAGACTCAGCTGAAAACAGAGCTGGAGACACATTCAATTATTCAGCAACAGCTGTTTAAAACACTGTATCACAATAAACAACTGAACAAAAAACCAGATGGGAAAGTGTTCATGCTGTATTCACTACAAGGGACTGGCCTGTGCACTGTGGGAAAGCATAATGTCCATTTTTCATAGATTAGTGAATACAGTAACCTTTAAATTATTATTATTATGTCCAGAATTTAAAGAAAAAGTAACTAATCTTTTGGTAGTTATCTGTTTAATTTACTGCCTCAATTCAGAAAGAGTATTGACATTTTTGAAGCAGTTACAAAATGTATGTAGATGGTACTGAAGCTTCATTTGAGGCAATAAGATGTGCTGTCCTTAAAGAGGCTGCCATCTTCTGCTTAATTTCTTATCCCTGCTCCACAGGCTCTGGCTGGGGAAGAGGCAGGAAGAGATTAATATTCTGTTCTCAGGGCTGTCTTAGCATCTCTTGTCAAGTCTTTAGCAAGGATCAGACACATCCAGATACTTTTTCTTCAAACTCCACTCATTACCATTTCACTGGCTTATTTACAATTTTCTGTCTATTGCTGCTGCTCAAACACACTCTTCAGTCTGTCTTGCACACATTCACTTTTAACTAATGCTGAGACTGTTCCCACAGGCCACCCTCTGCTTTGCCTACAGTAATCAGATTTTCAGGAGTGTCTACGATCACATGGATCCCTGCAAAAGTACAGCTGACATGGTAAATAACATGGAAAACCTCCAGTACTTTTATGTTCTCTTGTATAATATTGTCCATCTCTAATCAGAGCTTCAGAACTATGACCTTTGTAGCATCAGAGAAACTGAATAAAACATGCACATGTCACTGGGAGCTTTTCACAACTAACCCAGAGCTAGTAGCCTTTACTGGCTGGACTGTTGTCAGGAGATTACAGATGTTCTACCAAGAAGGTTTGTATTGGCTATAAAAAGGTACCACAAACTGTGCTTGTTAATTTTGGCTTTATTTTAAGAGAGAAATCAAAGTTTTCTATTTCCTGTGTCCTTGTTCTAAACACCTGTGCAGCTGAGTCAATTCACTTTGTTACGAGTGCCACAGAAACTTGGACATCTCTGTCCCTGGTTTTCACTTCTTTTTTTCATTAACGAGTCTCATTATTATTGCAAAGCCCTGTGCCTGATTTATTTACACATGGTAAATTATGCTATATTCAGATCCACAGATAAAATTTTCATGTTAAACATCTGCATGCTAATTATGATCTAAAAATCTCCACAAGCTCCAATGGGTTCCATGGGAGGCTGTGATGCCTCTGAGGTGTTTTCAGCTTCTTCTGTTAAAAAGACACCTGGAGGATGGGGAGGATGTGAAGAAAATAAAGCAAACAACACCAGCTTTAAACAGTTCAAGGAAACTCTCTGGTTTCCTTTTTAAAGGAAAAGGTATTTCAATAAGCACTAGTTCAAAATATGGAAACAGAAGACACCCATGCTCTCTAGAACTTGAGGCCCCAAACTTGTGGAAGACAACTGCTAGGACATAGAAGAAAGGAAGATAAGAATGAAATAAGTGAAAACCAACCTGAAATGCGGAATGATGAAAAATCTTTAATTACCTCTTTTTGAAAAAAGGTTCCCATAGCTACCTTAGCAAAAGCTGGCTTATGAAGGAGGAATTGTGTAGCCAGCAACTCCCTCTTAAGAGGATACTGCTCATTTCCCCCCTCCCTCCCACACACTGCAAAGGCAGTCCAGTCATATGCTGTTATTGGACATAACTGCTTTTATAATTTATACCAAGGCAACCACTACAGTGAGAGAAACCTGCACCTGAAGAGCCTGAGGCTCTTCACTGCTTTAGAACAGCCACCCTATGACAAGCTAGGGACATCATAATATTTTTTAAAAAATTTATTCATTATTGAATAATTGCTGCAACCAAGAACAAAAGGCCCTCTTGGAGATGTATGAGTTCTCCATATGGATCACCCAGCTGCAAACAGGGTGCTCCAAAGCATTGCCAAGACAATCACTACTCACAGTCCTTCATTAAGGATTGAGGAATGCTTCAAATGGTGCCTTTGACAACACTTTAGAAAGGAAAAACATCATGCCTGGCTAAGCCAGAAAGCTTGTAAAATGGTCACACAGACAAGACCTGTAAAGTGACTGCACCTCCACAGTTCCCTGGTGACACCACTCATCTCACTGGGATGAGCTCAGCATTGCCAGGTGAAATACCTGGCCCAATCCTCAGTTGGGTAAAACATGGGGACAAATCCTGGGAGTGTGGACAGGGACTTCAGCCTCATGTTGAACAGCATTAAAGTTCCTCTCGAGCTCTGCAGCTTTCCTTAGATCACACAGATTTATGAGCCCCATTAAGAAGGTGATGAACAATTGCTTTTTACTTCCCAGAGGCAAGCTCTTTTCTGGACATGAACCTAGTTATTTACATCCATGCATGTTGCTGTAGCTGCCACTGCTGATGTCACACTTCACTTTCTGATGCTTCCTCTCTACTATTCTGAAGAGGAAGGGCAGGGGAAATCCTGTTCACATGTATATTTCAGGAAGATCTTTGCCTGCCTGAACTCACACACTGAACATCAAATTCTAACATTTTAATGCGGTGGCTCAGCCATGTTTGTTGTAATTAAAGTTTAACAAGTTTTTAAAAGTTCTACATTAATATTTCACAACATGCTGCAGTACCTTGTGCCATGCCCTACCAAATACTTTATACAACTTGCAAAAGCCTTCTGTTCAGCCAGATACTGCAGTTCTCCAAGACTCAGCAAAGCAGTGACCTGTCTCCTGCCCTAGGAGAACGCACTCCTTCACACAGCCCCTCAGAGCCACTACTGGCCTTACATCACAACCAAAGGTTTGCCCTTGTAAACTGAAACCTTGGAAAACAAACTACAGGATGACATTGAAAAGACACATCAATTTATGTTTTACACTATAAGGATATTTAATCTTTTAATCAGCAATGACTGGGCCAGGAGCTGCCACTCAGAAATCAGACACAGCATCCAGACCCAGCCATGCCATGTGCTCACACAAATTCCACAGAGATTTCCCACCCGCCTCTTTTCTTCCACAAGAGTCTTGCTATAAGCAACCATCACAGACAGTGGGACCTTAAACTTTAAATAAATAGCCAAATTACTTGATATCCCCTTTGTGAGGAGAGTTTTTGCGAGAGGACTTTGTGCCTCCTTGGTCCCACAGATAGGGCACATCAGTTATGATGAGGAGGCAATGTTTTTATCTAGAGGGGCAGCTCAGGAATGCTGCCTAGAAAGCAGAAGAAGCAGAAGGGAAGGCAGGGAAGAGCCTGGGAACAGGACTCTGGAGGGAGCCCTGCCAAACCTTTGTCAGCCTGTGCCACTCTTCCCAGGTGCTCAGAGAAGATCTGCTGAACCCTCAGCCAACCACAACACAAAACCACAAATTAAAATGGGACCTAGAGGCTCTTTTAGCTCTTCCTAGAAGGATTCTGGGGACCCTATGAGGAACTTTCTACAGGCAAGCCCAAATTAGAGGTCTAATAAAAAAACACATGTATATTTCATTGGCAGACATGCAAAAAACTGATAAAAACTAAGTTTTGCCATACCAAGCTGCTTCCTGTAAGACTGAGACTGTCTGGTGAGAAAAGCTGTATAACAAATCAACTGGATAAAATGAATACATAAAGGATCAACATATTGATGGACTCATTTGGAAATGAATTAAATCCATACTGATGAGTCCACCACTTTGTTTCAGCTGGTTTTGTGGAGGAGGGCAGCTTTGATTAACACAGTGATTGCACTGAACTTTAATCTGCTTAATATTTTATTTCTTCATATTCTTGCCTCTGTTTGAAGGCTTGTTAAGCATGAGTAACCATGCACTGAGGGACTGTTGTACCACTTGAGACAGGTTTCCAAGAGGGCAGGGTACACCAACTCCCTTTTGGGGCAATCCACACACTGCTGCTACAGTTTATTAGACTACTGGAGATGTCCATCATCTTCCCAAGCTGGAACAATTTCCTAATATTGTGTAAAAGAGCAGTAAGCATATTCTTCAAAAACACCAAATCTGCCTGCTTTGGGAGTCTTCAGAAAGTTAATATGGCAGCCTCAAGGAAGCAATGCAAACAACATTCTCCTCTCTCTCTCACTTCCAAAAATATCATCAGCTCTGTTGTTTCCCTCTGCCTCTAAACAGACTAAACCACTTTCTAAAATAAGATTACAAATTGCAATACAGAGGTCATACAGTGATGGGGATAAACCTCCTCCATCAAACACACTGAACAAGGTTATACATTAATAATTTCATATTATTATGAAGTGCACAGAGGACAGCAAAACAAAACCTGACTGATTACAGTGGAGAATGAAAAGCCATTGCCCATGTCTGCCATCACAGCATACTGAGCTCAGCAGAGGGATGCACATGCACACAAACACAAGCACCTTACTATTTCAGTATGGAAATCAACCTTTCCTAAGGGTTACCATGAATATGTGTTCCCTGCAGGGGAGTTATTTCATAACACTGTCCACAAATCACACAGCAACAGCATATACCAGCTCTTAGACAAGATGGACAATGCACCTGAGCAGGACAGCAATTCCCACCTAAGAGTTAACCACCATTAGGGGATGACAGACAGCACTCTGAACCGTGTCTGGCATTAGGCTGACTCTTTGGGAGTCTATACAGACATTGATATGCAGCACAGAACAGCATCTGTAGCTCAAGCTACTTAATAAACATATGGGATTGCTTGAGTGAGACATCTTAGTTTTTAATTCAGCCTACCAACAGAATTTACCCCAGTGATACAACATACGGCCACGACAGCAATTAGTTGCCTTGCATTAAATTGGTAGGTTTCAAAAAGGAAACTACTTTTCTTCAGAGATGTAGCAAGGTAAAAGAGAAGGCAAAGAGAGTGGCAAGACCTTTCTCAGTTAAGTATTGTGAAGATGAATTTCACATAGAAGTTCTCTTCTGAAGGGTATCTATTGTCAGAGCAAGTCCTTGGAAGCCTTTTCCATCACATCTCTCCTTGCAAAACAGGCTTAGAGACCCTGAGATAAACACCTCCTTTATGTTAATACTCCAATACAAGAGCCAAAGGATTGGAGGATAGGAAAACTTCTTTTGAAAATTGTTTTTGAAGGAAAGAATTTCAGACACCAATGAATGGACAAAGATTTTGAAAATTGTCAAAATCTGCTCCATGCTCCCTGTGAGATTTTCATCATGCTAGTTTGGCTAAGTCTTTTTGTGCAGTTAAGTGTCCCCAGATAGGACAGTCACAATCAGGTCATACATCTCCCTAGAATTTGGCATGCAGCTCTCCTGTTCCTGCAGCCAGTGCTTGCCAGTGCTGCAGTAACCATCAGCACTGCCAACTCAGTCCTCACTCACTGCTCCAGCAGTAGGACAGCTTGTGCAGCCTGTTCAGAAGCCATCCATCACCTTGCAGAACTCTGTGGTATCTGCAATGCAATGACAAAGATGATGCAGCCCTGAAAACCACCACCTTGGCTGAAAAGACTCTACCTGCTTGGAGGCTTCAAAGAGAAAGGAAAAAGCACTGCTGTCAGTCATGAGTTGCTTCTGATTTCACTGAATGTTCTACAGAACTTGGATGTAACTGAGCTCATGCTTCCACAGCTTTCTGAATAAACTTGGGGAAATTACTCCACATCAGAGCCATATCACAAGAAAAATGTAAATGCAGCACCCATTTAAGAAATACTGTGATTTTGTCTGTCAGAGGTTTAACATTAGTCCATCTTGCAGTAAAAATATACATATATATATATGAGGTAATCCCTATATACCTCCCTATAAGTGAGGTAATCCCACTTATTTTAGAAAGTGGTTTAGTGTCATCTAGCTCAACAAATCCTCTCGGAAACATTTATCAAAAGCATTCCCCATTTATGTCTTTTTACTTCTTACATCATAGATTTTGAGGTATGGATTTTATATTCAGAGCCTTAAGGAAGATAAGAACATGATCTTGACTTATCATGAACATACATAGAGATAGACAGACACACACAAAAAAAATGATTTCTTGTTTCATATTTCCACTAGTTTTTGTTAGTGGACGGAGGGACAGAATGAGGGAAAAAGATGCCAAAATTACTCTTGTTAGCATAAGTGAAAAGTTTGGAGAGATTCAGAAGATCACTCCAGATGGAACATTAGGATCTGTGGAATAATGAGGCTCTTTAACAAGCATTAGAATTGATTCTTATAAAAAAAACAACAAAAAAATGCCACTGCATATTCTTCATGTGCAAGAACCCTGGCACCAAATGAAGCAAGCTCCTTCACTCAGATCACTGACTGGACATCTTATGCAAAAGATTACTACAATTCTCTGATCTGGTGCAGAAAAAAATGCACACAAGAAGCTATCTGGTTTCCAGGATTCTTCTTGAAACTCTCCCTATTGGCCATCAAGGTCACTGTCTCTCATTTAGGATAGTCACAAATATCCAGTGAATTGCCATTAGTGAGTGGAAAAGGGTCTCATACAGCTGTGAGCCTGCAGAAATTTCCTAACAAACCAGGTTACCTGGGGCTCTTCTGTGACGGGAAGGAGTAACTTGGCACGTGCATCTGTGTACACACACACACACACAGAGTTCCCCACTGATCTGGAGAAAGAACAGCTACCCCCACCCTCAGCTTCTAGGCACTGTGCAGCTTTGACTTCGAGCACCCCTAACTTACCACTTCTGCTTGATCATCTTTTTTGCCTTATAATCTAAAAAAAAGCTATCAGGTCTCTTACTGGTTTTGCTTATGTCTTAAGCTACAGATTTCTCATTCTCTACAAGTTTCTGCAACTTAGCTTTTCCAAACTGTACTCTGTATTCCAGCTTTAGTGTGCATTTTAACATCAAGCTTTGTATCTGGGCTATTTTAGTGCAGTGCATCAAATAAAAGTGAAACTTAGCTTAAGCTAGAAAAAGATTTCTGCTCATTGCCTTCTATTCTTCACACACACACACCCAACACTATTCAATTCACTTGAAAGTCATTTCCTCTGTGTCCAACAGAAGCACACAGCATTGCCCTTAATCCAGGGCACCAATGTCACACACCCACAGGGGCACACCCACAGATAAACTACATCACTCTGCCTCTTGCTGCATTAAATTCCTCCTTTTTGTCAGGACATCTTACTAATCAGCATTTCAGATAGCACAAGCAGAAAGCTCTCATTCCAGGACTGGGAAAACAAACCCAGCAGAGAGTCTGTCTGTTTTCTCAAGGAAGTGACACAATCTTCTGTCTTGCTCAGCTGGTGGAAACCGGGCTTGCTTTTCAAAGGCATCTCAAATGTATCCAAATATTGTATTCAAATATACCTGAAAAACTGAGGTCTGTGCCTTTTTTACCTAAAGAACTTTGAAGAATTAGCATTTACCCTGAACCAGAGCAACATACATTTGACAAGCCTATTAAACAATCTTCCTGCTCAGGCTTGAGTCTGTGCCCTCCAATTTCCTTCTCCACCTCAATTTATCTTCCTCCAATTGAAATCATTGTTACAGCAGATGAGGCTTATCAACTTTATCAAACAAAAACAGCAGCTCCTACATTCAAATGAACTCAAATGGAAGGCATTCATTTGCACACCACTCCTCTCCTTCCCAATTCAAGTAACAACTACTTTGGTAGGATGTGAGCTCCCCACTATCTCACCAGGCAGGCTGGGACTGCTCATCACTGAACTGGTTCAGAACCATCCAGTTGTGTGTGCAAATGACTGCAGCTTCCATAGCTAATGCTTTCATTGCCTGTACAAATAACACATTTTTTCCAGTAGACTGCAGGAATGACAGAACATAAAGCTCCTCAGGACCTACAGTCAATGCCACATCAGGACTTTAAATTTAGGATTTAGGCTCCTCCACTATAACCCTTATGCTTCCAGACAAAAGCAATGCTCCTTTGCAATGGTATGTGAAAACTCCTGCTTTCCTCCTGCAGATCCAACTGAAGTGAGTACTCGTCCTCCACAGAGGCTTGGTCAGATCAGATGCATTCTCCAGAGCACAGCTTGCCTTGCACAGGCACTGAGTGCACACACAGACCTCTGCAGGGAAGAGAATCCCTGAGGAACACAACTCATTTTTGCGTGTTGGGCACGTGCCAAATGTCCCAAATTGACTCAGGAGGAGGAAATGACCATCACCACCAGGTCAAGAAGGCATTGCAGTGCTGACTTTCCAGTTCACACAGCATTTGCTCAGCGTTTTTCATCGTTCCTCTGCAGCTCTGCATGCTGCTGACTAGCAAAGGCAGGAGTTGAAACTGCTATGCCAGGGCTTGTTCCAGCTTGGCAAATTTAATTAAGTACAGCAGAAAAAGTTCTTCTTTGACAGAGCCAAAGATTCTTTGGCTAAACTGACTAAATCAACTGCTGTTTCTACAAATGACAATCCCACCATTTTTGTCCTCACTCTTCAGAAGCTTATTCCCTGCAACTCCCCTATATTTTTTTAAGGTGTAGAAAATACAAAGACTAAACAAAAAAGATAGTTAGGGTCCTACACCTACCCCTTCAATAAATTTGATAGCTCCAAAGCTGCAGTATATACACATTGCCAAAAACCTGGAGTCCACAAAGACTATAAAGAACTTGTTGGCTTCTCAAACTCAAGGACTCATTTTAGATATAATCATAACACAGCTACCTAGAAGTACTCAGTGCAAATTTTACTTAAACAAAACCCTTTCAATTTTTATCTGATCCTCTTAAGCTAATGACTGCACTTCTGTGAAGCTTCTGTGTCACTCTGTGTTTTAGTGAAAGAGAGTCAATAAAGTCCCAGCTTTGGAAATTTAAAATTAACGGCATGAAAATCATGGGCTTCCTCAAGCATATTTCCAAGGGTCCCACATCGGTGTTGGGACTTGACACCATGGCACTGCTGCACCTAAAAGGAAACAGAAGTTTTTCTGCTGCTTGAAAGGAGATTAGAGGTAACTGGATGGGCTCACTCCTGGGACATGTATTTCATTATTGAACTGTTGTCACATCTTCAAAGAAAATCATCAGCATCAGCTATCCAAAGCTGTCTAGATTACATATCCAGACATGACAAGCCCCTCCTTGGCAAACTATTTAAATTCCACAAAACAGCCAGGTAGAGGACCTAGGAGCCTGAATCAGTAGAAGCAGCCTGTGTTCAGGCTGCCTACTATGGGTCAGCTCTCATCTTCATATAAGAGCTGGGTACCCCCTCATTTAAATTAACCCTATTAACCAGGAATGCCATGTTTCTGGACCTCAGGTCTTTGTCAGTAGTGTTTTCCACCCTTCAGAGGAAAATTTGGCAGAGGGACAGGCTATCAGCTCCTGCAGCAGAAAGCTCAGTACAGAACCAGGCCACCACATCAAAGACAGTCATTTACTACTTTAATTCCCTCAAAAAAAATTCCTCTTTTCACTGCTGCCTGCACAGCACTGGCTCAGGCACAGTGCTGCGAGGAGAGCCAGGGCAGGGAAGCAGAGCTGCTCATGCTGTTTGCCAGCTGATGACTGTGTTTCTTTCTGCCAGCACGGCAGGGAAGCCAGCATGCCCCTTCTCCCACACCAGCCCCCAGCACTGAGCCACTTGCCAGGGCTGGGAGCAAGTCTGGAGAACAGGTTAATTCCAGGAACAGCCAGACACACAGCACTTCAGCAGCAGGAGCACGAGTCCCAGTGCAGCCTGCCAGCTCTCTGCCAGTGGCTGGCAAACACTGGTGTGCAGGAGGGTGACAAGATGCCCGGGATGTCTGCAGAGGCACGCCTTGGGTGCTGTGTTTGGGGGCAAAGGGAAGGTGCCAGTTTCCTTTGGCTGCCACCACACTCTTATTATGCCATTCAGCAGCAGCATATTAACTCACTTGTCACAATACAGCACTTTCAGCCCCATTTCTAGTGATGCTCCTGTGTACCTGCACAGCTACAGCAGCCACATCAGTGACTCCCCTTAATAAAAAAGAAAAATGCACTGTAAGAGTGTTAGGAAGGACTGCACCAGGAGAGCAACGGGCTAAACAAATGGACAGGACCAGAATCCAGGATCTCTTTATAGTGCTGGAGGTCCTGCTCACCTCCAGCTGTAAATAAGAAAACTGCAGAGGCTTTACTAGTTGCATTTGCTAAGTCCTGCAGCAGGATGTCTTCCTGCCCTCCAGACCCGGATTGTGCAGCTCTGTGCTTCCTCCAGTAGTTATACATAGAAACAATCCATTAACAGGTTAAGGCACATTTGTCAGCATGTCTGTATTTGTCAGCATGTCTGAGCCCTACAGGTCTGCTGGTCACTTTATTTAAGAAACTCTGCCGCAGATTCACTGCAGGACAGCAGGAATTTCCACTCTGTGTTATAGGGGCAGAATATGTTCAACTGTTTTTCTGCTGTTTTTAAGGGAGCATAAGACAAAACTTCAGCACAAGAGAAAAATCAAATGAAAGCTGAATATTATTTCTTCTCCAATCTGTGCCTTATATGCTGATGTAGCAGAATAAAGGCAAACAACCTGAATGCAGACAGATGTTGCATTTCAGAGTTTGGGTGGGGGCTGAAGAAAAGAATAGAACCCACTCTGGGGATCAGTGTACGCATTCTAAAATACAAATATTTTAGAAGACGCCAACCCATCACTAATGTTATTTGGATGCTCAGCTTGCCTGAGGGAGGGCAAAAGGGAGTCCTGCTATTAATAAACTGTGTTTAGTTTTGACATTTAAAGCTCAAACATAAGGGCATAGCAGTTTTGAAGAAAAAGACCCCAACTTTTTCAGCATGCAAGCTGCATCACTTCTCCACCAAAACTTGCTTTTAGAAACAGATGGCAGCCTGCAAGACCTACAGATCCTTTGTCTGGAGTGGCAAACTAGGTCCTATTGCCCATCAAAGTCAACCGTCACATTGTGAAGCACTGACCCTAACAAATCCATTATGTTTCTTTCTACCACAACGCTAAACCAAACAAAATGAGTCAGACTTACTAAGAAAGGGTGAGGGATTTTAAATCCCTTTCCCCACCATCCCTGCAAAAATAAAGACAAAGGGGAGAGTCTGCATTGACCCTCCACTGATGAGCCCTGCCATGAGAGCTGCCCCCTTGGGCCAGGCTGCCCGAAGGAGGATGGATTTGGGGTTGGAGCATTTAATATGGCACAGGCTTTGGGATCAGCATGCTCTGTCAGTCAAACTACCCACACAGGCAAAAGTGAATATCCCAAGCAGGAAAGAAAGGCCCTTATGCTGGCTGAATAATTAGGTCTGATGTGCTTTGTAGTTTCTCAGCCCTCCCTTTCCAGCTCTGCTGGAGTGCTGAGCAGATAGAGATGGGGAAAGCTCTTCACAGGTACTGCAGGGAAGAGAATATAATGTTTTTTCCTGTCTGCCAGCTGAATCCAGGCAATGTGAAGACACAGGAGCAGCTCATATCAAAGAGCTGCTTATCTTCAGTCAAGGGAGAAAACAACAGAGAAGCCTACTGAGGTGGTGATGGACGAGGCGATGATGTGGAAAGGATCGAAAAGCCTTTGCCCTGCTATGGCTATTTGGTGCATCCTGACACACAAAAGGAAACACCCATCAATGGTACTCTCAGCAGACACCTCCCAGCAAGGAACACTTTTATCAAAGAAAAGATTTCTCAATAGCAGTGGGTCCAGTTTATGAACAATTCAAATCCCTTTCATCTCACATATCAAAAAACAAGAGACAACAAGAAAGTCAGCATCCTCAGAGCAACAGTTTGGTCGGATTCTTCGCACCCTGATAAAAATTGCTCCCCATCCCCCTCCTTTACTGGTTTGCTTCAGCATGAAACAATCTCTCAAGGACATGGCAACAACGACACTGAAATTCAAAGCACTGAGATCAAACACATGAAGCTGACGCTCATTAAGGGTAAATTATGTCACCTATCCAAAGGCTCAAGCTTATTATTTAAGACAATACAACAGTCATTAATCACAGCCATTGTGTACTGCTCAAAAGGCTCTACGAAGCTCAAGAATACAAGGGAGATTTATTATGCTACAGCGCCAGATTTAATTACATGGTTTTCTCCTCAGCATCTCGCCACTTGTAGTTCACCACCTGTTTGCACCAGAAGACCTGAAATAAAGATGTGCTGCCCTTGGGGCCAGGCATGCAAGAGAAGCTTGTGCTGCACTCTTCTGTGGCTGCTGTAGCAGAACAGACATTTTGGGGGATGCTGGCAGCCAAATCGCTTGTGCTGAGCTATTGTTTTCCTTTGGAAGTTTTAAATTTCCAGTTCCTTTTCATACATGTGCATATGCAGAAAAAGCACACCCTTGAGCCCATGAGCAAGGAGAAACAGGTTGCTGTCTTCTTCCTAAAGCTGCAGCACAAAGATCCGTGCCCTCACCACCACAACAATGTATTTAAGCAGTATGTCTGTCTGCTGGCAGCCCTCTGAGTTTGCATTTTCTTCTATAAATATTTAATGTAGAAGAACTGTTCATGTTATCCACTCTGACCGAAGTGTTTTGACAACCATGCTCACCACATGACAATGATGCTCTATTTAACACTGCAGCTGCAGACAGGAGGATTTGGTTTCAGTTTTATACAATATTGTGAAACTGATGACCTCTTACAAATAAACCACTTAATACATTTTTAAGGAGCAGAATTTAAATGCATTAGCAAGACAATTGTTAGTAAGCCACTACAAGAAAGAAAAACAGAAATTTAATTCCCGAATGCAAAAGCCTACTTAAATTTAACTGCAATTCCTTTCTGATTAAACCTATTCAGATTATGAAAATTAAAGACAATCTAGTCTGCAAAAGCTAAGTAGCCTCCCAAAACTGTTTCTCTTATAGCTAGAATAATTCCCAAACTTTCTGGACCACATATTGTCATCAGCCCTCAGAGGCCTCTACACACTTTTACCAGCCAGTTAATTGAATACACACAGAAGATGATGATGGCTCAGTGGATCACTTGGCTGGCCCCAAGGGAGGCTTGATCCCAGCCTCTCTCTAACATACAAAGACTCAGCATGGTCTAGCAGCAACTAACCAAGAGTCAGTGTTTCACATCTGAAGACAGTAACATTTTTTCAAGTAAAGAAAAGTCAGGGAAATAAAAAGGCCTAAGTAACCCAGCCAGTCAAACCCACACAAACAGCTCCGCTACTGTTAGTTACGCAGAAAGGCACTTTAACATGGAATCACTTAAGTACAGTTTGGGAAAAAAATGTAATATAGGAGAGAGAAACTGAGTCAGCAATGTTTATCATTCCCCACATCCTCTGGCCCCCAGGAGTCGTCTCAGTTACCCAGGGGCTCATTAATGCATTCATCTATTACAAGCTTGCTGGAAGCATGGAGCAATGTCACTTTGGGGTGAGCAGATTAATCAAGCACAGATTGCCAACCTTCCACTGCAAGGCAATGCCATCTCCTTCTGGGCTATTTCAGCAGGCAGATTCAACTGGAGCTTGTCATTTACTTCCAAGACAACTCATAAATGCCAAGTGATTAGCCATCCCTTGCAGTGTCTTTTATTGGAGTTACTCAAAATTTAATGCACTAAATACAGTTTTATGACTCCTAATGCATCATTAGCACTTTAATATATCAGACTAGAGATTTTCATTCTGAACAATATCATCAGAAAGGTCAGAATAGCATTTTAGAACAATAAAGTATGACGATGAACTGGTTTGTTCTTGAATGTAGAAAGGGGGAAGATAAGAAAAGAAAAAGATAGTAAAGAACTCTCTTCCCCAGCATATTCTGCTTCTGTATCTCCCATGCAGTATATTTTGAAGAAACACAGAAGTGTTTTTCCATAGACACATCTCTGGAGGCAATAGTACCAACATAGTCAAGCTCCTACATCCTTTCATTGAGGTTGAGGAAGGACTTGGACCCTGCAAACAACCATCCGAGAACTGTTATTTATTGCCAAACATAGCTTTGTTCCCACTGCCTGTTATCACACTGTAGGAGCTGAGACTGAGCAAGAAACACTAAGAATAATGGCTTTAGCACAGCTGTAGGCTTTCACAGGTAGGGGTGAATAGCACCAGGAATTATGCAACAGGATGGCAGGACAGAAATCACGATCCTCTCATCTGCAGCTCCTTTTGCTCACACAGGCCTGCTAGTTCCAATAGTCCTTCCTTCCTTCCCCCTCAGTACCAGGAGTTACCTGTGCTCCCCACCCCACAGATAGGCAGGAGGCAGCGCATGCTCTGCTTGGATCCCACTCTGGGGCTGCCAATTACTGCCAGGATACCCTCGTGGAGGGGCCTCCCTTGCTTTACAAAATGTTGCTGCTTTTCCTGCAGCCTTTGTACTATTGTGCTGCAGCATATGTCACAGCTGAGACGACCAGGACACACAGAGTATCACCAGACAATTTCAGAAGGCTTTAAGCACTTACCCAAACAGAGTAACACAACTGCACATCAGGCACCCACCCATACACAGTAACACCACATCAGAAGGTTTTATGCACTCACCCATACAGAGTACCACCATGTCACTTCAGAAGGCTCTTGTTCTTTAGCCCAACCTTTTATAGCCATCATCCTACATGCTTTACACCTGTGTGCCCTCTGTTCCCTCTGGTGATTGGTCAGTGCCCCTGGGCACTCCATGGCTCATTACCCTCAGTGCTGGTCACCTGTCCTGCACAGCTGTATCCCATTGGGGATGAGGCTCAGCCACAGCCCCACTCCCAATTACCACAAACTGTGCACCTACACCATTGGAAGGTTAATTAGGATCTCTGCTCTAGCTGTAAGGACTTCATTAAAAAATCCTCTTTCTTTTCCATTCCATCTCTGACAAAATTAAATTGACATGTGTGCTCAGAAGCTGGTAGATGAGATTGGGGGGAGGATAAGATTGGTTGGTATTTTGACTTTTTTTTTTAATAAAAAGGAAACAAGCCTGGTGTGATCATGTTATCAATCACTCAAGCTGAGTTTTGAGTGTGATAACATTGCACTATTAACAACACAGATGGTCTCCTGCTTAGTTAGCATCAGCTTCCCTTTTGAGTTATTCAATGCATCACAAGCAATACTGGGACACGGTCAGAAGTCATTGTCACAAAGTGCTGACAAAATATGAACCAATAACTGAAACCCAATACCCACTTTGAATTGCAGATAGCTTTCAGATCATTATCACCATCATATATGATCTGTATCTCGGACACATCGCTGCAATGACTGCTCTGAGGGATGTGCCCTCAGCTCTGGGACAGACCTAAATCCGTGCCTTTTCTCCCTGGTTCCGGGACAAATGGCTCTGCCAGCACTAGCACGGACCTGAAGGCGAGGAGCATGAATACATCCAGGCCCCCAGACAAATGTTTTGTCATTCTTATTCCCACTGAAAGCACAAGAGCTGAACTAATCGGGGCCCTGAGCTCCTGGGTCACAGCCAGGGCACCCACGCCAGGGACCTCGGCCCTTTCTCACCTGCTGACAGGGACAAAGCAGGGCTGAGGGGCCTGAGCTCATTAAAGCACGGTTTTCATGGGAAGTTCAGCCCACATGAGGCTGGAGGGATTTATTTTTTTGGTTTTGGTTGCCGTTTTTTCTTAGCAGTATGTTACGCTGAGCAAATTTCAACAGGGCTCTTTCTTTCCCCACTCAACTCACCACCCTGTGGGCAGCTCCAAGTAGAGAGAAACAAAGATAGGGGCATGGAAATGACAGTAAGTTATCACCCAGAACTGCTATTGTGAAAGTTAACACCTCCCATCACCATTCCCCTTTGGCTAAGTGCAATAGCAGACCACGGTTACAGCTGCCTCACCCCATGCAGATGTTCATATTTATACAGGAAAAAAATGATTACTTAATAGCATTCCCTACACCAGGATTCTTTAATTCTTAGTCATTCCCAAATTTCAGACACAAACACTAGACAACATATCCCTGCTTGAATTAAGAGTGTCAAACAACATCTGCTATCATACTCACTAAAGCCAGAAAGAGTCCATATATTTGCAAATATGTTGTAAGAAAAACCTATCTTGAACAGCTTCATGTTGGGAAAAGGCTAAACACCTAATCCATCCATGCTGAATAGCTGCTATCCTGATTTCCAGAGATAAATATTCTCCCTTAATAGATTCATAGCAATAGTAGTTACAGACAAAGGCTGACAACTCCAAAAGAGGTGCATTAAAGGCACTGTAATATCATCCTTCCTGGCCTTGATATTTCTGCAATGCTTACAAGGCATCACTACAGCAAAATACACCCTTTACACACATCTACCATCAGTCATTTTTATAAAGCACCTGGCAGTTTTCAAGCAATGTGAGTCATGACCAACATTTAATCTTCAGATCCTCACAAAATTTTAGGGGGTTGGGTATTTTTAGTGTTTCTGCTAGTTTTGTTTGGATTCTTTGGTTTTGGGATTTTTTTTTAAACAAAAAGTGGGAATTCTTCCTCAAATACTTGGTGCTGTGTGTTTTCATACAGCCATACTGGAAGAATAAAAGTGAGAAAGCACAAAATCTACATTACAAAAACATCCCATTCTATAAACAGTGCAACAGCCCTTTATCTCTTCCACACCAGCCAGCATCACGGCTTAGAGAAAGTCTGTGTTAACAGAGCCGGTGTTTTGTTTTTAAGCATAAAATTGTTCTTCATTTTAAATTCATGTCAGAGTATTGCACAGCATAAAACAAACAAGAATACCAAGTGGGAATGCTGATAGAAAAATAGTATTGTGTGAATAACTAACTCATCAGCAAATCCTACCCCCCTCCCTAAACAATGAAAAGCCAAATATTTATTCAATTGCATATTGCATTCTTTGCTCAAATACTTCATAATTTGAATTTAAAACAACAAATCTCAATTTTCTTTTCTGGGCATCTCAGGGGAGACCAGAGGGCCCAGCAGAAGGTATTTACACCATCTGACTGGATTAATCTCAGCAGCAATCTGGAGAAAAAGCAGGAGAGGGGGGCTCTTAAATGATGCAGACCCTCCAGGCAGGCTCCAGGCCAGTGAGAGCACAGACTGCAGAACCTGTCAGACACCTGAAGTCAGTGTAAGCAATACCTATTTGGACCATGACAGCAGCATCCTCTTCCAGAAGGCTCCAGTTGATTCCAGATGCTGGTCAGTCCAAAGCAGGCTGCTTGGCCCATCTAATCAATATTTCATTGAGGAATTACCAGATAAGTGAGTTCTGGGTTTCATCATTTCATTACTTAGGGCTCAACCCTCTTGTGTTTCAGCCACAAGGGACTCAAAGCACCTCTGACACCTGGGCAGCCTCGTGTAAGGAGCAAACATGTAAGGAACAAAAAAAAAAGGTGATATTTGATTTTCCCTTGTAAGTGCAGCTCCTGCTCCCACAGGTGACATGGCATCGCGTGCCACCGCATGCCAACCCGCTTGTACGTGCAAACAGCTCTGCATGGGAATGAGCAGGGCTTTATAGAGATGCTGAGGGGAAAATGCAAATTTATACAAATAATTTCAGTCATCTGTGAAAAGCAGCAGCCACTACACACCCATGGCGGTTGAGCTTGGCTTTTTTTTTTTTTTTTTTTTAATCCTGTCATTGTTTACACAGAATGGTGTTTCAGATTAAGGCCCCTTACCCTTCCACATGTTAGTCTTTAACATGACAAGAGAATACCAAGAAGGGGGTGGACAGAGGATACTTCTGGCTTTCATGCTGTGCAATTTACCACTCACACAGCTTCAAAGCATGATTTGACTCCATATCAAGCTTGATATAAAGCTTACTTGACTTTCTTTTAAGTGCTACTAGATCCCAGAATTATTATTCCAATTTGATGGTTAAAATGACAGTAAAGCAAACTCACTCCGGGGTGAGGGGGGGTGCTTACTCTACAAGACTGACATATTTAAACATTGCCTCTGAACACAAACCAAGAACAGCTGACGTGATGGTAAGAAATTGTGAAGGCTGTTCTCCAGTGAGAGAACCAGATTTCTTTACAAATCCACCAAAACCAGACCCTTCTGTCCAATATTATGTTCTAGTAAGAGTTAATTTTTGTACTATCACTTGAAGCAGGTCACTGAGATCTGGCAAAGTACTTCAAACCATAGAAGGACTCTTCCTATTCCTCTTTCCCAGGGATTATTCTTCCCATTTCACTCTTCAAGCATCTGCTTGGATGTTTTGATGTTATTTTTCATGGCTTGGGTAGGCATGGAGGTAGAAGCAAGACCTCAGACCTCAAAGGAGAATGGCTTCATGTTTTCAGCCAGGCACCTCCACCAAGCCTAGGACACCCTAATAAGAGAATCTTCAGCTGATCAGAGAGATGATTAAAAATGATCTTTGACTCCAAGTAACAAGCACAAATGGAGTTGTTTATATTTTCATACTGGTAATGTAACAGAAATTTCTTCCAGCCATGCCTGTATCTGACACCTCAGCAGTCTATCACACATTAATCATTCCCCCAGAATGTTTCTTTTACTATGATGACCCATCACCATTTCTTCCCTAATTACTTTTGGGATTATCTATATGGCTAATGTGATCAAAAAACCACAGTGAAGGCTTACTGTTTCCTGACCAAATCTGGTTTTCCTCAATGCAATTTTTCCTACTGTATATATTTTTGCTATTCGCTGGTTAAGAGGTAGATAATGAAAAAAAAAAACAAGAGAAGAACAAAAATTGTAGGCTATTTACAGTCATGAGCTATACAGAGATTCACATATTCCACACAGTTCCTCTCCATGCATACCAGAGGCAGTTCAAGAAGAAACTCCACATATGTAAGTGGTCCTACATGATCTCAAACAGCACCAGCCAAAGATCACAGCTTTAACTGCATCGAAGTGCACGCACTGTTTGTTTTTTTCCCCTTCATTCACATTTCTCCTTGACTCCAGCCCTCATTGCAACAGACCAGAACTGCAGCAGGAGCCGTGTGCCAGCCACATACCCAGTGCCAGCCCACGCAGAGCCTTTGTGGGCTGTACGCTTGCCAGCATGTTCTAGGGACGAGCTGGCATTAAGGACAACTTGATTAGCCCATGACAAGCAGGTGAAAGAAGGCAGGCAAGAGAGCCCTGACACCCCTGCCCTGCTGGCTTACGTGCAGCTCTCCTGAAGCAGCTCATTTTGGAGTTATTCCTGCATGGAGCTCTGCATTGGCACAGGCGAGCTGTGGGAAGGGTGTCAGGGCACTGGCACAGCTCCTGCAGCACTGGGAAATGGCTCTGGCGAGGACAGGGGAAAACAGCTGAGCAGAGAAATCAATATTACAGTCACGCACTGCCCTGAGCAATTCTGACATACTTATGGTTACTGCTGTTCCGTTTGCAGGGCGGTGGGCATCGCCTTCCCCCGATGCCACCATCCCCCAGCACCCTGAGGACAGGACAGAGGTGGACACCAACACAGGGGTCTCTCCCCTGGCAGCAGGACCTTGATCTCAGGCTCACACCACCACCACATCCATATCCTTCCCACGGACACACGGCCGTACTGATCCTGATCCAGCACTGTTGCGGTCCCCGGGATGTGCCACATTTGTGCCACCTTCATCTCCCAGGGCTCTGTGCCCCAGGCACAGGCTGTGTGCCACCTTTGTCTGCCAGGGCTCTATGGCAGAGGCTGTGGGCCTGGGACCCTGTTTCTCCACAGCCACTGCAGCACTAAGCTGCCAGGATGGGGCGAGCAGTGACCTCAGGCTGCTGCGCAGGAACAAGATTAGGGCTGGATTTAGGTCGTTCTTATAAAGGACAGCAGCTCAGCCATTCTGCATGGCACTGCTGTGATTACTGCTGCAATTACAGTGTGTGAAGGAAAAGGGCTGCCTCCTGCAATACTAACAGGGCAGTTCCTGGGATCGTCACTGAAAAAGCCCCCTCACATACACTACCACACCTTCTGCTTCTCTGCTACTGCAGCAGGCTCTGGCAGCCAAGCAGCCTCCGACCGTGCAAGAGGCTTTAGTCTGTCTAAGTGGAAATCAAAACAGCAGCTTATCTGGCAAGCAAAGTACAAGAAATTCTCTTTGGTTTAGCATTAGTGAGTCAGTGCTATTGATAGGAATAATGATGTTTTTCCAACCCAATCAGCACCTTATTTTCAAAGGAATACAGTAGGAAAAACTTAGATGAAGGCAAATGTATAACAGAATAATCACATCAGGGCTGGGTGAGCATTTAAATCCTGCATTTCTCTGGCATATATGCAGATAGAGAATGAAAGTGCTATTGCTGAAACACGGCAATACATCACAGCCATCAGCAGTTCCACAAATGGTGTGCTATCCAAGCCAGCAAGAAAGAGTTACTCCTTATTAAATGTTATTGTAACTGGAGATCATACTTATCAATAATATTGACAGTTCTTTATAAAAAGCACTGACTCCTCTGGCTGCAGAAATCCTCCTATAGGAACTAAGTCTTTAATGTATAATTCAGATTTTTTTAAAATAAAATTAAAACCTTTGTGGTATTACAGTGGACTTCTGGCTTCATCCAACAGCAAAAAAAAAGAAGAATGAACCATTACAGCAATTATCCATGCCACCACCTTTGAAGATGTAGAAGAGAGCAGAAACATTATTTCTGTTTCAGCATCCAATTTTGGTTTCCCAAAATCAGGGATTATCTCCATGCTCCTTTAACTAGAAAAGCAACACTTTATATATGCAGAATAAGATTTGATTTCACATGAACAAAATATTAACCCAGCTTAGATTTTTATCCAACAAGTTTCCTAAATGAACACACAGTATTTCCCTATTATTATGACAGTTCCCAAAAATGACAGTTACTTCAATAAGCTGGCTAGTCCATGCAATCCCTAATCCATAAGACTTGTTTTTTTCCAGCTATAATGTCAGAAGATTTAGTGCTGCATTTGAGCATCACTTCTTAAGTGGGGCTGGAGAAACTCTTGAATTCCATTCCTCCCACAAGCCCTGCAAAGATGAGAAATCCTAAGCAATGGACCTTAGCCGCTTCTGAGGAGCAAGCTAAGCTTCGTTAACTTGAACAGCATAAACCATGTCTGCCTCTGCTCGCACCATTCTCATCCACATCCAGGTTACTTAATCTGGACAATCCCTCCAAAAATGCTTTGTGCAAATGTGGACTACACTTAAAAGTGAAAAGCAGAACTTCTGTGGCCTGCTTTCCATTTGCGTCAGTTGTGTAAGTCACGAACAGGAATCGCAACTGATCAGATATTCCTCTGTAGAGGGAAACTTAAGTCTATTTCCAGCAAACTAGGAAAAAATCCAACTGCCTATTTTCAGAAAAGCCATGCACACAAGAAGTTGTATGCCTGTAGTAGTGCCACCAAGTTTTCTGGCAGCACACAGCCCTGGCACAGAGGAAGCGCGAAGGAGAACGGCGCAGGCGGCGGGGAGGCTCTGCGAGGCGTCAGCACTCAGGTGCCAAGCACACACAAGGACAAAAAAGTCTTTTAGCTTTCTAAAAATAAGAGCCTACTAGATAAGAAGCACAATTAGCCAGACTGCAGCATGCCCTGTTTGGATTTTAACATTTCATTGAAGGGAAATTAATTACCAATATGTGGATATTTTGTAGGGAAACAGCATAAGGTAGAAGAAATGTGCATTTTCCCCAAGACATTCAGCATTTTCAGTCAGCATGATCAGTATCCACTCTCTGCTTTGCTGGCCATTAAAATAAAGAATTTGATCTTAACAGTAGAGTAATGAAGCTCCCCAGAGTTTTCAAGTATACACTGAATAGGACAGTAAGACATTGAATCTTTACACAATGGCCAAAACTAGACAGTGTAATGTAACATTTACAGTTCATGTGTGGAGAAAAACCCCATAAAGATCTTATAAATCTTTTCACACAGCAAGCAGGCAGCCATAACTCCACCAATATTCCCATTCTAAGACACAGAAGGCACCATCCAACATGGTCCTTTCAAGTCCCAGTTCCCAGGCTAGCTTACTGCACCTTCTCTTCCCCCAGACTGCACCTTCAATGGAGTACTTCCACTTCAGAACAAAACATCCATCCCTAATTCTCTCCCTACTTTCCTTCAGAGTATTAAATTACTTCCCCAATGAAGTATATTTCATGTTCTTTTTAATTGAGTCATGTGTACTCTGGATTTTTCTAAATTGTAGTTTGTGACACTCAAACAAGATACTACAAAATTTTAACATGTTCCCCAAGCAAATGGTAAAAGCTGCTACAGCCAGAAAACCTTGTGCCCTGCACATATAGCTCACTATATATGAACATGAAATTCACATAGTATGAAAAAACATACGATAGAAACAATTTAATGAACAATTAGCTCTTTTTGTTAAATGCAATGTTAAATATTTACTATAACAAATTCACTTGAGCACATGCAATTCCAAGGCTGACAGTCTCAAAATGGCTTTCCCTGAAAGAAGTAGGCATGGAAAGTGAACAGAAATTTATTTTCCATCAGACCTACACATGACAGAAAAGCTCCCTTTACCCTATTCTAAGGGAGTTCAACAGGGCACTGAAACCAATACTGAAACTTGCATGCTTTTCAAGATATTTCACATCAAATACCCTGCTTTTCTTTTATGACCCCTCCAACTACTAAACACCAAGAAATCCTTAGATAGTTTCCTTTCCTCCTTCAAGTCCCTGGAAAGAACCTAGAAAAGTGTCCCTGGGAAAAAGAAAGGGTTTTTTTCCCTCCATCCTTGAGTGATAAAGGCCACAAGTGTTTTGACAACATCATAATCTACACACAATTTTGCTGCATGCCTGGATACACTACCAAGTTGAATAATAGGTAAACAGCTTTTAGCTGTTCAAAATTAGTTCACTTAAAAACCCCAAATCAGCCATCTGAAGAGCCAGCTGTGAAGCAACTCAAAAAAAAAAATCTGTACCAGAAAACATCCTACATGCAAAAGACAAAAAAATAATCTAAGCAAAATGAACTGTTTGCTTGGTGGAAAATTCTAATCTACCAAGCTTATTTTAAGCCCTGAGCATCCATTCAGTGGAACAAGATCTATAAACCAAAACATTCTCCCCAAAAAGCATGTCAAAATGCTATACAACCATAAATGTTGATTTTATTTCATTTTCTGAACAAACATATCAACACTACAAGAATCAGAAAAACAGTTCTTTACCCTGCTTTCATGAGTAACACTGAAACATTTCACTTCTTGCCTGATGCAGCAGATGAGGATTTTTTGGTGCTTTTTGCTGTTTTTAATTGAAGAGATTTTGGGCTTCAGGCAAGGAAAGCCTCCACACCAGAGAGAGTCCCAGGCTGTCCCCAGCCAAAGGCAGGGCACAGGTCAGGGAGCTCCAGGTGACGCCAGAGCTGACTCACAGGCAGCTCCTCAGCACACCATGTACCACAGTGAGCTGCCCGAACATCACCACAGGGTTCACCTCAAATCCTCAGAGATTTTCTAACTTCTGCTTTTCTCTTCACAGGAGAGCCCCTGGGGCCTCCAAAGCAGCAGCAGAGCTCCTCTTGTCCCTTCTCCTCCTCTTTGCTCAGCCCCAAGGCAGCTCCATCAGTCAAAGCTGGGGTGAGCAAGGCCCTTTGTGAACACTGGCTGCCAAGGGATTCACGGGTTTGGGGATAAGCAGGTTCTTGATTACTTTTTTTTTTTTGCTAAACTGGGGATGATCTGTGCAGCAGCTTAAGTCACAGCAACTTTTCATTGATGCCTTGTGACTTACCTCAACAAGCTCTTTAAGCACAAGGATAGCAAGATGTAGCTACCACAACTACATAACACTGAAAGAACAGGGTCATTTACTTCCACAAAGAATTTTAAGAACATTTTTAGAAAGAATAGCCATTTGTGGGTTTCCTGTGATAGAACAGACTTTCTGCTCCCTCAAGCATCTTTCTCCCTACCCATTACAGCGGAGAATTCTACTGTAGTACCTTAGGTTTTGAAATCTGTAGCACAGACTTCTAGATGGGTTCTCACTATCACCTGCCTACAGCAGCATTAGTACTCCCCAAGCTTTAACAGAAATGTTTTCTCAGCTACATCTCAAACCAGAGTTAATTTTTCCACGGCTGTATTGTATTTGTGGCTCACAGCACTCCCTGTTCCTCCCCAGCATTTCCCACTGCTGAGCTCCCAGCTGATAGCAGAAAGCTCGTGTCACGAGTCCCTAAAAATATAACATTGCTCAGTGGCAATGTTAAGTTCCATCATATTTCTGTTACTCCACTTCTTCCTCTATCACATCCCAACCCTCCTAAGGTATTAAGAATGCCTCCAGAGCTGGCACTACCAAAAGTGTTTGTATGTTCAAACCATATTGCTGGACCTTGCCCAGTTGAAACCAGTCACAAAGACATTGCTTCAAAAATTACTACTTTGTTAATTTCTCTTTGAAATTCACAGCTGCATTGTATTTTCTAAATAGGTCTATCCTGTATGTGCCAAAATTACTTTCTTTTACTGAAAAATGAAGAGGGGGATTACTTTAGCTTTGAAATCTGCTTAGTGTTGCTGGAGCAGTTCAGCCAAACCTACTGAATCACCACCGAAGAGGAGCCCTGTAGTCAAGGCACTACATTTGCACAAACCCACCACACTCAGGCTGTCCTTGAGCAGTGCTCCCCAAGAACACAGCTGTGCACCTCCCTGGGAAATGGCGCAAAAATCAGCAGAAGACAACTTGGAGAGTCTGGGTACATCAGGGAAGGCACAGCCTACCAGGCAACACAGCTTTAAAAATAGTTTCTTTTCAGATAGATGACTCAAAGTTTAGGTAGCTGAAACCCCAATAGACCATACCATGCAAATCAAACCCTGCACACCATCAGCTGGGAGGTGGCTCCTGGGAGTCAGGAGTTTTCTACTAAAAGCAGCAAAACTGAAAACACACAGCTGTGGTCACAAATACATGTGAAAAAAACAAAGAGATGAAAGTACATTTAGCTAATGCTTCAACTTGGAGTCCCCAGGGCTACCTCCATACAGCAGTGTGTGCTCACTGCCAAGGGTAGAGACTTAGTTACCCTGCCTCAAGATAAGGCTACTTGGAAAGTTGTTCCTTGGAAACATACGTGCATCCACCCCTTTCACTGGTGACAAAAACATGAACTTCAACCAGTGTACATTGACCAGTGATACAGATCATCGTGTCTTTCTCTTACACAACCAGAAGGCAAGGTACTTCCTGATGCAATAGCTGCAGACACCTCATTAGGATCCCATCCCCAGGATCCCACTGCCAGGCAGAGGGGCTCACAGCTGCCTTCCACTCCAGCCACGCACAGCTCCTTTGCCTGCAGTGAGAACGCATGGGAATGGGCAAACACGGGCACTTAAACACTTCCAAACTCAGAACTCCATGAGGAAACACTTAGCTTCCATGCAATTAAGCCCTGTTATTAAGTCTGAAGTTGATAAAATTTTACATGTAAAAACCTTCGTTTCTTTCGCATAAACAAAAGTGACATTGAGGAAGAACTGCTGCCTTATGCCAACATAATCAGCTCATATCCAGTCATGAATCCATCAAAAATAAACATTTTAGAAAATGTGTTTGAGCCTACAGCAATAGTTTTGCTCCTTTTATTCTGTAACGTTTTTGGGGTAGAGGAGGAAAGAAGAATGCGGGAAGACTACTTCTGAATAGACATAAGGTGCGAATAAACATAAGAAAGATGCGATTCCATTAATATATTCAGTTCTTCCCAGATCCCTCCCCCTCCTTTCCAGTGCAGAGACTGAAGAAAACGCATCTGCCCCGGCAGAAAGCTCGGTCATTCGGCTCCCTCCAATTCCGTAACCCTGGGTTCCCTTCTCTGCCAGTGGCACCCGCCGGGGACTGCCTGTCCCCGCCACCGTCAGGGACCGGGGCCAGCGGGGTCAGCGCAGCCCGGCCTGCGGGGACGCCGCATCCCGGCGGCCAAACGCTCCCCACCTCGGGGGGATGCTCCACCAGCCCCTCCGGAGGAGGATGCTTTATCCTCCAGAGTCGCTCCCTCCCAGCGGCTCCCACCGGCGCGGCGACCCCTCCTCCTCCCCTTCTCGGGGGCAGCAGACATTTTGAGGCAGCGCATCCCGCACGCCCGCCGAGAGCCGCAGCGGCGCGGGCGAGGCCTCCAGGCTCACCTGCCAGCTCGTCGGGCTCCAGCCCGCTCTCCGCGTCGATGCCGCACAGCACGAAGTAGTGGGCGAAGCGGCAGGGCGCCGCGCCGGGCCCGGGGTTGCCGCTCCCGCTCATCCCGCCGGCGGTGGCTCCGTGCGGCTCCCGGCGGCGGCGGCAGCGCGGCTCGGGCGCGCCCGCGGGCCGGTCACGGCGCGCCGCCCCCATCCGGCGGGGCCGCGCAGGCGGGCACCGAGCAGCAGCGGCTCCGGCGGGCGGCGGAGAACGGGCGGGCGGCCCCGCTGTCAGCTGAGCGGGGCGGGGACGGGCGGGACACACCGCGCTGCCGGACCGCCCCCGCGGGGCATTTAAACCCTGCGCGGCCGCCCCCGCCCCGCGCGTCGGGCCGGCGTTCCCGGCGTGTCGGGAGAGCCGCGGGCGCCTTTGTCACCCGTTGTGCTCCCGATTGAAGCCTAAAGCTCCCCCGCGTGTGAGCGGGAGAGGTTGGCTTTATTTAAATAAAGCTGGAGACGGTGCCGCTTCCTATCGGGAATGCCTCTTTCCCCCACCCGCCCCAGGAGGGAGCTCCCGCAGCCCCGCTGCCGGAACGCGCCGAGCCCCGCCCGGCGCCCGGGCTGCGCTGAGCGCTTCCTGCGGGAATCCTGCCCGGGGAAGCGGCTGCTTCTCCTCCCCAGCCCAATGTGGAAGCAACAGCCAGCACCCGCGGCCGATGGCTTTTGTGCGCTCTCCATCCCCGCGCCGTGATGGATGGCACCCGTACCACGTTACGGGAGAGATATTTCTTGGCTACTCGCACTCCGCTTCACAGCAAAAATCTAAAATGTTGCTTCGTTCTCAGTTTGCTTAAGATTTACTAGCCATTGTGCCGCGTCCAGAAACAAAACAGCATTATTTTACCCCCGCTGCGAGAATCCTTCTCGTTAGGATCACCCGATGCCAAAATACTGGCAGCTCTGTCCGCGAGCGGCACCTACTTTTAAAGGGGCAGAGATGATTCTTTCGAATTTCTAACTTTTTCTTCTCCAAAGTGATAAGATCCCCCCCATTATGTCGATAATTCTGACACCTGGACATCATAAAGATATATAATTCAGTATTATCCAGTATTCTGGATATCATATCATTCAGTATTTTCACTTTTATCCTTTTGTGTTTCATCTGTTTGTTAGTCTTGGTCCATGCCACCTGTAATAATTACAGTCTTGTCATTTTCTTCCTGTGGACTCCTATGACCCCTTTATTTTACCTCTTAGCAGTGTGAATCACTTTTTTTTTTTTAATGGTTTACATTTGTCCTTGTTCAACAAGTGCCTTTGATAAGAAAATGCCTACAAGGAAACTGATAATTCATCCACCTTGTGTCATTTTAGGGAGGTACGTGGAGTAACTGTCTGACCTGGAAGCCACCTAGGTCAGCATCTCTCTCTCTCTTAGCTTCCTCCAGTGTCCTAGTGAAAGCAGACAGAAGCTAAACTAATATTTTCTCCTTCCCAGTAACCCCAATCTCCAATCAAAAAAAAAATTAAAACATTAAAAAGAAGACAAATCTTCTCTCACAATCCCCAATTCTTGTAGTTACCACAGTCAGTAACAACCTGAACCTTTCTGGAGCTGCAAACACATTTTCTGTGAGACCAGTAAATTTCTCGACTTTGCACCAGAGCTAGGTTGTTTTATTTAGTTTGGTTTGTTTATTAACTTGTATGTATCTGCTTATTCAGCTTTGGGTCAGATGGTAAGAGCTTGACAAGTCAGTCTCTGACTCTCATTCAAAACCAAGCGCTTATATTGTAGGTATGCTTGTTTTTTGAGGTCTAAAACATGGTATGGATGTCTCCAGGAAGTCCAAGACAGAGGCTTCATCAGCCCCTCTAAAGGATGCATGAGTTAAGGCTGCTTCTAAAAATAACCCAAAAATTAACACAATAGTTCTGACCTTTTTACCTTAAGTAAAAACCAGCTGCTAGCTGGTTCTAGATTACTTTGGTTTAGCTGTCTTCTGTACAGGGCATCTTTTTCTTGAATAAAGTTCAGTGCACAGACACCTCAATCTCAATAAAATCAGTACTGCATATAGCATTAAACAAGAGGGAAAAGCACAACACATGGGATTGGAGGTGTAAAATTAATAAATTCAATTTTCCTGGGTTAGCTGTGAAGTTGAGCTCCCACTTCTATATGTGCAGCTGCCGCAGACACTTTTTTTGTGAGGGAATTTTTTAGGGGCACTGATTTGTTCTCCTAAGACAACTGATCTTCTGGGCACAAAAGGCATCCTAATGAGGCCACTCAGATCTTTTGCCAAGCAGTTCCAGCAGATCCAGCTTGCCTGGGCCATGTTATGGTCTCAGGGTCTTCTCACCTAAACCCCTCCATCTAAGCTGTTCTAATATTTCCCTCCAAGCTGATCTAGCTTTAGATACTGCAGGCTGCCTTTGGTTATCTCTTCTGCACTCTCATGGGTTTTTTCCTGCCTCCATCCTGGATCTCATTCCAAGGAATCTGTAACTTTTATTATATTTTAGCAGAACCTAGGCATTTTGGTTGTCCTTTCACCATCCAAAACTACCCTGTACCTCCTTAAAAAGGCTGCCCTGCTATCAATACTTCTGCTCTGCTTGCAACATCGAGTGCTTAAATTTTACAGAAATCACAGCAGGTCCATGAAGGTGCTGTGGAGCTTCTTGCAAGAGTGAAAGGAAAACAGAGATGAGGACTAAAAGCATGACAAAGTGCTGCACATACTAACTAATCAGGCAAATGCCATGAGAAAACATTTGTACAGCCTGGGAAGCAGCAGTGCCTGATAGGATTGTGCCATGAGACACATCTAGGATGATCAGAGATAACTGGCTGGGATTATGAGTATTTTTTCCTTTCACCAACAAAAAGTGTTAAAGTTCCACAAGGGATTTGAATAGGATGGGTGTCCTCTAATCAAATCATATTAACAATAACCCCAGGGAGATGAGGTTTGTCCCTGGCACAGCAGAGCAGAAAGCAGTGTAAAATTTTTTTATGAGTTGCTCCAAGGAACAGGGATAAGGTAGGACTGAGGATTTCGGACTAGGACAGGCACAAAAAACTTACTGGCATAGACCAGATCTGCCTGTGCCCTTTCACTTTGGTCTGTTCTCCTGTGGCAACAGCTTTGTTCCTTCACCAGCTGGATTGTCACTGTTACAACAAAGCAAGGGAAGGTTTTTAGCTTGGCAGATTTGTTCTTCCTTAGATACTTGTATCTCTAGTTGCCATGAATATTTCTCTCAATGTCAATTTGGTTCAGGTTTCCTTCTCCATGACCTCTCAGTGAGTCTTTGTTCCTCAGAACCTGTTAGTTTAAACTGGGTCAAATGCTAACAAGCGTGTCAGCTCCCCCTGCCCTTAAGATCTGCCATAAAAGATCAGACCATCAAGCTCTTTGTCCTACTTCTGCAAGAAACCAATGCCCAATGCTTCAGAGAGGTGGAAAAACCTGCTATTTAAAGGTTACGTCCCTTCCCCTTGCTGTGACACTCTTGCTTCACTTTCTATTTTCTTCATCGTTCTTCCATGAATTGGAAATCATGCTGCTGTGATGGATTGCTCACTCCTCCACACAGCTCCACAGCTCCCTCTCTAAGATCTTTCACAAGCTGCCAAGCCACACTGATTTTCCATTGAAAGCCTCTCCTGTTTTGCTCTAGTATCTATGGGGTCATGAGATCCTGTAGGATGGAAGGAAGGAAAACCACTAAGATGCAATATGAATGTTGGTAATGCTCAGACCATTCCAACCCTTGGCTGACTTTCAGTGGAGCCGTGTTGTCAACTCCTTCACAAGGAGCTGGATGTGAATAGTCATGGGATAAGGATGGACTGTAAGACTGAAATCCAAGTCATTCTGGCACAAAGTGCAGGAGAGTCTATAGCAGAAGTTGGAAAGAAAACAACAGCAGGAGATTTTATAAAGAGGTTTACAAAGAATGCAATTTTCATTCTCTGAGCTTATGCAAGAAGACTGCTTAGAGCATGGGAGAAGTGTTGGCTGCCTTAGGGTCTAAACCCAAATAAACCATAAGGCATAAAGCAAAGAACACTTCCTCCAGCCCAATCCCTCATTGCTTAGAAAGCAGATACTGCAGGCACACATTCTAATATCTTATCAAATTATAATACCATTAAAGCAAGCAGCTCGCCTTCTATAACTGCCTCATATCTATGAAGATTAAGCTTAAATAAAAGCACATGGTTTTCCTCTGCCACATTGTGTAATTATTATTCATCCAGCAGACTTACAGATAAAGTAAAACATGATTACTTTCCAGAATCTCTGCCACAGGACCTCTGAAGCTCCAGTGATTTAAAATTTGAAGGTTTTAAATCTCTAATTCCCTGCTGCAGCCCATTGCATTTTATTAATTTTATGTACATTCATCACATGCATGCCCTTGCATTGCAAACACATATAGATGCACTCCACTGTTATCTGCTTTCTGAGAGGATCCTTGAGGGAGAGGTTTCATGAGGCAACCGAAAGTATGCAATAGTTTATTGCACCTTCTTCCCCCCTCCTTCCTGGGACTGGCTCTGTGCTCCCACTGCTTCCTTCACAAACAAATCTGCAGCCTTGTCTGCCTCTCCTGAGTGCATCCAGTTCACCATCAGCAAACAGATCCCAAAACACAGGCAGGGATGGAACTGCGTTGTCTGTTTTCATTCACATCATCATCATGATGCTGCAAGCCAGGCTTCTCAGCATGCAGCTCATCCCTCTGCTGAGGGGGCAGCTCTGCTTCAGGGCTGGTCTCTCTGGCCTTTCAAACCTCCCCCCATCCTCAATCAGCCTCCTCAAGGGTTTAGTCTTGGAGGGGGGAAGTGACAGCAGCCCCCCAGGCAGATAGGGCACACAGAGGTCAGACTTCACACACCGCCTCAGAAACCACTCCTAGGCAAGTCCTGCAGTTGCCAAGCCTGGTTTCTGGAGGTTTTGGAGCTCTTTTCTCTCCCTGTGTTCAGTGGCACAGTAGGGCAAAAATCTGTGGTGATTCCTGCCATTTTCCTGCACTTCTGTAATTCTACACTTAGCTTATAAGATGAACCTTCTCCTGCCAAGCAGGTGAGGGCTTACTCCAGTCCCTCCTGACTCCATGAAGTCAGGAGAAAGATCATATGTAACCATTACCTTTTGTATGGTTCACTGCCAAGATCCTTGGGTCAAAGACCTTATTTTGCTCTGAGTAAGGTACACTTCCTGCTCTTTGGATGTACAAGACACACAGACTGTTCCCACTGTTACTGAGATAAAACCTACTGAGCAAAGTACTGCTTGGATAAATCACCAGCATGTCATGCACTGATGGAGGTGTTGTGCTTGGACCATCAAGCAAAGCAGGAACACAGAGATTTCCATCAATCTCTGACAGCATCCCTCACTCTCTGCACGACCTTGGCCAAATTGCTTGTAACCTGACTTGCAGAAGCCCTTGTGCAAATCAGGTCACTGTGTTTCAACTGCCCTCAGGAAAAGAAAGCAAACACTGCCTGAACATCTGCCAGGCACAAAGCTCTATTGTTCCCCAGGCTGGCCCGATGGCGTTGCACCAGGAGGCAGATGCACCTCTGCAGGGCAGCAGCCCCAAATCCCTCCAGCCACGCTTCCCAACACCATCATCTGCTGGCAGATGCCTTTCACACCAGGCCTGGGATGAGGCAGGCATTCAGTGAGGACAGCAAACCTCTGTTCTTCATTTCAAACTAATTTCTGCTCTGTGCTGAAGGTGTTTGTTTCCCTGCCTCTAAACTCCAATTGCTCTGTTTTCAGTGCTCCAGGACCCAAATTGTCTGTTGAAAGACCTGAGAAGGTAGAAGAGTCTTGCAACATAATACAGCTGCCTACATAAAGCATGAGGAAAAGGCTGTGTGCTTCTTTCTAAAGCACTAGAGCTTCAAAGGCACATATTGTGGCAAGGAGAAAGGCATGAGGGGATCCTGGCAAGCTGCTTGGACCACATGCCCACAGCAATATTGTCTGCAGTGGCAGGGGTTCAGGCACAGCTGTGTCAGTGGTCTGTGCTCCCAGTTAGATAATCTCTGGCACTGGGAAAGCTTCCAGAGAAGATACATCCAGGCTGTCACATCTACCTGAGTAACACCGTTGTGTTCAAAGCCTAGTCACAAATATTGCCTGCCTTTATCTCAGTTACCAAAAATCAGGTAATCCCATGTCTGCCAATACCACTGGAAGCGTGAACCAACCCCACGGGTTTCAAGTGCTCTGGACAAAATCTGTCCATGAACAGCAGGTAATCCCTTTGTCAAAATGCCTTTGGCATTATTACAAATGTAATTAGAGTCTGATTCAAACTTCCCTTTGAAGCCTCATTCAGTAAGAAGTGCCAGACACCCTGCATCTACATTACAATGCATCCTAGCACACTCGAAAGCCCAAGGGCACGCTAAAGAAATCCAAAGCCATCGAATCCATAGCCAATATACAACATGCAATCAAGGACGGATGAAAAGTATTTCCTGCAATGAATATGCATTGTGAATTGTTATGTCATTTAGCAAGGACTGCCTTTGCTCTGTCCTCTGTTCACATCATTGCAGTGCTGTTGTTCTGAATGTAGAAGCAGTTCATACTAATCAAGGTCTGTTTCAATTCCCCTACTTGTGCTTTTAGCAAAAATCTAAACATTTACAACCACAGGTTCAGCCAGATCTCTCTGCCACTTATTCTCATGCCCAAGAACAGCACATGTCCTTGCAGTATTTGCTGCTTAGGAGGGTTACTACAGACAGCAGCCACACTGCAGCTTTTCTGTGCTGGCTGTGCTCGTGCTTTACTGGAAATCAGCTCTGAGCCCACACAGAGGAGCTCAACCAGAAGGACAGAGATCAAAGCAGCTTGCTTCTCCTTGAAGATCATATTTCTTAGTGACTTCCTTGCAAAGCAATAGTCACAACTTCTTTAAGCCCAGATCCATGCTGAGCAATTCCAGCAGTTCCCATCAAGCACATCCTTTGGGGGTGGGAGCATTTGACACTGCCTAATGTGGCAATGAGCTAGCTCAGTACCTCCCTCCAGGCTAAAATTCACCTGTTACTGGAAAAACCCAGTAAAAAAGCATTTTCCCAGCTAAATCAGAACCATTGGCTTCCCAGCTAAATCAGAGCCATTGGCTTCCATAGTGCTTCAGCATTATCCAGCAGGGATGAAGGCAAGAGATGACCTTTGGTGCCAGGCACTGTCAGAGTGTCTGGTAGCTCCAACTCTGATGTCAGCCCATGGGTGACATTGAAGGGAGCCAGACTGGAAACACAACTTTGGGATGGCCAGGGGGAGGGGGATGGCTTGCTGGGGGTCCATGTGTTGTATTGCATCTAGCAGCATCCATGAATGGACTGGGCAGGACTGTGGGGATCTAGAGACCAGCCCTGCAGTGGCATTGCTTGGGCAAGGACTGACAGCCCCAGAGGTGCTGAAATAGGGTCCTGGGCTGTGGGCAGGGGGTGGGGAGAGCCAGGGCCAGCGAGACCCATTAGTGCCTTCAAGGCCCTGACACTCAGCATACACAGCTGAGATGTGCTGATTTCAGTGGTGGAAGTGCTTACCTTCTTGTCTGGAAGATAACAGAGCCTGTATGCTTCATTATTCTTGGGTCATTTATTCATATTGAGGATTAGTTCACCTGCAGGTGCTCCTGTCCTGGCTCCTCCAGCACCAGTTCATGGTGCCACAGCTGAAGAGGGTCACAGTGACACTGCTGTCACAGTGACAGAGCTTCAGGGTCATGGTGACACTGCTGCTTCCACTCGATGCAGCTGCTTGCATTGGAGCTTGACACCTCAGCTGATAAAACCCAAGACGTGAGATTGCACAGCACCAGGCTGGGGGTTCTCAGGCTCCCTTGCTGTTCAGAGCCCTGGGAGCTGTGACAAGGAGGTGTCCAAGCAGCTCCCCTGCAACCTGCACAGCCTTGCAGGTAACAGGTCCAGCTGGAAGCAAGCTGCTCCCAAACAAGCCATTTGGGTGTCAGTGCACCATGTCCTCTGCTGCAGGGTAAGAAATTGCAGTGTACTGCCAACACACTGAACTTGCAGAAGCTTGAGTTAGACAAAAACATTATATATGGGCTAATGTCAGCTTGAGTTGTTTTGCAAACCAAGCCCATAGAATAGTTTAGGTTGGAAAAGACCTTTGAAATCCTGGAGCCCAACTACTTGTCTATTCAAGTGTGGTATCACTTGATTTCCATGTCCTCTGGATATTAATGCAAAATAATGAATAGCACAGGTCCTGACATAGCAGGACCCTGACTCACAGCTATGTTGTTTGAGGACCCTGACACCCTCCCAAGACACAATAGCAAACATCAGCCAAAAGAGGAACATATTGTGTCAGGTCCTTGGCAAAGAGCTTCCTCTAGATGCTCTAGAGAGTAAGCACCACTTGTCTGCCTTGTCTGTCTCAGATCTCCACTGTTTCCTCTGTCCCTGGGTCCAAATTTCTGGCAGACTAACATGTGGAAGGTGAAAGGAAAAGTTCTGCTGGCGCCAGGATCTTAACACCAGTAGAAAACTAGAAAAGCTGAATAGTGAAAGCAAACCAGCTGCTGTAAACTGATGCAGCTCCTTGAAAATTTGATTTGCTTACCTTGTCCCTTGGCACCAACTGCTTGATCCTTAAAATCAGATGACCAAAGGTACTATGGTTTCAGGATTTGTTTCTGGAGCAAGATGGAGCAATTACTCTACCTGGAGAAAAGAGAAGAAATTATAAGAAGAATTTGTCAAAGACCAATTAGAGGTTTAAACACAGTAGTGAATCCAGCCTGCCTGGCAACACAGGGAGCCAAGAGTGGGAAGCATCACTTGCATTAGGGCCCCAGCTGGTGGTCATGATCTCATGCTCCAGACTAAATGTTGGCTCAGCTCTGGTCTTTTTTTGCCTGTCTGGGAAAAGCTAAGGACTAATATATACACTGAAATAATGAGATTTGCATATCACCCTTGATATTTCACACATGGAGGGAGTGTGGGACAAAGGCACAGGGAAGACAGATGGGATGGGTTTTACTGTCCCAGGAAGTCAGGAGGGATGAGGTCATGAAGAATGATTTTGTATCATTCAGGAAAATTTAGCTACTTGTTGTCTGGAGACCAGACAGAGGCACTCCATGGTGCCTAAGCAGCCTTTTTCTCTGGCTGCCCTTATTCACTCAGCTTCCATCATCTTTCAGGGCTTTGCAGGAGCCACACACACACAAAAATGCCCAAAACAATTACATAACTCCCAAACAAAGGCTCTGATGCCAGGCACAACCATTACTCAGCTGATTATCACAAAATATTGCTGCAGCCTGAGACTCAGGAGCCCAAGGGTCATTACTGCTTGAGATATATGAGAACAAAAGTCCCGCTAGCTCAAGGAGACTTCAAAAAACAGGGCTTGAAAATATGAACCCTCTAGTTTTAAGAGAAAAACAAGTATCCAAAACTGGACCAAAGAGAAGCAAAGCCACCTGACTGTGCATCTCTCAGATCTTCATTCATGTTAAAAATATACTCTTGTGTCTGACTGCACACGAATAAATCCAGACAGCAAAGGCCAAGAATACCTCAACCACAGACATGAACAAAAGACAAAATCAAGAATGAGCTCAGAGGTAATAGTTTTCAACTTCTCACTCTTAG